>NC_059557.1:6398333-6714000 GCF_905220415.1 Colias croceus | reverse complement strand
AGAAGAGATTATAATGTATTAAATATGTGGCTTAATCATAAATGATAGCTCAATTTATTTTGACAATTTTTTTTATTATCTGGAAAACGAACTTACAGGCCATAAAATGAAGACACCAAACTAAACAGACTAATGTTTAATTCTAGGGTATAATAAAACGAGACGAATTCGTTTTCGAGATATGCAAAGCTCAACACATTCCAGTGGTCATGTTAACAAGTGGAGGGTACTTAAGAAGAACTGCAAGAATCATAGCGGACTCCATCATGAATCTAAAAGCCAAAGGCCTCATCGGAAATGAGCCTAAGAAATCTAAAGATTTGTCATGAAGCATTATAGCTAGTCGCATGAGAAGTCGTCAAAACTTATTAAATCGAGCATTAATTACTTACTAAATTTAATAATTAAAAATCGCGTTGTAAAATAATTTTTCTATTAAAAATTTAGCGATTTAACGCGAGAGGCGTTAACCCATTGAGCCCCCAGCGGCCCGATCGGTCCACGACACAATAGATTTTCTATTGTGTCTGTGATTCCGGGGGCTGAGTTATTCAGATTTTAAATGAGTTTGCACTTAGAAAATATGCACCGTTCCTATTTGGACTGCCGTAGATTCCTATTAAATTAAATTTAGGCTAATATTGTCACATGGCGATTTAGGCTCGCTATACACTACGGAAATAGATATGTAGCTGACTTGTTAGAAGAGATTTGTAGGTAGTTTAGAACTTGGTGTGTATCGAGCCTAAGAGCCATTTTCCAAGTGCTAAATAAAACATACCAGGATAGGCTAAGGTCGCATTACAGCCGTGGAATGGAAGTGTAGGAAGCGGTCGCACATAGTTTTTTCCCGCGATTGATTTTATAACCGTGACTTATTACAGAAAGGCTAGCGTGAAAAACCGCGTATTCGCGCCAAAATTTGTAGTTCATAGAACACAGGTATATTGAAGGCACATTAGCTTTTTAACAGTAGTGTACTTGGGCGGTTTTGCAGATTAGTGGTTTTTTTAAATCGTAATGCGGCCTTAGCCTAAAACAGAGAAACATAGTTTTTCTATAATTCCATAGATATAGTCATTTTAAGGCCTAGCTACAGTACTTTAGGTTCGGATTGTATGCTTTTATTTAGGCCGGTTGCAGAGCTTCACCGACCATCAGTGCGTACATCAGTCGTGCTTTTTATATGTATGGAAATTCATAAAACCGTTCATAGCTAGACCGACCATACGCACGCGTATTTCCATACATATGACAAGTGATGGTCGGTGAAGCTCTGCAACCGGCCTTAGATGGATGATGGATGATTGTTAATTTGGCAGCTGTTAGAATTTATCTATTTAATTATGCGGACAATTAAAGTAAATAAATAATATTTTATTATAAATCGAAAATTAGTAGTTATGAAACAAATATTTTCAAGATTCTCAGTAATATTATATAAAAATTGAATTCAACTTAGTACGGTGCGAATCGAATGTATTGGATCTCTTAAAATGAACATTGATTGCTGATTCAATTAATCAATTTTCCAATAAGAATTTATAAATCTAATTCGACGCTATTTTTATAATAAAGCATTTTTTTTCATTAGAATTATATCGGAACGTAGCCGTGCAATAACAAACATTTTAGTACAAAGAAAAGTATTTATAAAATATATATACAGGGTTACTTGTAACTGGACGTATTCCCGTCAAGAATAGATCGGGGAGCTCAAATGCAACAAATTTAACCCCCTATATGTATATCCGAAAGTTAACGGTTTTCGATTTATATTTAACTTTGTGATTTTTGAAAAAATATCAACTTTTACCCCTTTTTGACATTATTTAAAAAAAATGGGTGGTAAAATGTTATCAAACATATTTTTTTCTAGTAGAGGACTTAGCAACATAACATAATAACCCATAAACATATCAATAAATGCTTAATAAGTAATCGTTAAAAATAAACATATTTTTGATTTATTTGCATAAACTAACGTCACTCGAGTTAAAGTGCTACGCAGCTTAAAAAGTCACTATGAAGCTAAACGTACAAATTACTGATAAAACTTCCTCATCTAATAAGCTATGCAAAAAGATATAATAGTCAATATTTAAGCGCCTAAAAATAATTTTAAATCTTTTTTAACTTGACAAAGGTAAGCTGAATCTTAAAACGGAGTAGAATTACTTTGAAAAGAAAAAATAAAACAAATGAATGCAGGAACATTTTTTTATTTTATTTACCTACACATCATGTTCAATGTGTGACCCTCTATTCCTGATACATGTGCGGACACGTTTTCGCACTTCGGTTTTTGTTATTCTTGAAGAAAACGAGTTCCTCAATTGGTCTGCTGCGTGAATAATTTTCTCCCTCAATTCTTCTATAGATCTGATTGGTGTCACATAAACCAAGTCCTTCATATGACCCCAGACATAAAAATCTAACGGCGTTAGGTCGGGACTTCTTGCAGGCCATGGCACTGGTCCACCTCTGCCTATCCACCTGTTAGGGTAATTTGCATCTAGCCACTGCCTAACACTAACGCGATAATGAGCTGGGCATCCATCATGTTGAAACATTAAATTATTTCTAATATCCTCAGGTACGCTGGTCAACAGTGCGGGTAGCTCGTTTCTTAAAAAATCTTCATAATGTTGACCATTTAAGTTCTGGGGCAAGAAATGTGGGCCAATCAATTTATCATTAATAACGCCCATCCACACGTTTAGTGAAAATCTTCGTTGTGATGCAGTTTCTTTCAGTTTTTTCGGGTTTTTTTCTTGTTTTGGCGCCCAGTAATGCAAATTATGAAAATTTGTTATGCCGTCCTTGTCAAATTTGGATTCATCGGTCCATAAAATGTTTTTTAAAAATTCTTCATCTTCCGCGTCGGCATTGAGTATGTACCGACAGAATTCTAATCGCCTTGCTGGATCTCCTTCTTCTAGCGTTTGCACAGGCTGGTAATGGTAGGGATGTCGACCCGATAAATGTACAACAGACCAAACTTTCCACTGTGATATACCTAACTCCCGTGCAACGATATTTGTTGACGTATTAGGATCATTAATAAAGCGTTGAATGATCTCTTCTTCGTCATTTGCAGTATATCGCCGAGGTCTTCCGGTATCAATTTTTCGTACTTGTACGGAGCCAGTTTCAGATAATCGTCGATAGGTTGATGAGAACACTGTTACATGTGGAATCCTTCGGTCAGGGAAACGGCGTTGGTATTCTCTCCGAGCTTCGGCAGCGTTGCCGTCACAAAATCCGTAACAGTACATTATGTCTGCGTATTCATTATTGGAGTAAGTAGCCATAGTCAGTCTAGATCACGCACACTACAAATGTGAAATAATCCGAGGAAGTAACACAAAACGATAGAAAATATGGGAATATTAGCCAGATACCAAACAATACGTGCTAACGCAAAGTAAAGTTGAAACTAACTGACTGAGACAAGGCACATATTTATGAGTTTCAAATAGAAGTGTACCCAAAACACACACCATCAATAGGAACAACCAATCAGGGCCTTGTTTGCACGTGAAAAAAACTCACTCAGGTAGAAAACCGGTCGTCATAAAAAATACAGTGGATACTCTGTCATGTCTGTTACAGCGCCAATAATGATAATAATTATTTTTAGGCAGTTAAATATTGACTATTATACTTTTTTGCATAGCTTATTAGATGAGGAAGTTTTATCAGTAATTTGTACGTTAAGCTTCATAGTGATTTTTTAAGCTGCGTAGCACTTTAACTCGAGTGACGTTAGTTTATGCAAATAAATCAAAAATATGTTTATTTTTAACGATTACTTATTAAGCATTTATTGATATGTTTATGGGTTATTATGTTATGTTGCTAAGTCCTCTACTTGTTATGTACCTACATATAAGATTAGAGGATGCATGGGGCCACCCAAGAAGCTGCACCTGTTAGGAATTGCGACATCGCGCACACCTGCGCTTCCAGAGAGTGTTGCGGCAATCATCGCCACCGCGACGCTGCAGCTACCCCGCCGAGGAGGACGAGCACTCTTAGTTCTAACATCGAACGGGAGGGACGTAGGTTAAGTTAGGAGTAATTTATTATGTAATTTTTTTTACAATAAATAATTTAAAGTAAATTTCGGTTTTTTTTGCGCCTTCGCGGGCCGGTCGATATAATTGGCGCAGTCTTGTGGATGATCCTCGAGAGCCGTCTCTCGGAACGCGAAACTACAAGCATCGAGAATTGCCATTCCATCGGAGGGACGACGACGGGGACCAAGAACCTACATCTATTGGCCGCCGCAACGCGAAGGGTATCCGAACATTGATACTGCAAGAAAGGCCGAAATGAAAATCCTGTAAGTACACTAATTCTCTTAGTGACTTGCCATTCCTAGATTTGTAAGTTTTCCTAGATTACCCATTCACGGGAACCGAGGAACTGTAGCGCGTAGGTTTAAAATATTAATTCATCGCGAATTAATTTTCGAATTTTACAAAATCAAATTGTAAAATTCAAATATAGATATTAGGTTGATAAAAGATTAATAAGTTTAAATATTAATTAATTACGAATTAATTAATTTTCAAATTTTGCGAATTAATTCATTTCATAATTCAGATATATTAATTAGGTAAAGATTATTATTTTTTTATATTAGTTTAACGAAGTTAATAAATTAAATTAAATTTAATATATTTTATATTATAAGTATAGGAAATTAATCTAAAATGTCAGATTTGGATAAAATTTTTAATGCACTTAGGCTTTTGCCAGAATTCGATGGTAATGTTAACGTTTTAACAAGATTTATACATTTAAGTGACCAATTGGCTGAGGAATTTATAGAAAAAGATCCCGGAAATACTTTAAAAACTGCCGCGTTATGTAATGGTATTTTAAATAAAATCACTGGGCCTGCAGCCCGAGTTATTAATGCAAACGGTATACCTACTACTTGGCACGGTATCAAAAGCGTATTAGTTAATAACTTTTCTGACCATAGAGATGAGACCGCCCTTTATAACGATTTAGCCTTATTAACGCAAGGTCGTAGCTCTCCTCAAGAGTTTTACGAAAAATGTCAACATCTTTTTAGTACTATAATGACGTATATAGCATTACATGAAACAGTCGTTACTACTCGTGAGGCAAAAAGGGACCTGTATCAAAAATTAACACTACAGGCTTTCCTACGTGGCCTACGAGATCCGTTAGGCTCACGTATACGTTGCATGCGCCCCGCAACCATTGAAAAAGCATTAGAATACGTGAATGAAGAACAAAGCACTTTATACCTTCAACAACGTAATGAAACTTTTGATAGGAAACCCCACGTACCCTTTAGAATGCCGTACTCGAATGAACCGTTTTATAGACATAATGATTTTAGTGAACCTATCTCTTCTAAACTACAGCCTTTACATTCGTTCAGACCGCAATTTAAGCCACCAAGTTTTAATCGAAATTTTAATCAACCACAGGGACCAGCACGTCCTACTCGTACTATGCAAATTTTCCGCGCTGCACCCCCTAACTATAACCCGCAGAGCAATACGTTCAGATTACAGCCTAAACATCCCGCGCAACCGAAACCGCATCCTATGAGTGGCGTTAGCCATTACGTTACAAAGACTTTACCACCAACACCTTTTGCACGCGCTCATGATTGGTCAAAATTTGGTAATCCACCCCCGAGTAATTACTTTAAGACTAGGGAGATGAATCATAATGAATATATAGATAACGAAGAATATTACTGTACCGATTTATATCCTTATGAGGATAACTGTCGCGATCCTGTAGATATCGATCTATCAGAAAATGTCTTACAGCAATATATGCAAGAACATCGCGATAGTATGCACAAAGTATTCAAAATTATTAATGAATCGTCTTTGGAACGCCGTACTCAAATTACAGAAAACATTAATAGGAACCGCGAACCCGAAATACAGTATTATCCAGATCAACAAATTTTTGTAAGAAATCCTAGGGCTAGTCGACAAAAGACCGCACCGCGTTTTACGCACGATACTGTACTGGCTGATTTACCTATTCATATCTATACTAAGAAGAAATATGGCGCTGTTGCTAAATCTAGGCTTAAGAGGGTACCTAAATTGTTACAGAATCCTTCCTCTGATCCTGTGCCAGATTCAAGCAGAAGATCCCACCCTGACTAGCTTGGATGACGGACCTGGTATATTACCATTTAATATTGGAACTGCTAGAATTGTCACTCATTATCATTCATTTTTGCAAATTATTAATTTAAAGGATATTCGTGATAGTATAACCATAGTAAAGGATCAATTAAATTCATTAACGCCTAATTTGCACGATAAATTATTTTCGCTTTATAATTCACATATTGAACACTTGCATTATAAGATTATTAAATTGTCAAATCAGTTGGAAACTTTTGAACCCAATCGCATAAAGAGAGGTCTCATAGATGGTTTAGGTTCAGTTATAAAAAGTATTTCTGGTAATCTAGACTATACAGATGCAATTAAATATGATACCGCAATTAAATTATTACAAAATAATGAGAATAAATTGGTCACAGAAATGAATAATCATATAAGCCTCAGTAAAGATTGGATAGAACAACAATCTGATATTTTAAACAACTTAATTAAAAATCAGGAAAAAATTGAAATAGCTATAAATGATTTAAAGGCCAATAATTTAAACGTTACTCTATACATAGATTTAATTCAACGCGTAGCGATTTTATCAGATAATATAGATGATATATCTGAAGAATTACATAGATTAGAAAATTTATTAGGTTTTATTCGTGCGAAAAGTACGCATCATCTTATGTTCAATTCAAATTCTCTAAAAGAAATGCTAAATAAATTACACAAATTTTATGGTAAAGAGCAAATCCCTCAAGTTAATTATAGAGAATATTTTGATTTAGTTAAACTAGGCTATTATTATAGTAATAGGAATATAGTTATAGTTTTTATGTTCCCGGTTGTCCTTCCTGCTACCTTTGAATTATTTAAATTATCCATAGTTCCTAATAAAGATAGTAAAGTCCTAATTCCACCCTATCCTTTTGTGGCAATTCACAACGAGGATTTTATGTACATGGAGGCAGAATGCCCGAAGTCTGGCCTAGGGTATCTATGTGAGGACAAGCTGAACCATCATCGATCCAAAAATGACTGCGTGTATCACCTTATTACCACGCAACGAGTCGTCGCATCTTGTCTCTTCACGCCTGTGGAGCCCGGAGCGCCCGCACTAGAAAAATTAGACGACGCCCACTACGTCATCAGTTTCCCCAAGCCATCAAAAATCCACTTATCATGCTCGCAAGATCAATATGACGTCATTAAAGGAAGCTACTTAGCCACAATACCCAAAAACTGCATTCTTCAAACGGAGGCTTTCAAGATAGTCAATCGAGAAGACCATATCAAAGGACAGATAATGAAAATTGCAAACCTGCCAGATTCCAGCCAATATAATACAGATGAAGAAGTTCTGAAGTTGAATTCGATAAATTTGGATAAATTACACGCTAGTAACAGAGCTATATCAATGGAAATGCCTATCAGTACTAACAACGGATACGAGATTCTCTATATGCAGCCTTCCATAATACCGATATATGTTATATTAATAACGAGTGCAGTTGCCCTAGTGACATGGTACGTCGTACGGAGACTGCGTACATCAAAGCCTATTACTACGAGTGTTCATGGTAATCAAAAAGAAGAAATAGAACATCAATCGGCGGAGGGTGAAATTTCAGCGATATTAACGAGCCTTGCCCGCCAATAATCGCTGAACTTCAGGAGGGAGGTGTTATGTACCTACATATAAGATTAGAGGATGCATGGGGCCACCCAAGAAGCTGCACCTGTTAGGAATTGCGACATCGCGCACACCTGCGCTTCCAGAGAGTGTTGCGGCAATCATCGCCACCGCGACGCTGCAGCTACCCCGCCGAGGAGGACGAGCACTCTTAGTTCTAACATCGAACGGGAGGGACGTAGGTTAAGTTAGGAGTAATTTATTATGTAATTTTTTTTACAATAAATAATTTAAAGTAAATTTCGGTTTTTTTTGCGCCTTCGCGGGCCGGTCGATATAATTTACTAGAAAAAAATATGTTTAATAACATTTTACCACTCATTTTTTTTTAATAATGTCGAAAAGGGGTAAAAGTTGATATTTTTTCAAAAATCACAAAGTTAAATATAAATCGAAAACCGTTAACTTTCGGATATACATATAGGGGGTTAAATTTGTTGCATTTGAGCTCCCCGATCTATTCTTGACGGGAATACGTCCAGTTACAAGTAACCCTGTATATCAGTATTATACCGACGTGCATTATACATAATAGGTATATCATAATATACAGATCGCGTCATATAAAAAGAACGCTGAGGGTCAAGCTGCGAATAGGCGATTTATCGGTCTATTAGGTGGTATGAGGTGGTATAACAATAACAAATATGTATGTATAATGTAGACCGTACGAAACCACGAGTCCCGAGCCTAGTTTAAAAATAAAATAATGGGAATATAAATTTCGTGTGAAACTGTATCCATTCGCAAACAAACCCACACTCCTTTTTTCTAGTGTTCTTTTTACGTGACGCGTAGCTACTAGCTACTATAAAAATCTATACTCAAAATATTTTGTGCTTTAGCAACACTGTAATAGTAGAATTTAATAGAAACCAAAATGTTTTAAAAACATGTGTGTGATACAAAATGATCTCATTTGTTGTGCCAAATAATAGCAAATCAGATTTGCGTTAAAATCGAGCGTCTAGTTTAATTATTTGTCATTTATAGATAGACTATTTATTAAAACTATATTTACCGGAAATAAATATTTTTTTATTCTACCATGATTGTTTTATTTAAATGTCTCATTTTATTACTATGAAAACAACAAAAACATAGATTGTTGCCATCTACAATTTATTATTAACACAAAAACAAAGTGAAAATAATGAAGTGAATTAAATTTTATAAATATAATGTAAATAATTTAAATTTAATCATAATTTTGAACACATTTGGTAATGACATATAAATTTTAGTGTTGCCAGATGAAATTTTTTACTATAATTAGTAATATTTTATCTAGTAGTGGTATTAAATTGCGAATAATATTCGTCCGTCGGTGTATTGTTGTAGACCACTTCTTTATAATATTTCTCCTTTTCTTTCTGTTGAAGAGCCATTAGCTGATTCTCTTCCATTAACTGACGGGCGATTTCCCTGAGTAATGATTATTGTGAAATTAATTCGTATAACGTAAAAATTATATGCTACAACAAATTAGCCTATTATTTATTGATGAGTCTGGTATACTTTAGCAGTTTATAATATAGAAGAGATATTGTTATATAAAATACAATTAATTTTACCTTCTCTTTCTTTGGTCTGCGATATCTTGGCGCGCAACTTCACGTTGTATAGATTTAGCCAACGCCTGCCATTCAGCCTCCATTTTTTCTTCCGCCTCACGTTTTGCCTTTCAAATGCATTGAAATAAAATAAATTATAAAGAATACTATGATATATAAAAAAGCTATGTAGATACGTTACCCGCTCTCTATTTTGGCAAGAAAAAACTCAGCTAAGTGCCCGAGTTTCACTTAGTCACGCACCATTCAGCGTCGTGGCTGGACGTTCTTTTTATATTTTAATCGGCCGCGGCAGTTGTTATTACGAAGTACATGAGTGAGACATGTACTATGTCTCGTGCGTGAGAGTGAAAGAGAGAACAACTGTATTGGTAATAATGCGTTAGTAAGTAGGTATGTATTAATTACGCTGTTTTTTAGTGCAATGATGTTGGCGTATGCCGCGTCTACTAGTATAATAGTGTCATTTGAAAGAATATCACTATATTTATCTATTTCTAAACGATATAAAAAGTAATTTGGGTTATTTAATGGATACCTTTGCTGCAGCCATTTGCTCTTTCTGTGCGGCGTAAAACTTCTTAAGCTCCTCTTGATTCATTCCTTTGTACATGAAGCCGATGGCTCTTTAATCACAAAAAAAAATTTATAATTAAATTCAAACGCCTTTTTATTAAAGCGAGTGTTCTAAAACTTAAATAACTGAATATGCTGTTTTCGTTACATTGCATTCCGTTTCGCTAATGCCAAGGACCAATAGGTGTTTCAGAAAAAAAAAATACGTGTGGCACTCGGGGACTGCCACGGTATTAAAGCTATTGCATGCTATGCCTTGAAGCCACACCTCCGCCCGTCGGAGTGGGGAGCGTGAGGTTTTTTTTCGTTACGGAATTTCTGGATTCGGTCCCCGCGCTCAAGGCCCGCGATAGAAGCTATGCAATAGCTTAAAATCGTAAATATGTGGACGCTTTGTCTCATCAATTATCGTGAAATACACCAACATTTTAATAAACGGTATAAAAATTACCTGTTCTTGCCGAGCGCGCTCTTAGCCACATCAGGGTTTTCAGTGAGCATGTCCGACGTCAGATTGTTGTACATTTCCGCTGTGTTATCCGCTTCTTCTTGTTCTTTCATTATACTTTCTAACTGCTTCTTCTCTGCTGCCTGTTAAAATATTACTAACATCAATACTGATTATTCCTTGAAAATTTATGTTTTAATTTTGTTATTTTTGTGTCTGTTTTGGCTCTGGTCTAATCTAAGGTCTGGTCTTACACATTCAGATCAAAAAGCTCAGAGAGTATTAAAGAAAGAAGTTAAATAAAATAATATAATAGGTAACTCATACACCTTCCAGTGACAAAAAACGGAAAATTCGCAAATAGTAGGTACCTACACCTAGGTATTGATGTTATATTTGACTATTGAAATTTCAACATACAGCAAGTTATAATTTTTTTATAAAACATACCAAAGCCTCATTGTATCTGAGATTAGCTTGTCCAAGCCGGTATCGACACTCCCTCTCCATTTTATCCAACTCCCCGGCACGAGCGTCTCTCGCTTTGATGGCCATCTGTTAATTATATTAATCATTGAAAATTTTACAAATTGCAGTTGTAAAGGATTGCAATACTTTAATCGATAGGAATGTTATTTGAATTTATTTGAGCATTATCTACATCAGCACTGCTCCAATCAGTACGTAAATAAATAGATTTTGTGCAATATCTCTGTTGAAACTCGTACGTGTTAAAACTTAGAGCAGCTTCTATTTCTTTAGATATACTTTGCCAGTAACCAGTTAGACTACTAAAATCTAACTGCCCTTTAAAGGTGAAGTTTCCAGAATAAATTTCCCCAACCAATTCTATGTATATACATTTTTTAATCCTATTCTACATAATATTCACCATATAAGCCTCCTCCGCTTTCCTCCGTTCCTCCTCAGCGGCCTTCCTCTCTTGTACCTGCTGCTCGAGCCACGCGTTCTTCTGTTCAGCCATTATCTTCTTGCGCTCTTCGTATTCTAAGTCTTCACCTTCGAACCTTTATATCCATATATTTATATTTCATAAGGATATGTGAATATATTATCATGATAATAATTTTATTCGAACTTTTTAATAAGGGTCAGTTTCGTCAGAAGGTATCTCTGATCAATGCTGTATTATTTTAATTCAAATTAATCATAATTAATTGCAAATATTGCGAACAGAATGTAAAAAGAGTTCAGACAAATCTTGGTTTTGATCTAAGAAACAAGGATCATATTACAAAAGTTAAAAAGTTATACCTATCTACATACTATAAACTAGGGAATGACAGAATGATGATGGCGAACATAATCTTAACAGCCTAAACTTACTTCTGAGCACTGGACATGCCCACCGGCTCGCCGTCCGAGGCTCGTGGAGGCAGCTGCATCTTCAGCACATCAGGGTTGTTCAGATCGAACTCCCGTCGGTCTTCCGCCCTTTGGTACTTTTGGCGGAACTCGTCTATTTCTACGTTGATGCGACGTCGCTCCTGTGATGGAAGGTATCTACTTTCGCATGTTTATTATAATAATTTAAACGACAAAAATATAAGGGGAATGTGAATAATAAATTGTTTTGTTGAGTAATAAATGAATATAGAGTTAGGTAGGGAACCGTAATTATTTTGGTTAATTACAGTGTCATTAACAGTAAAGGTTAAAATTGCATATAATGTGCCTGTAGTTAAACATTTGAAATTAATGTCTCGACTTAATACAATAATATGTTGCGTAACTGCTATTATTTTCTTTAAGTATATTTTATACTCTATCATCAAGGCTAAAGGATCAAACCTCATGTTCCCTAGCTTCCAGGACAACGGCTAGATTGCTGTCCTTTATCATCTGCTGAGCGAATGCTAGATTCTTCCGCTCCTGCTCTTCTCGTTCAGCTCGTTTCTCGGCAACCTGGCGCTCCAGGAACGGTAGATCAACCTGAGGAAAGCCTTATTTCTTATACTTAATTATACGATGTAATATAGCACTCTATCCATTAATTATTACTATATTACTTGACCAATATAATATTTGCTGTTCATGGTCATTTAATCGAGAATTATTGGTGAAATAGGTACGTATGAGAAATCCTTTACTCACATCAAAATTTTAAAATGAAGTATCTATTAGTCTTCAAGTGGATAAGGTTCATTTATTTTTCAAATAATATATTTATAGTTAAACAACGCGTTTATGTATGAGTATGTGGCATGTGCTTATTTGAGACACCGTGTAGGATATTTCCGTGTCGCCAAAGTTTTTGCAATATCACTGTTGAGCAGATAGAAACCAAAAACGTTTAAGGTCATAGATCCTTTTTAGAGATACCTATCCATACAGTCAACATTCAATGAGATACGGACTTAAAATAAATTTGAAACGGAAAGAGAAGAATATAATAGAAATTGAATTTTTTTTTATTAATGTTGAATCAAGTTCGGGAATAAGAACTTATCAGTCCAATCACAATGAAAAATCTTCAGATCTGGTTCAATTCTAATAATTAAATTTCTTTCGCAGTTTTTAAATTAAATTTTAAGGAATGAAGCTCACTTGAATGAAGTACTTAGATATAGCTCGTCTTTTTGGGTGCTCTTTCTTTCCTTATTTATGTACCTACCTTCATGTTAGTTTTTTTTCCTCTCAAACACCATAACTAAAGCAATCCTGTCGTACGGATAAAATAGGAGATAAATTAAAACTTACACCAATTTTCCGATTCCTAGCATTGAAAATCCTAGATCTTCTTTCCAATTCGCATTGCCTTTTCCTTTCCCTATTCTGTGCTTCCTTTCTATCTTGCTCGTTGGATATTTGTAGTTTCATCATTGTTATAGTCTAAAACTAAAAACCTCCAGTGGTCACGCAAAAAATACGAAGTAAAAATAATAAAATGTGCAAAACGATCTAACAAGTCTGGTTGTTATGGTAACCTTGCACCATATAAATATATGCAACTATAAATAAAAATAGTACCTATTCATCACTTATTATGGTTTGGGAAGTCCAAAATTGACTAATGGGAAAATCCAGTCTATGTTTTAGAATTTATAAATCGTAGGTAGGGCGTTTGTGCACTACAAGGAATTTTACGGTCCGGCATTCCGATTTTTTACGGTCCGGTGTGGCATGAAAAAACCGATGAATTGGCTTTTACACCATTGTGCACTACAAGGAATTTTACTGTCCGGCATTCCGATTTATTACGGTTCGTCTTTACTCGGATCGGAGTGCGGTACAATTGGGTTGGCTCTCTTTGAAACTACACGCCACGCACCAATGATATTATATATAGAAACAAGAGGTAGATACGTCACCAACGCACCAAAACTGATTCCGTGAATTGGTCCTATTTGGGACCAATGCAATCAGTCAAAAATCAGTCAGATTTTGACCGGTTCCAGCGAGCGCACGTACCGATAGGTACATTAAAGTTGTCGAAAATGCCTTCCTGTGTGTTCAGAGAGTGCACGTATTCGTGCAAAAAATAAAGAAAGATAAAGGAATATCATATCACAGGAAAATATATTAAATTATTACAGTATAAGAGTAAAAATAACAATTTACAATTCTTTATGAATGACCCTTGCTTGACACTTGTATTGAAATAATGAAAGGGATAAAATATTGCTTTAATCAGTGTGACAAAGCTAGCGTACACTGTGTTCAAAGATTATCATGTAGATACGATTATTGAAAATAGAACGGTTATTTTATTAATTTCGATTTGGGTAAATACTTGATTATTTTTTTTTTTATTTTAAATCCACACAGTGCATGTAATTAACAAATATATCTATTTATTATATACAATGAAATCGTGATGGCAAAAATGTTTGTTTGGGAAAATGATATTGAATATAGTTACGTATACATTAAAGAAAAGATTATCGCTACTGACGAAAAATTACTATTTGCTTTTCTGTAAATAGCTATTGAACATACATTTTATTTGTGTTTTAGATAAAAAAAGGCTTATACTTCATCCTTTCTTTTATTTCATCCTTTTTTTTCATCTAGGCACCACTATTATTATATCCTACAAGTTGGAGTGATGACCTTGTACGGGTTCCGAGAACTGCCTTGAAACGAATAGCGTAAGATCGGTCCTTATGGAGTTCTATAAGGAGGACTATGCTCAGCAGTGGGTGTTTATCGGGTGAAATGATGATGACCGAAAACGAACACCACAGCTAGAAATAAATACTTAATACTTACAGTTATATCTCCAAAAAAGTTTTTTTCATTTTAAAACAACTTCATAATAATAAATAAATAGTAAATGAAATTTTATATATATACACGTTATATACTCACAATATACCCAAAAAAATGTTCCACATGCAGCGGCAAGCACACACAAATACAAGTTGCATTTTACATAATTTATTACATTGACAGACTGTATAAGAGAGATAGATGGCTATAATAAAATGATATAAACAAAAAAGACAAAGATAGTTTGTCACTTCCACGTAGGTGTAAGTGAACGTCATAAGAATTCACCAATTAAATAAAAATAAATAAATAGTTGCCATGGCAATTGGCATAGACTAACGACACAGAAGTTTCAATGTTATAGATGGTACGTTTCCTGCACACGTAAACAAATGTGACAATTTTATTTCATATTTAATTATTATGATGAAGTTGTATTAAAATGATAAAAACTTTTTTGGGTATATAAATGTATTAAGTATTTATTACTAGCAGTGGTGTTCGTTTTCGGCTGTGGTTTTCGGTCAGGGAGTTGATGTGATAATCATCATCTTCATTTCACCCGATAGACACCCACTGCTGAGCATAGTCCTCCTTATAGAACTCCATAAGGACCGATCTTACGCTATAGGTACATCTCAAGGCAGTTCCCGGAACCCGTACAAGGTCATCACTCCACCTTGTAGGATATATAATAATAGTGGTGCTTAGATAAAAAAGGATGAAATAAAAGAAAGTACGAAGATATCAGCAGACTTTTTTTATCGAAAGCACAAATAAAATTTATGTTCAATAGCTATTTACAGAAAAGCAAATAGCATTTTCGCCTCCCCCGCCCCGCAGCATAAACACGTTTTTCATTGCTGTCATCTCGGACCGGATAAAAACCATCCGGAATAGGGAAAAGTAAAATGTCGGACAGTAAAATTACGTATAGGTGCACAAGCTAGTATTTAGATTAATGGCAGGCCATACCGGACCGTAAAAAATCGGAATGCCGGACAGTAAAATTCCTTGTAGTGCACAAGCGCCCGTAGTGTACCAATTTCTTTGCGTATTTTGGTATTAGCCAGGGCTCGGAACCGGTTTGAAAAGAGCGGTTAATTTAGATTATATACCGGTAAATATATCGTTCCTTCATTTACCGGTTAAACAAGTGAACTGTTTATAAGTAACCCAAATGATTAAGGTTACCGGTTACTTCTGCACAAACGGTTTTGACACCCAAATTAACCGGTTAATTCCTTTATTATTTTTGCCTCATTTTTTAACGCTTGCCACAAGATGTAGTGAATCTAATATCTATACATATCTATAATAAATCTGTAGAAGGGTCAATTCTGTACATTGAAAATATTGAAAAAATAAATACCAGGGGGTGTTACTGGATCGATACCAAACCCAAATATGTGATTAAAAAATTTTTTGTCTGTCTGTATGTTCAGGCATCACGTGAAAACTAACGGTTCGATTTCGATGAAACTTGGTATAATTATACCTTATTATCCTGGGCATAAAATATGATACTTTTTATCCCGGAAAAATACGTAGAAAAATATAAATCTTAATTTTTCCGCGCTGACGGAGTCGCGGGCGGAAGCTAGTATCTAATATATCTAATATATTCTATTCTAAAATATAGTTTGTAAGTATAGATGTATGGATGTATGGATGTTTAGCACACATATAGAGGGTAACTTGGATTAACACATAGGATAGTTTTTATCCCGGAAATCCCACGGGAACGGAAACTATGCGGGTTTTCCTTTGCAAACGCGGGTGAAGCCGCGGGCGGAAATCTAGTTATCAAATTCAAATTTCAAATCTATACATATAATAAATCTGTAGAAGGGTCAATTCTGTACATTGAAAATATTGAAAAAATAAATAGCAGGGGGTGTTACTGGATCGATAACAAACCCAAATATGTGATTAAAAAAATTTTTGTCTGTCTGTCTGTCTGTCTGTCTGTCTGTCTGTCTGTCTGTATGTGAAGGCATCACGTGAAAACTAGCAGTTCGATTTCGATGAAACTTGGTATAATTATACCTTATTATCCTGGGAGTAAAATAGGATACTTTTTATCCTGGAAAAATACGTAGAAAAAAATTAATCTTAATTTTTCAGTTTTATCCATAGACGTTGTTCCGTAGAACCGCGAACACACGTTGCGTATTATTATAGGCCTAGCCGTATTTGGGAATTGGGTCCAATAGATATTTATAAGATGTTATTGACAGAGGTACTCAAAATTGAGAAATAACCATCCACGCGAAGACCGACATCCGCGCGGACGGAGTCGCGGGCGGAAGCTAGTATAAACTAAAATTGCGAACTTGAGTGCGATTAAGAATTTTGTAACTAAATGACTTCGCAACGTCCAGGCCCGTCGAGCGAGGGTAGCGGGGGCCGAGGATCCTTATGTAACTTGGTTTTAACCGGTTAATTTTCACCACCAAAACCAATATTAATGAAAAACCGGTATTTCGCATAAACCGGTAAAAACCGGTAAAGTGCAACCTTTAACCTAAATCAATTTCGGTTTGGGGTCAATGACCGAAACCGGTTAAGAATTTAAACCGGTTTCCGAGCCCTGGCTATTAGCTTGTTTTTTTTTATACATAATCTGCATTCTCCACTTACATAACAAAATTATAGTTCACAACCATTGAGATATGTTCACAACATACATTTTTGTTAAGTTTGTTGTTATTGCTCGTATATAACTTATTATTTACCACATACTAGCTTTTCGGCGGTTTCGCTGTAATTTAGTAAGGATTTCAGACAATTTCAGAGTTATAAATGATTGTTTGAAAGTTACTGAAATAACTATTGTGTAGGTAATTGTTCACTAATATATTCTTATGTGATAGGTCTTCTTCGGTCGTAATAATATTAATAATACGAACATTTTTACTTAATTTGAAAAGTGGGTAAATAATAGATAAATAAATGTAACGTGAATATGAGTAAGTATACATTCATTAACTATATTAGAGAGTAAAAACTTTAAGAATCTACCCTAATATTTACGTTGCATTCTAACAAAATAAATTAATTCAATTTTTCCTTGGATATTAAAGTTTAATTTAATTTTAACTTTATTGAATGAAAATTTTCGTATTTACTATGTTTACCTAACTACAAAACTATAGAATAAAATAAATATAAATTATATAATTATTAGGGTAATTGCGCCAGTTCGCGTCCACTTAGTGCAGTTGGAAAGTTTGAAGGAGAAAATAAAAATGTTCCAGAACAAATTTCAACGCAAAATTTATGTAACGTGTTCCTTACATAGTCTATTTTATGATTTCCTTTCAATTGTGTTGGAAATATCATGTGGTTTTTATTTATCTAGACAAATAGCAGAATTTGGCGTTTTACCCAGTTCGCGTCCAAAAATTCCTTTTTGCGTCCACCCGTGGACCAGTTCGCGTCCACCAGCTTAGAAAAGGAATTAAGAGTGTATTGGGTGATATTTTATCAGATAAATGCAAATAAAAATTAGATTTTAATAAATTATTTATTTACGAATATAGTTATTTAATAAAAACCGGCCAAATGCGAGTGGGACTCGCTTACCGAGGGTTCCGTATTAACCTGTCTTTTTTCATATGTTTTAACTGTAAATGATTATTTTTTCAATGTTTCCCTTATTTGTGCTATAAGACGTTGCTTCGTACCAAACTTCAAGTGTCTGTGTTTAGGTACGTAAAGTACCCTGTAGGTTTTGATTCCCTTGCGAATGTCGAAATTTGCGAAAATTTGCAGCATAAACGGCTGTATCTTTTGATTGCTTTGGCTTATAAGTTTAATTTTTTCACTGCTTCAAGGGACCGTAGACTTGAGTATTCAAAATAAATTTCAGCTTTATACCTCTACGCGTTACTGAGAAAAAGGGTCTTGACAGAAAGACAGACTGGCAGACGGACATACAGACGGACGGATATCAAAGTGATCCTACAAGGATTCCGGTTTTTCCTTTTGAGGTTCGGAACCCTAAAATCAACATTATTATTAATATAATTCACTGTGTAAGGAAACTGGAAAAACTTAATTATATTTATCTTCTCATCATTATTAGAACCAAAAATTAACAAAAAACAAAGTTACGTTATGTAAATAAATAATAATCAGTTCTATTAAGATTACCTAAATATCCTATTTTTTAGTTTCTAATGAATTAAATTTCTTTTTTGTTTATATTATTTTCTTAACCACAGACTTATTGACTCTCATTCTCAAAAATACTGGTCTCATTCTTAGAATACCCATTTTAAAATGAAAAAATAGCATAAAAATTTGCTAATTTGAATGAAAATTTAAATTAACAACTTGTGGTCTTAGTCAAAAATTTACAATCTATTTTAAATTACATATTTTAACAAACAATTCATTGCTACGTAATGAAAAACAATGTGGACGCAATATGTTCTATTGTTATGCACTACAGGTATAGTTTGCGCCCACCGTGGACGCAAAATGGAAGTTGTAGGTACAAATTCGGTGTAGTAATTCGCGTCCACCTTATTTTAGCTATTAATTGTAAGAGAAATAAACTTATTTATAATCCATACTATTCCATGTTTTGTTAGCAAAGCAAAGAAACAGTTACATATTCAAAAATTCACATTTAACAATAAGATACTTACCGTCAAACGCGACGCTGCGCACTATTTTTTTCTCAAAATCCCGCGCGTTTTAGCTCTCTCGTTTAATAGCCAAACTTAAATATTTTTTTTTAAATAGGATAGGCGGTGCGCAGGCATAATTTGAATATGTGTGCATGTCTCTTATACATTGAGGTAATTATCGGAAATTTTTCTTATTAAGTACAATTTTACATAAAGTATACTTATTTTCGTGAATTTTCTAAAAGATATCCGCAAAATGGACGCGAATAGGCAGGTGGACGCGAACAGGCGCAATGACCCTATCTACTCCATCTTACTTAACTAACGTTTAAATATTAAATTCACTAAACCAAATAAAAACTACCATTTGGTAGAAAATATTTAAACTAGCAACACTGGTTATGCGGCGATGTGCGTCGTTACGGCGACATCACACCGTACTCCGTAGCTTATCGTAGTACTGAGTGCAAGTGATCAAGTCTGTGCACCGATACATTATACATTCGCTGTAAAAGATAATCTCGCGTTGTATACATACCGCGCGTGTTTGAATTTCTTTATATCTTTTTTTTTCGTAAACCAGTGCAAGTGATACAAAAATTAGGTTTATGAACACCTAAAACATATTGTGTAATGTGACGGTAATATGACAAGTGTTTTAAAAAAATCTAGAGGCACTAAAGGAAAATCGGAATCCATGCAAGAAGATTTGCCCTCAAGATGGATCGTGTCCCCGGGGCACAAAGCCGAAGATTCAGCAAAGTTGATCAAATTCATCGATGAAAATATTATTGGCAAAGGAAACTCATTTTGCGGCCCATTCGGACGCAGAAAAGGTAAGAAATAAAAAACTTTGTAAATTAAGTAGGTAACCTACCTATAAAAGTAAAAATATCATAAAAATTATATTTCTTTAATACCTACATAGATAATAAAATCTTAGAATTTTTTACATAATTATTAATATTCTATTTTTATAGTAATAGAAAAAATTAAATGTAATATAACTACATAATACCTAATAGAAAAAATTAAATATAATAAGTATATAATTTTATTAAACACGCAACAAAATTAATTGTGCTCATCGCCGGTTTGTTAAATGGTATTGTTTAGAAAAATTAACTCGTTTCCGTATTACAGCTGTTAGCAATAAATAAAACGTACGTACCTATCATTGTTTACAATTAATTTTGTCCCACTTTGTTAAAAATATAGCACACCTGTTTATAAATACCTAGGTAATGTTATTGTATTGCAACTATATAGTATACTAGCTTTCCACCCGCGGCTTCGCCCGCGCAGTCAAAGAAAAACCCACATATACCTACCTAGTTCCCGTTCCCGTGGGATTTCCGGGATAAAACCTATACTATATCCCGGGGTAAAATGTAGCCTATGTATATGTTCTCGGGTATCAAAATATCTCTATACCAAATTTCATGCAAATTGGTTCAGTAGTTTAAGCGTGATTAAGTAACAGACAGACAGACAGAGTTATATTCGCATTTATAATATTAAGTATGGATATTGTATGTAGGTACATACAATATAATATATTATATAGCAATTTAATCAAATAGATAATAGGTATTTACAGTATCTATTTGATTAAATTGCGTTTTACTGAACCACATTTTTTATAGCGCGAATATTAGATAAGGAATACCTATGTACCTACCTTTGTTTGCAAATTAATGTAGTGCGATGTGATGTGATTTAATTTAAATATTTTATTTTTAATAAATATTAATATATCTAGGTAATACTATTATACAAAAATGCTGTTTTTTTTTTTCCATTCATCATTTCTATTTCTAGGTATACATACGTATACATCATACGACATAATATACTATATTATACCTACTTACTACACAAAAATATACCCGTAGCAGCTGTATATATATTATAACGTAAGATATAAAAATAGCTTAAGAAATTTACATAACCACTATCAAAAAATACGTGTTCGTATGTAAACAATGTCGATATGGGTGTGCGCGATTATACGAAATAATCGCGCGTTGACCTTCAAAAATTTGGCGATGAGTGTGTGGAAGCACCTTTACGCATATAATATTATGTTACATAAGCATTGTTTCTTACATCTGTATTTTTTATCTTTAATCTGCATTCTTGGTTCATTGTCAAGGTAGGAATTAATCACTTGCATTGTGTTGGTATTTCATCGCAAAACCTTTTTTCCTTGTATACAAGTAGGTACCAGCTACCATTCAATATTTTATTTCTGGCTTATAATATTATTTTCATTGTAACCAGACAGTATTTAATTCTAAATGATACTTAAATAAGCTATTTCTTAGAGCTACTGCTCGGCTCTAATCAAGCTCGTCCATGTTGTAAAGTTGCATTCATATGCTAAATCCCAGAATTAATAAAAACTGGCCAAGTGGGAGTCGGATTCGCGCGTGAAGGGTTCCGTACTATCTGTGAATAATAGAAAATCACGTTTGTTGTAGATATACTAATTTTTAGCGTTTTTTGTATGAGAGCCACTCTTAATATTATTATTTTTTAATTGTTACTCTTTGTTGTCATAGCGCCAACGGAAATAGTACATCATTTGTGCAAAATTTCAACTTTAAAGCTATCACGATTTACGGAGACAGACAGACAGACAGCAGAGCGGATAGCGGATTACTATGCGTAATAGGGTCCCGTTTTTTACCCTTTGGGTAAGGAACGCTAAAAATGAACATGTTTAATGGGTAGCTATTATTAAAAATTATTCAAATACGAAACGCTTACTTTTCATGAATAGAAATTCGTACACAAATACCTAGTTATCACTTAACCCAGTTCAGATTCGTATTGTATTACACAAGCGATGTAGTCTGAAGACAAAAAATACTTCAGGTTATTCAACTTGACATGCGAGCCTTACAAAAAACCAGGGAGAAAGGCATTCACCGCGCCGAAAAAACAGGTTCGATGTATTGCCAGATTCGTGTCTGGAACAAAAAGTCTGGATGGGAATTTTGGAATTATACCTTTTATGTAGTTATTATTTTACGGTCTTTGATTACTGGTGTCCCGTTTACGTTTTGACAGGTGCGTTTATATATATCGTCATAAACCTGGGTAATTTAAAATGGTTAGGTTATTGTATAATATTTATTTTCTTTATATTATACAGCGTTATTTATATAACGTTTGTCTTCGTCTTTACACAATATGAACTAAATTTTCCTGTATAGAATAAAATACATACTATGCCCACAATAGACCTTGGTATGTTCCTTTAAAAACGTTTTCCGCGAAACGAAATGAATTAAATAATATCGTGGGACAAGTCAACTGAAACATCCGTTGCATATTCATTTTATTGAATTAACAATGTTGACAAATGTGCAATGGTTATGTTTATCATATTACTGTGTACCGTATTTTAATGAAATGCGTCGTAACTCGTAAGGAAGTGCTTACATTAGCATTATAACACGGTTGACATTTAACAATATCATGATTGGCATGGTGATAGTTGAGTAAATCTATTCGCTATTTTATTCAACAATATTACCTACTTTAGAATATAAGATTGCTTTATGTATAGAAAGGTATATAATAAAGGTTCATATATATAATTAAAGTGCTAATACATCTCTCTAGTTTTCACCAAGTGATAGAGGTTTTCGAGGAAATTTTTAGTATATACCTATAATTAAAAGTTTTAATAGCGTGGTCGTAAAGTTAATAGAAATAAATTAAGTAATGACTAATGATATGTGTAATGTGTATACTGTATATTGCATGTATTATACGTAAAGTGTATGGTACTGAATACTCATACCAGAGATGAAAACTTGTGGAAGAAAATTGCAGTTTGAGTAAACTGCATTTTAAACAAATGCTTAATCATATGCATAGCATGAATATTAATATTTTATGGTATGCATTATTTAACTTTAAATTCCGGATGGTTTATTAAACCTGCCAGTGATTTAAATTAATTATAACCGCATCATGCGGCATCCTGCATCGGCCATATTGGATTACTGTCAAATTGACAATTTGGAAACACGTGTGACGTTGGACACAAATTTGGAACGACATTATTCAAATTGGCGGAATATTTGATTACAAAATGTTCTCTCTACTACGTAGGAATTATGTTGAATTATGAGGTGGAGTTGGCGCGAAATTCTACGTAGTATTTTTTATTGTTTTATATTACGCTGATTTTGGTATTTTGCCGTGTTTTTATGGTCCGGGAGCCAGAAGCATATTTTATGACCAAGTTCCTCTCAAGCGGTAATTAGTAAAATGCATCAAAGTATAGTATTATGAAGCCTCGTGAACGTCAGCTGGAGCTCGGTTGGGGGGGTGAGCGGTTGTAGCCTCCCACGCACGTAAGAAAAAAAAGTATATTCATTCATTTCCTCTCAGCTAAAAATTTGTCAAATTGTAGCTAACCCAATATCTCAACGAAAAATAATAATCAGCTGGTTACAGCATGGTGTATTATGCGCCAGCTGGTGTCTCGAATATAATGAGACATTAACAAAATCATCGAGATACGTGGAATTCCATCAACATAAGTCCCCGTAAAAGATAAGTAATAACTTTATTAATTATATATTATACTATTATTTTTTTAATAAATAAAGTTAACTAATGTTTTTAGTAGGTTATTTCATATTTGTTACACTTTTAGGTAATTATGTGAATTTGATGATATGATAGTTATTTTTAAATGCAGTTTATAATACATATTTGTAAAAACATGTTTACCGATGTGGCTGAATGTACGTAGTGTAATCATGTGCACAACTAACCACCTCCAAGTACCTTATTACTGTCTATATTATGCTAGCGTGTGTTGCTTGAATTTTTAAAAATAACGATAATAATTAAAGATACGTCATTTCATCTCAGATGAAAATTTGTGAGCTGATTGTTAATATACTGATGCGATAAATAAAAAAAAATCAGCTAGCAATAATTCGAGGAAAACCTAGTCAGTTGATGCATATAAATTGGCAATAGATGCTTCTGTCTAACTCCTATGTAATAACTTTCAAAGTATCAGCTGACGGTTTTTCCACCCAGATACAGCCAGCTGACCTATATATATATATCCACAATTACATATAAGCTATCATCAGGTAAATTTTAGTTTGAGAGGAAATCACGGAAAATAATTTTATTTTTTTCATGTTCGAGACACCAGCTGACGTATAATACACCATGTTGTAACCAGCTGATTATTTTTTTTCGTTGAGATATTGGGTTAGCTACAATTTGACAAATTTTTAGCTGAGAGGAAATGAATGAATGTATTTTTTTTTCCTACGTGCGTGGGAGGCTACAACCGCTCACCCCCCCAACCGAGCGCCAGCTGACGTTCACGAGGCTTTATAATACTATACACTGATGCGTCTGACGAATTATCTCTTGAGAGGAAATAATTAACCAAATTTGCACCTGGCTCCCTAACCATTATGGATTATATGAAACATAATTTGGCACATCTTTATACTAATGGATAAACTCGAACACTTAGAAAATCTCAATAACTTACTTTCTTTCTGAGTGACACGTTTTATTTTCGGGTCATTCCAGGCGAACCCTGGTCAATTGACTTCTTAAAAAAAATAAGACCTTGAGAGGCTTTAACCCTAGATCACTACCCTTCGTCGATTCGACGACGCGTCACCAAAAAAACCGCTATAACTTTTACGCGCGCGACCGTATGGTTTTCTGACTTCAGCTAATCTCAGCCAACCCGTTGCGCTTGCGATGGACGGTAGTGCTTTGTGCGTGGAAGGTCCACACGCGCTGTTCCAGCAACCATGGCTCGTCACATCGACGAAGGTTAGTATTAACGTAACTTTTTGTACTATTTAGTTAAGTTAAAATTACGTTATTTTATCTTTTATAATGGTGCCTATTATTTTATTTTTTAGATACGATTCATATGTTATTTTTAGAAGTTGAAAGCGATGATGAAAATTCATCTGCGAGAGAGCCTGAAGACCACATTGAGGCTGAAGAGGCATGAAACGGAGGGTGATGATGAAGTTTCTACTGTAAATAAAGAGCAATTTCCAGATCAAGATTATGAGGCAAGTAGTACTACATCTCCTCACGTTCCACTAAAGACGCCTAACACTTCAGCTGACCCTAGCGATTTGATTATAAGACCATCGCGTACCATTCTTCTTGGGAAAGACAAACACATTTTATGGTCATCACAACAGTCAAGGTCACAAAGCAGAAGATCTTCAAAGAACATAGATACATGACACGTGGGCCTGTACGCTTTTTTCAAGATATTTTAGATCCTCTTCAATGTTTTTCAGGTATAATTACTGGTGACATTACTGATACTCTGCGGAACTCAATCACATAAATTTTAAAAATGCCAGCAAGAAATAATGTGAAAGTTATAAATGAGACTGAGCAAAGTAATGCTGCTAATGTGCCTCCATAGTAAAATAAAATAAACATCTATGCTATATGTCCCTCCGTAAAGCAAAAGTAGACTAAAAATATGTGCACTAGGTGCAAAAAATCGTTGTGTGAGGAACACAAATTTGATGTGTGTCACAAATATTTTAGATCCTAAGCTATTATCAAAATTATATTTTTAATTAATTTTCCAGATATTATTTTTGTTATTAATAGTTTATTTCGAGCATTTAGAGGATTATATTATATGTACAGAATTTTTCAAAAAATTTAAGAATGTTCATAAAGCGTGTAAACTGTGTTCTCATTTTGATGACTGTTTGAATTAAAACTATGTTAAAATAAATATTTTTATATTTTTATATGTAGATTAATACATTATCCTTAAAATAAAAACATAACTACAAATATATTTTTTTAATTAAACCCCTAAATCCCCTCCAATAAACAGCGTAGTCGAAACGACGAAGGTTAGTATTAAACGTCGAAAAATAAGGTTAGTGTTCTAGGGTTAAATGTAATGAAATTAAAATCATACACAATTAAATACCTACATAATATGTATTAGTCATTATCCCACCACAAAGATTTTCGTACATCACTAGTCATTACCATAACGACAATTATTGTTTGTACACAATACGTCGGTAGCTTTCCGCTATAAAATGAATCGTGTACACAACTTTATTAGTCAATGGTCTCGCACGTTGAAGATAGAAGCCACTTTGACATTGAGATTGTAATTTGTAATTCAAACGATGTTAGCGCATGATACGATACGATTTGAAATGGACTGGCATCGATTTATAAATATTGTAGGTTGCTTGATTACTGTTTTTTGTTATAATTTTAGTTTTATAACGAGTTCTAAATTTGAACGTTTTTTTACTAATACTTGAGTACATAATATTATATTATGTAAGTATACTTAGCAAGTTATATCAAATAGCAATTTTAAGTGTTTTTTGCATTTTTTGTTGTTTATTTATCCATACTAGAATAATATTAATATATAATATTATAAATGCGAAAGTAACTCTGTCTGTCTGTCTGTTACGCTTTCCCGCTTAAACCTCTCAAGTCTCAACCGATTTTGATGAAATTTGGCACAGACAATCTTTAGACCCTGAGAAAGAAAATAGGCTACCTTTTATTGCGAAATATTCGGACCGCTAGTATTTTATAATTTATTAGTCTGCACAAAATATAAACAGACATAAAAATTAACCTATTAAATATTATTTCGATTTTTCTATTATAACGAAGGGCAGTAAAGTTACGAGAATTCTAATACAACATAATATATCATTACAATAACTGAAAACACACATCAATATTTCTTGTATATAAACTAAAACCTATCGTATATTAGTGTTATCTCATGCCAGTGTACACAAGGTTAGCTAACATAGTTGCGTATCGACTATCGAGTTACTATCCTATCTCAAGGGAATGAAGTGAACTGCGCTTTTAGTCTTAATTACAAAGTAATACGATTAAATACACGCTGGTGTCATCCAGTCAATAACAAGATGTGTTGCCATTTTTAGTCTTAAAGAAAAAAAATACGTCAACTATAGGAAGAAAATATATTTGTTTGGAAAATGAACTGATACTGGTAAACACGTCATATGCTTCTAGTTTGCATGGTCAAGTGATCATTTCTAGGTTGTCCGTATCTTTTCATTTACCATTGTAAATTGTAAATACATATTATAAATGCACATATAATACACATAAAACATACATTTACCGTTGAATTAAATTATTTGCTAAATCTAGTACTTCTGCAACTGCTGATGAGATAATTGAATTCAACTACTGCCTCTTGCTTTGTTAATAATGGTGATTCGATTCTAAATCAAATGGTATACCAAATAGCATTGAAATTTACTCGGACCTATTTTTTGCTTAAAACCGCGAGATATGTTGAATTTAATCTATTTACCAAGTAAAACTATAATAAAAAGGTCATACATATAGCCACAATATAGCTGTTGTTATTGTTTTGTCGCATTCTTGCTTATATAAAATAATAAATGAGTAAAAGAGACATATTACTGATAACCCTAATTATATACGGAATGAAGATGTTTATAACTTATGAAATATGGTTCATAATACGTGGTAATATGTTCATATTATATTATCTGTGGCAATGCTATCAGAACAGCTGTGTTCGCCAAATTATATTTGGCAAAGACACAAAATTTATCTGCGAAGTCATTGTGTTTCCTTCCTTCATTATTTAAATATTAGTATGTCAATAATAGACACTAGGATTATTATTTATTGAGGAAGTTTAACATGTCTAGTAATAAGAATATTTTATTGGTACTACCAGCTAGGTTACCTTGAAAATTGTACTGTATTATCAGATGTGTAATAAGTAATACCATATTGCTTACCTACATTAAACAAGATAAATAGTAACTGTAAATAGCTGTAAAATCTGTGTAATATATAATATGTAAAAGCTATATTACGTTTATTTTATTTATAAAAATAATTCATGCAATATTAGTTTTGGCACATGACCACAACGAAAAGTACAAATAAAACTTGACTTTTAGGTACGGTTAAAGATACGATGATATAGCAATGAAAATTCAGACCCTTTTGACATAGATCAGAGATAACTTTGCTTACCTATAATACAGAAAATACCTACAACCTAAGTTTAATTCCAGATCTTTTAAATGGTGAAACAAGACGGTAGGGTTAACTTCTTTGTCCTAAAACTATAAAATCAGCAGTAACGGGGAAGTTTTTCTCCACTCATTAAAATACCTCGTGACTGCAGCGACGTGACATGTTGAAAATAATGTGCCTTTAATGTAAATCATGTTGCTGCCTTATTACATGTAATTGCGTAAATTTGCGATTGTAGACATACAGGCGTCGCGAACAGGTTTTATCTACAGGGTAAATACTGTTTTACTGTTACCTTTTATATTTATAAAACTTAACTCATCTACTATTCATGTTGGGTGTCTATTATAATTTTTATTTAACTGGCTTCATAATAACCCCCTCAAAAATGTGGCCGCTGAACAGTTAAAATTATGCAATATGGCCATCATTGTGCTATAACTTATATATATCTCAATGATGGACAGTGGCCAGTGGGTGTTTTAAATTGAGATGTGTATTATACCGTTATACTTTTTTAATATAATTAAAGCGTATACGAACATATCTACGTGTTTAGTAATCTGCGCTTGAAAAGGGCTATTCAGACTTTTATAATTAAAAAACCGACGCGACGTAGGTATATAATAAAAATTTCCCAAAAATTATTATCAGTCGAAAACAGATCTAAGTGGTTTCCTTCACGCAATTTAATTAAATACTAATTAGAAGTTGTTTTGTAAGTGAAAATTTATTACGTATTTTATAATATTATTTGTTATCAGCCAAGTGACCTTGATATCAATGGATCAGTCATTCAATTAAAAGCGAGTTATCATAATATGTTTATTGGTACTGTACTGTGACATTGATAAGATGAATAGATAATGAGTGGCACTTTGACATAATTACCAATGATTATGTATGTACATATGTATTATTATGTAACGAAGTTTATTCTATATTTTCGCTAAGCAACAATAATAATAAATAAGTTCTTAATAATTTAAATCGACGTTTCTAATTTGCGCACGGAGGAGTAAGTAGCTTATTTCTCGTATTTTATAAACCGACTAGTATTCCCAATGGATATGTCGTTTTGCAACAAAAAGACAAATAGGATCTGCTGCTTGTTTATTTCATGTTAGGTTTAGTTTTACCTATATAAGCTTTATAGTTATGTGAACTAAGGCTTAATGTTTACTTTACGAGATTGATTGTTAGGATCTATATAAATCTAATATTATATTATAAAGGCGAAAGTTTGTAAGGATTTATGGATGTATGGATGTATGGATGTTTGTTACTCTTTCACGTAAAACTACTGAACCGATTACAATGAAATTTAGCACACATATAGAGGGTAACTTGGATTAACACGTAGGATAGTTTTTATCCCGGAAATCCCACGGGAACAGGAACAATGCGGGTTTTCCTTTGCAAACGCGGGCGAAGCCGCGGGCGGAAATCTAGTAAATAAATAAATATTTCAGGACAATTTTCACACTCGGCACTATCTGATCCCATACCATAAGCTTTCGCTTGTAAATGTAGCGTAAATTATTTGCAATGTGTTATATTTTCTATTATTTATACTGTATTTTATAATAATTTGAACGTTGAAAGCACTTATCGCTAGAACAAAGCTCTTCCAATAGCTATATGTAATTATTTTTATGAATGAATTTTATTTCAACGTAAAAAAATGTCCTACGAATAATTTCACGAATGTATACTAAATGTGTGTAAAACTGAACCGTTTTTGTTGCAGGTAAATAAAACATATGCATTCGGTGAGTCAGCGGTTTGGTAATGACCTGATTCATGCTTCTAGATCTAGACGGAGTTCGTCTAGACTTTAGTTGAACCCTAATTCGTTTTTAGAAAACTCAATTGGCAAGCCGTGGTATTATTTTCATGAATGATTTTAGAGTTTACTGTTTATATTGTTTTCCATTGAAATTAATAAAGTTATTCTAGGTATATTTTAAAATTAAAAATACTACTCTTTATTATCCGAAACGTAATGGCATTTAAAACCGATCTTCTGATTACTTAATTGGTAAACCTCTCAAAGTTTATATACAGTACCGAAGTAAGCAAAAAAGCACAAAATATAATCTACTATACTAATATTATAAAGCTGAAGAGTTTGTTTGTTTGAACGCGCTAATCTTGGGAACTACTGGTCCGAATTGAAAAATTCTTTCGGTGTTAGATAGCCCCATTTATCGAGGAAGGTTATGAATATATATATATCTTCACGCTACGACCAACAGGAGTGGAGCCACGGGGCTGAAACCGCGCGGAGCAGCTAGTAGTTGATAAAAGAAGCAAATTGCCAACACTAACTGTAATTAGTAATTTAAATAAAGTTTTACTTGTTTAGAGAACAAGCATTTTTAGTTTTTACAAACGTTCTAGTATAAAATTAGAATTTTATTTTGCTAATTAGCGATTTTACGTTCGATAAAGGTTTAGAATAAAATTGTTGACGTGTGTAGTGTAGTATTATTACTGGAGCAAAGGTTGTTGTACGGATGTTTTACGTTGTTACTTGTTGCCAGCGTCAAATATTTTGAAATAACTTGGCTCATCTTTGGCAATATTTAAACTATCGGATTTCAGATAGCTAGTGTGTCAGTCAATGTTTTTAAATAATTCGAGTTTCAGTTGTTCGTTACGAACAAGGTTACGAATGTGCGATTTTTTTTATTTTAACTTTCCGACACGGCCATTTCAAAATATTGGTACAGTTCTAAAGTTTTTACTTTTTAAAGTTAATGAAATAAATATAAATAATCCAAAATAATCTATTTAATTTTAGTTGAGCTTTTTATGATAATATAACATATAATTCTTTATTCATTCCGTATCTAGTCAATTTATCTCAAAACGTTATAATACAGACTACACTACGATTATGCATGCATTTAATAACATACATGAATGTGTGTCAATTAAATGTGATTTTTATGGTTAATTTATAAAAGATAACGGTCGACACAACTTGATAAGGTTTATAAAATATCAAGTCGGGTAATGACCGATCGAGAGAGGCTTACGTGTGTACCTATAAGTATGTGGCCTTCATTAGTTTTCGATTTATAATTAATGAATTGTTGTGAAGCTATTGATGCGTTACTGGGGTTAAGGTTGGTAATTTGAGATAGATTAATAAAATTTCGATATAAATATAATGAAATATTCGATAAATGGGGATGGCGGAACTGCACGATCTTGTTCCGCCATCCCCGTTCTTCCATCGATCGTCGAGGCGCACAGATTCTAGGCATCGCTATATGGTGGACGTTCCATGTACCCGGACTAAGCGGTTCGGTTCCACATTCTTTATCCGAACCGCGAGGGACTGGAACATGCTTCCTGAGTCTGTGTTCCCCGACGAGTACAATATGGGGGTCTTCAAGGGTAGAGTGAACAGGTACCTTCTAGGGAAGCGCGCTCCATCTTAGACCACATCTCAGCTTAACATCAGGCGAGATTGTGGTCAAGCGCTTCCCTATAACCAATAAAAAAAAAGATAAATAATTTCAGGTGTTGCCATATACCTATTCAATCATTGTATCTTTATTCAATTGTAAAGGGCGTAAATTTACGTTTAAAACAATAAAAATGTGAACCACGACAACCAACTAAACAGGATAAATTTTTTTTTTTCCATTGTAATAATACGTTGCTTACATACCTATCTCTATATATGATACAAGAACGTAATAACAGATTAATCGACTGTAACTTACTATAAAAAATACTAGTTAATTATCTAATCCATGATAGAACTCTCAAATACTACGCCACTTAAAAGAGCAAGGAATTACAGGCAATTGAGTGTCCTAACAGTGATCTTACGGTACACTTGAAGCCATTGTCTCGAATTCCCATGGTCCCACCCTACAGGATACTTACAATAGGGCCACTAACCCACCAATTGGTTCAAATTACAAACCAGTTCATCAACCTCACCATCAAACGACATAGAACACTCCTGTCCGTTTTAATTACAGTTTTTTGTTCGCGAAAACATTATTTATTTATAGAGGTGACGGGCAGACAGCCTGCCGCCTAAAGTTTAATAACCTCAGTCAAAGTATGATGGATGATGTTTTATTTTTTTAATTTGGTCACGCTATGGCTGACGTCAACGTTTGGAATAATTATTGTGCTGTCAATTATGATTGCTAGTTGCAAAAATTTGCTGCCGTATCATTCCAATATGGTGACATGGCTCATTTTCTTTAACTAGACCACTAGACGTTGTACCTACTGTATTTGCGTTATTTTATATTGATTAAAGTTTGCAAAGTAATTTCATTAATTACGGTTATGGAGCGAATTGTTAGAAATAAAATTTTAATTAAAGAAAACACGAAAATTGTATGTTGAGAGATTTACCGATCTAACAGATAAAGGGAAATGTTTTCCTCTTAGGATCAATGTCGCAAAATTGTCATAATAAAAGATATGTAAATTGATTTATTATTCATTTTTCTATTTTTACTTTCGGTTGTTCCTATAAGTACCTCTTATCAATTTAAACAAATGTTCGCATGTGTGCAAATGTGCACATGTGTAAATTCTCTTTATTTCAAGGAATTTACTAGTCACTATACGCCTCGTATTCATGGTAAATATTTGAAAGTAAAAAGACTTTTTTAATAAAGATATTTGTTTTGAAATCTAATTTTTCAATACCTTATTATATAATATATACTCATTACACACACACGCACACACACACACATACACAAAGATACACACCTGTTCTGTTCCATAAAGTATATCTGAATAGTTTTTACATACCCATTTATCTTTATATATCACTTTTTACTTTATTAAGGAAATGTTATTCGTGTAACAATAAATGGTAATGTACTCTAGGAAGAGCGAGATATTCTACCACAAGCTTATAAATGCTTAAAAGGATGTCTCAATGACTGATATAATTGTAAACATATTTGTTAACGAATAAATATTTTTGATTTTGATTTTGATTTTGATTTTGATTTTGATTATTAACATCTTGCATTGCGAAAAGCGCAATTTTTATAAAAAATGAAAAAAAATATTCATATTTCATAGCTTCATTTTTACAGCTGTCTTATCGCAGTCGTAAAGTTTATAGCTCGCACAAGCGCGGCCTGTTTACAGGAAACGTTACACAGCCTTTGTTATTACCGAATTAATTTTATTGCCATATTAAATTCGAGATGGTAGCTACATATTTCATAGATTATGTAATGATATATTTCTGCGTCCTGTCTTAATTATATGTAGCTAAAGCCATAATATGTTAGTTACTCTATTATCGATTTTATAGAATGTAGACTGCAGAGAGATGATTGAGTAAGAATTAAAGAACTAATTAAGCGAATACATGCAATTAAGTCGTTGTTAGCATTTTATTTATTAGCTTCATCTACATATTTGTATGTAATCGTCATTTAGGCTCCATTTGAATCAAAATGGAGTTACATACTTCATACGGACAGATTTAATGCAAACTTTGTACCTAAACTTATCAAGGATCGCTGAAAATAAAATTATTTCATAAGTTCATTTGTCAGTTCAGTTTCATTTTAAACTAAAACTTCATCATATTCAGATTTAACCATAACATAAAACTATATTTCAACATACTTATCTACACTTCTACACAGTTACTAATCATATGACACGTATTATGTTACAATAACAACAATACTTCAACGTGGGCCATTTTTGTGACATTTGGCACGAACCCGTCACATTCCTGTCGACATACTTGACCCCATTCGTCTAATGCATTTCGTCGAATGGGACACTTAGCGAATAATCTTTGTCAATTTAGCTGTTTAAAAATTTTGTGTGATGTATTCGATTCGAATATTTTGAATTTGGAACATCAATCATAGTTTTTTTTAATACAGAATGTTTTTTTTTAATTGTTTTTGGTGTGCTATTCATAATATGTGTATCATTATTAGTAAACAATTAGTAAACGATGTTTTATATGGCAAATTTTTTACATGAATAAACTTAAAAATTAATTTTATAAACACTTCAATACTTACATAATAATTACGTAAGTACTAAGTACATAATGTAACAATCTTCTATAAAAACATCTCGTAATTGCGTAAAATAAGAGGGCAGAAGTGGCTCTCAGTTTTCTAGAAATAAATGGTTCTTCATCTTTTATATTATGTTATAATAATAATAATATTATACAATGGTAGGATACTGAATTATTTACTGCCGTTTATTAGATAAGTAATTATGTCACCTTTTGGTATGATTAATTAATTTTATTAAATTAATTTTATTTTTCTATGTAACATAACATAAACATTTAATCGTTAATTATTATAGAGCTTTTTTTTTAAATGCGTTGTTCGCATAAATTTAATACAAATCGAAATAACGTTTTTTATGACAAAATCCTAACAGTTAAATAAGAATGAAATAATGTTTTATTCACATAAATAAAATAATTTCCTCGTACACCCTCGTTCAAGTGAAAAAACAATAATTCAAGTCGAAATGTTTTACACGAGGCAGAAGTTCGTAGGCGGAGTACAAAGATACAACAATACTAAAGGGCCTATCAAGGTGATGGCAACCTTTGACATTTGCTTCGAGATCTTAGAACAATTTTCTGGAGCGAGCTTTTAAATCTGTTTTGTTTGAGGTAACAAAAGACTTCTGTAACTACGACGTGAAACCACTGTATTAATACTGTATTATCTATACTAATTATACTAATTCTTATTTCTTACTGATATAGTAATACTACTATACCAATATTATTAAGATCAAGAGTTTGTTTATTTGAACGCACTAATCTCAGGAACTACTTGTCCGATTTGAAAAATTCTTCCAGTGTTAGATAGCCCATTTATTGAGGAAGACTATAGGCTATATATGTACCACGAGCGAAGCCGGGCCGGACCGCTAGTACCTAATTAGTACAAGTACAAGTACATAACCATTAAAACATGGTTTAATAACTCAGGCCCCGGAACCACAGACACAATAGAAAATCTATTGTGTCTGGGACCGATCGGGCAGTTAATACCTTTATACATTTTTATTTTATAAGATAGGCATTTTGTTATACGATATAAAAGAAGAATGCAAAAACAAATATAAAAAATGTAGGCGTAGCTTAGGCGACTTCTGAAAATTCTAAGAACTGAGCGTGTGTAAACTTCCGGCAATAATATTCACAAGGAAACGGTTGCATGAATAAATATAATATATCATTTAGAAAAATATTAAATAAATATACGGTATACATAGTTATATTTACTATTTGTTCTAAAAATAAACCTGTAAGTGCCTACATGTTAATCTCTCAGGTAGGTACCTGTTTCACAAAGATGTCCGACCTTGGCGTGATATTACACTTTCAAATGTGCATTTGCATGACACGGTATACACGTGTATGAGTTCATGTAGATTGTGTCCAAGTGTTCATGCCTAGCTTGATGTATGGACGGTGGAGGGTTTAGTATTGCTTGTATATGTGTACCTCCAAATACAAGCAGCAAACCCTTCTTAAATCCCTACTAAAATGATCCAAAAGGAACCCCTAACACATTACTGTTAGGGGTTCCTTTTGGAAGATTTTAGGTTGGTCTTAACTGTGATAATACCTACACAGATTTTAATTAATGAATTTAGAGCTTTTGAGCTTTATTTTTCTGCTAAAAACAAAATATTGGTCTGCTTTGCTGTTATATAAACAAAAGTTTTATCTATTGTTTTATATTTCCGCAACGCATAAATATTGCACGTCAGTCGTAATCTATACCATTATCTTCTATAATATAAAAATGAATCGCAAAATGTGTTGGTAAGCGCATAACTCGAGAACGGCTGAACCAATTTTGTTAATTCTTTTTTTATAATATTCCTTGAAGTACGAGGATGGTTCTTATATGTACCACTGGCGAAGCCGGGGCGGACCGCTAGTATTATATAGAACCAATATACATCCATACTAATATTATAAATGTGAAAGTAACTCTGTCTGTCTGTCTGTTACTCAATCACGCCTAAACTACTGAACCAATCTTCATGAAATTTGGTATGGAGATATTTTGATATCTGAGAAAGGACATAGGCTACTTTTTATCCCGGGAAAATGATGCAATCCCAGAAATCCCACGGGAACGAGAACTATGCGGGTTTTTCTTTGACTGTGCGGGCGAAGCCGCGGGCGGAAACCTAGTGTGTAATAAAATATACAAGTATTAGTTTCATACAAAATCAACAGAAAATAGAAATGCTATACTCAATGAACATTGCTATACTGCAAAATACTTGTAAACGAATATTTTCTGAAATGTCTAAAAGGTTTGAAATAAAAGTGTCACATTACTTTGTCTTTTTTGTAGTTATGACCTATTTATTATATTATTGTATACCTACTGTTACTTTGAAAGACTCCACACTCTTCAAGCGTAGAGTGAACAGGTACCTTCTAGGGAAGCGCGTTCCATCTTAGACCACATCTCAGCTTTACATCAGGCGAGATTGTGGTCAAGCGCTTCCCTATTACCAATAAAAAAAAAACATCCTAATTACAATACACAACATTCATCCTAACACCATTTATAACAAGTAACAAGTCAATAGTAAGTCTATGACATAGGTCAAGCTATAAACTAATAAGATTTATACCAAAGTTGCTTAGCGGAAAAGATTCAAATAATTAAAGACACGGTGAATGGTTTAATGATAAAATAATAGCCCTTGATCGGCTTGATCAGAAGAATTAATTGTTTGTAATTAAGTGCGATTCTCAGAAGGCATTACTTTGTAGTACATAATATTTATTTTATTTACCTTCATGTGACATGAGTTAGGAAGTGTTGGTTCGCTACTTTTCTATACATATAATAAAATCGTAGGAAAGTCAAAACTGTACATTGAATATTTTTTTAAAAGAATACATAATCCATGATCTATAATCGATATAGAAGCCAAAAACATAGTTTTTAGAATTTTTGTCTGTTTGTCTGTTTGTCGGTTTGTCTGTTTGTCTGTATGTTTGTCCGAGCTAATCTCGAAAAGTACCGCATAGATTGACTTCAAATTTTGCATGAATATTACTAACAGGTCGGGTGAGGCTTTTATATACACATTATCATGCTATCACCTCCGGGGGAGGAGCTGTGAACCTTTATTTTTCTAACGTATTCCGTGTATTACACAGCGTACAATCTAAAGACTCATGTTTAAATGTTGTTTTTGGGTAAGCCACGCTATTATCTAGCTTTACACTATAAAAACTACGTCATTTACGTAATTTTGGCAGAGAAACAGTTTAATGAATCTTAGTAGTATAAAGACAAATATGAAACAGCGCCATCTATGAGACTTCATTAAAATCAAATCAATTTACATATTTAACGCTTCTTGCAAATTTATAATTAAGAATTAAATAATATGATGTTGGTGGGGTTTTTAATTGTACTTATTTATTTAACTTTTTAACCCATGTCTTCCCAGAGTCCACTTCAGGTGCTTATATTTTATGTGAATATAGTAAATAAAATTTTACAAGTGAGGGTAGATGTTTATTATTTGATGTCAAACAAGACACCCTAAGAGCTAATTGCTCTTAGAAGACACCATTAACAGTTAATTGTGACATTTTAAAAAATCCTTCTTGCGTTCCCACAAAAGGTAAGTTGTGGCTTTTATATTTATTCTTTATACATAATTAATTATATAGTTAGACTCATGTTTTTAATTAGAATTGAAGTTACGACAAAATAAGAAAATGATGAAATTTTATTTTTATGTATAACTTTTACAAGACTATATTATACGCCCAAAGAAGGTCACTTAAGTTCTTGATAGAATTTTATTTGTTAGTAGCTTTTTAATAAAATAAGGTAAAGTAATCTTTTCATTTTTTTTATTTACAGATTCAATGTTCATAAAAAATTAACGATTTGCGTGAGGATGTAGTAGAAATAAGTATCCTGGCGCGTGGTCAATTGTTGACTAAAGTTTATGTCCAACGTATGGTACAATCATTGGAAGAATCTTGGGTAATTTTAGAGGATATTTTTCGGGAATGAGAAAAGGGGCAGCCAACCACGTATCAGCGTGCGTGCGTGAGAATCTACCTACGTTTTAGTACCAAAAAAAATGTTATTTTGAAACGTAAATATTGCACTCACAACTACTGTACAAGTATGATTTTTATTCGTTCTTTACTGTTGTTTTATTATCGTTATGGCTTTCGCGGTACAGATAGTACTGGGATCAGAGTTATTTATCAATTTAATATACGTAAAATATTTACAATCATACCAAATGGATTAACACGGTATGTACATAAGGCGGTCTTATCGCTTACTAGCGATCTCTTCCAGACTGCCCAAGGTAAGAGATAAAGAATTATACTCATGATCCAGCAATTTTCAACCGAAAAAGAAGTTTTTCTGTAATTGGTAGTTGTTTCATTTATTTATTTTAAATACCTAATTTTACTTTTTTTATTTGCCCATTTGCATTACATTCAGCTTCCATAAAACTTATAAAAATTTTATGTTTATTTCTGTCTAATATAACTACTCTTTTTTAGATATAAATAACAAAAACAACTTTTTTATTAAAATTTAGTACCTTGGGAAGATATTATTATCCATATGTGTTAATAGAACAATACATAAAGGAAGTTATGTTACGATTTTATACAATGAAAATATGTAAAAAAATATTAGCAGGTGTAATTATTAAATTGATCCCGAACCCAAAACTGTAGTTAATTTTTTTTGTCATTTAGTGTTTAATTCATGTCAATTGGTTCATTAATAAAAAAATTATGATCATTTAAATAATCACGGCGAACATTTGCTAAGGCATTCATGTACAAGGTGTAATCGTTCAGTGTGCACAGGCGATTTTTTTTTGTAAGTATTACAGATAACAAAAAACTTTAAACTGATATCGAAAGTACTTAACCTAAATAATGGCCGTAATCATTTTTTTTTAAATAAATCGAGAAATATAAAAAAAAATATCTTTAAACCCTTACATTAAGTACATATGAAATATGAATATCCCATATACATTTAATATGAAAGATTTTAGCTTTCTTTTTCTTTTTTTGGTTGCCTGCTTTAATTACTTCGCAAATTTGAAGTGGCATTTTCCACGATTTTTCCGGACATTTTCACGCATTTTCCGGATATTTTCCGGGCATTTTCCGGGCAATTCCTCACGCATTTTCCGGGGATTTTCCAGGCATTTTCCACGCCTTTTCCGGACCATTTCACGCATTTTCCGGATATTTTCACGCATTTTCCGAAGATTTTCCAGGCATTTTCCAGGCATTTTCCACGCTTTTTCCGGATATTTTCCAGACATTTCCCAGACATTTGCCGGAGATTTTCCAGGCACTTTCCACGCTTTTCCCGGACATTTTTACGCATTTTCCGGATATTTTCCATATATTTCTCAGGCATTTCCCAGTCATTTTCCAGACATTTCCCTGACATTTTCCGGGAATTTTCCAGGCATTTTCCACGCCTTTTCCGGACATTTTCACGCATTTTTTGAATATTTTCCGGGCATTTTCTGGGCATCTCTCAGGCATTTTCCGGGGATTTTCAGGCATTTTCCACGCTTTTTCCGGATATTTTCCAGACATTTCCCTGGCATTTTCCGAAGATTTTTCAGGCATTTTCCACGCTTTTCCCGAACATTTTCACGCATTTTCCGGATATTTTCCGGATATTTTCTGGGTATTTCCCGGACATTTTCACACATTTTCCGGGGGATTTCCCAGATATTTTACAGGCATTTTCCGGATATCCCCGGAAAATGCCCCAGATTTCCGGAAAGTACGTAAGTTTTTTAGCTTAGATTAGTAATAAATTCTATTAACAATTCTATGAATTGTTTATGGTAGTACGTGTTTACTACATAATTGTATGTAAAGTAGTAACTACTATGCAGTCGCTATTCCACGCGGACGACGTCGCGGGCACAGCTAGTATGAAATAAATAAAATATCAACACAGTAATTTGAATAATGTATCTGATGAACATGGGTTCATGAGTGTTAGATAGCCCATTTATTGAAGAAGGCTATGGAGCCTTATAAATGGGCTTATCTATCACTCAAAAAAATTTTGTAGGTAATCGAACCCAGACTCTTCAGCTTTATAATACATATTAGTATAGAATAAAGAACAAAAAAATATGCAATAGCGGGATTTCCATAAACACCGTGAAGCTCTCATTTTCCTCTGAGTATATTTACATAGCCTTCTAACGTGAACTTTTATTTATTAAAATAAAATTTGTTACAACTACGTTTAATTTCATCCTTTCATCAAAATACCATAGCGAATATCTCATATCTAGACGTATAATTTTTCAATGTCTTTCCAAGCAGTAATTAAAAGCGCTAATTATTTTTTCCAACGTCTAGATCTAGACAGGTTTCTGACCTCGTTGTAGACAGGTGCGTTACTAAGAACCTTGTTGAAACCATACATGATTTAAGCGCGCAAAAGCGGGATTACGTCACGTTATGGTCTATATTATTGTGATATTTAGGATTTATGATACTTATTGGTGTGATGGAGTTATAAAGTGTCATTGCTCTTTATATTTCACTAGCTTTCCGCCGGCGGCTCCGCCCGCGGTTTCAAAGAAAAACTCGCATAGTTACCGTTCCCGTGGAATTTCCGGGATAAAACCTATCCTAGGTATATTACTCGTGGATAATGTTAAATGTAGCTTTCGAATGGTGAAAGAATTTTTAAAATCGGTCCAGTAGTTTATGAGCCTATTCATTACAATCAAACAAACAAACAAAGTTTTTCTCTTTATAATATTAGTGTAGATTACACTTAACTGCAATAATCAGCATTATACTTAATTGCAGTGCTACAACTGTAAGTAATGTAGGTAAGTAACTTTTAACATCGTCCGCTTATTTTGTCAAAGGGATATCGTCTATCTCTAAAGTAGATATTAGGTACCTAACTATTTAGTGATCTGTGCCAAAAGCTAGTACTGTTTTTGAGTGGTTCGCCTGTTTTGAGATTTACCACCCTGCAGCTGCAGAATAATCTCTAACTAAGACAATTATTTAGCTAGTTGATTAAACTTTAGTTTCCTTTACCTTAATAATTTTGTACTATCAATAAACAACCGTTATTATTAGCTTGTGAGAAAATTATTGTTTAAATACTCATAGATGTGTAATACAAAGTTACTACCGTTTCAATGCTGCTCAGGGTTAACCGCATGTCGGTATTGTGGTTAGTTAGTTAACACTTGATGTATTTTGTTTGTCTTGCACGAATTGAAATTAATTCGTGCAAGAAGTATACTTTATCAAGAAAGATGAAGTAATGAAAGGGATAAATAAGTTGACCAATTTTAATACGATAATTTGTTCGATAAGTTACCTACATCACTTTTGGTTCAGAATAAACATCTAAACTTTTTTTATCCAATATTATATTCGTAGCATATAACTTCGTCTAAATTAACAGTTTGAAGGTACGTAGACATCATTTTATACGAATAAATAATGTTGATTTGTTTTCTAATTAATTAACCGCTATTTAACGTTATGATAATGCAGCAAAACCGCAATTTGGGTTAACTCTCAATTTGGCAAGTGTTTGCTTTTAATTCGCGAGGGCACCATTAAATCGAAGTCTCTTGGAAAATGCTATTTCAAATTTACTTGTTGCGTCCAATTTATTAGTGGAACGTTGCACTACCCTTAATTAATAGTCTCGGGAATTGAAAATATTTTTAAATCTGTATCAAGTGTTATAGAATTTTATGAGTAGGTCGACAATCGTGATAATTTACTGATACTTGAACTTGATAGGATTGGTGGTTATTCTTTATACGGGAGTCTGATGAAAGATAATGTTGTAGATAGAAATAAGAGAAACATCCTAAACAAAGAGGTATAGAGCTTTAAGTAGATAGATCTATAAATAAATAAATATCTGATTCTTATCGGAATAGAACACAATAATGAATAATCAATGAATCAGAAAGGAACTCAACTCAAATTTTAGTCTAAAAGTAAGTACCTAAATATAAAAATTCAGTTTAAAACAATGTCGCTAATGATACAAAGGAAGTCTCGCTTCAAAAATGTTATCGTCTACGTCATTTATTATCACCAGTATGCAAACAATTGGTTTAGAATCAGGTTATAATTTTAGATCTAAGACAGTGGGATGCTGTGTGGGTGTTTGTTTTTTGACGAAAAATAACATAATATTTTGTAATGCTTGATTTTATATTTAGTTTCATGCTCATAAATATTTTATATTAAATTTATATGACTTGAATTAGCCTCAAATTCTTTCGATTCTTCTATAAAAAGCGGAAATATTTTTTATAATAACTAGGGCGGTTTTGCCCAAGTAAATTTGAGATTTGCTATGATTTTTGATACGATTATTGGATACAAATAAAAGCTCCTCAGTCCTGTCAAAACAATTTCTCTCCCTAGCACTATTACCATAGTCATTGAACATCTCACTGATTCTGTTAAGTTCCTCCCTGATTTAATCGTTAGCCTGTTGACTATTCAGATCACCATTCACGTGTAGTTTATTAGTATTTTTATCATCCTACACATTTAACATCCATTTAGTAAGGAAATATTGTCTGTATCAGCTCGAAATAATGTAAAAATGAAATTTTTAATGCGGTACAAACACAAAATTGTATGCCTGTATTCCAGTTGTACTTCACTTGATTTGCGTATGCGTGAGTTCAGAGCTGATTGATACTTGACACAGTCGAACTGTGGCTTGACTACTATTTTTTAACCTCCACTACATATAGAAAACCGTTATAAAACATTGGCCTTATTATTTGCAGTGCGTAGGATTAAGTTGAGATTGTGTCACTCCGAGGCCTCGTAATATATGTTAATATTATGTATTTATTAAGGTGTCAGTAATATGTAATGTATTTTATTATGGTACTTATATTCGACGTATAAACAACCATTTATTTTGAAGTAATTATATACTTGTAATATGTAAACATACTTCTCAATTTTTACAAAATAATTTTGCAAATTGAATTGTATTGAATGAAGCAGACGTGTTTGTAGATCTTGATAGGTAAGTATTTTAGATTTAAATTATATCAGTGTTTGTTATACAAGTATGATTAAATGTGTACACAATCTAAATCACGTAAATAGGTAAGCGGATTCATCTCTATGAGTATGCTGTATGATGTACATGTATCTGAAAACTATTAATAAACCACACCTCAGTATAAAAACTTGAGAATCTCATAAACTTATAGAGTTTAATTTACGATTTCAATTACGAATTTGGTGAGACTTTAATATCATTTTAATCCAACATTTTCGTAATTTAATGGGCAAGACGACCTTTCCTATATTATTTTAAAGGATCTGTAGGTGTTTGTAAAAGGACATTTCGAGTATCTTAATATTTTTCGTGTCTTGGATATATTTAATGTTTAAAAAAAACGTGTATTCTATAGATAGGTAGGTGGACTAACTCAAAGGATTTGTTAACTATCTTTCGAGTGGTCATTATCACTCAGACAATAATCATGGAAAAGTTCAGCTATTCACTTTTAATATAATTGTTATGACGCATGCATAGAAAAGTCTAGAAAATTCTATTCACTAGGAAATCCATCACTAAGGTGACGTCATTTTGCAAAGGGTCATACAATGCACGTACAAACATTAAAGTGTGTATAATTATGATAAATCAATTGAATACCAATAAAGATTGGCTATCGTTTGATCGTATTCAATTTGAGATAAATGCAATATCGTGAACACCGTGATTAAATTGTTTTAGCTTCAATATTCAATAGACGGTAAATAGGTTTTATTGAAATAATGAAATAAACAGTCCAGAGAACAATCTTTTAAATAAATCTCCATAGGATATCTTTGCAGCAATATGATAATGAATACAATCACAAATGTATGATCATTCTTAATTATAAAGTCATAGTGTTAGTCGAATCTCAAAGACATAAAATAATTGACGAGATGTATTTTATTGGGAATAGAAGTCACATGATAACATTAAGGGCATGCAGAAACGTGGGTTGAAAGCTAGAAAGATATTTCATTCATGTTCGCTAGTGAATAACAATTTACTTTGTTAGAGGTTTACTTTTTCTTTGTTATTTGTTGGCTTCCGTTCAGATTATTATAGACTATACTATACTATAATATGTGTTATAACATTCACACATAGGTCACATGCGATGGTTAAGGTGTGATTAGATGCTTTATTTTTTAACCGACATTTCTGCGTTTAATAACATTATGAAGTGAATCATCCAAAAAAAGTAGTCATACGACACTGTCTCTTAATGTAATTTTATAGGATTTGGAAGGTTTTAAAATTTATTGATAAAATATAAGAATAGATATATAGCCTTTAAAGGCATAAGTTAGGTTAGAACTTCTTCAGAATCTGACAAACACTGTTTACGTAAGTTGTGCTCAGTTTTAGGTTATGTTACATACTAAAGTATGAAAACGCTCGAACAGAGGTAATGTAAATCCTAAAGTATGACAGTAACCACAGGTAATGTTCAGTAGTTATCACTTTATGAGCTTGTTTACTTCTTGTACTATTATATTATTATCTTTGCTTGCTATCCGATGCGGAACACGTGCTGGAAGTATTGACGTAGCTGCCTTTGTGTGTTTATCACCTAATTGTGAAGTGTCTTCTCACGGCGCATTGTTCAGGTGAAGTGAATCTAGACGCGTGTGGAATGATATTGATAATTGTTTTAATTAAGCTATTGCATAGCTTCTATCGCGGGCCTTGAGCGCGGGGACCGAATCGAGAAATTCCGTAACGAAAAAACCTCACGTTCCCCACTCCGACGGGCGTAGGTGTGGCTTGAAGGCATAGCATGCAATAGCTTTACCGCGGCAGTCCCCGAGTGCCACACGTCTTTTTTTGTAGGTTTTGATGAGTGTGTTTGTTTTTGGTTCTTTTGTATTCAGTGAAACGATGGCTGAGTTAATTTAGTTCGATTTTGGTTGCTACCAAATTTAGCTCGCCTTTGGATGATCAAAAATATTGTTCCATTAGAAATGGTTACTTCCTTTATAGTACCTAGTCACTGTTACTAAATTTTGTTTACAGTTTAAAATAGCATCAATTTATAAACGTATTCAATGCAACTATAAACTTCAAGTTTATGACAGACTACGTTAATAATGTTTACGAACTACGTCTCAGTTTGACTCAAAATGTTAGTCCGGTCCCACAAACTTGGAAAGGCAAGCCATGATTTTCTGCAAATGAAATTTAAGAGTAAACGTAAATTGCACTGCGGTAGTCTGTCAGCAGTTTATCTTAACATAAATTGTCTGAACATTCTCCGTGTATTTATTTTAGAAGAAAAATAAGATAGTGGTTAATAAATGCATCGGCTGGCGGTCTACGTTTCTTGTGCGCGTTTCTTGAATAATGCAAGGTTCTACGAAACTATACAAGGCCTTTCTTCCTGTTTATTCTGAGGATGCCGTCGATATTACATTATAACCAGCTGCAGGCGACGGCGTGTCGTCTGCATTTGATTTTAACTGCCCCTGTTTTCTGTTAAGTAATTTATTATATTCCTTGAATGCTCTCTTCTCTTCAGAGCATAAATTCTCTTAAACGAATATTCACCTCCTATTTTAATAAGTTTTTATTTTGATAAGAGATGTGTTAGGTATAGAGATTTAAAAGGAGAGACTGAAGGACGCAAACTAGAAACGCTTAGTAAAACAGTAAAACACACATTTTTACAATGAAATAGGTAGGTAGTCTCTTTGCAATACGATTATGTAATTCTTGCATTTATATTATTTATAATGAATCTGTAGTAGGTACAGATGTAATAAGATTCGATGATTCATCAGAAAACAGTTAGTATTCCTATGAATAAAAAGTGTATTATTCTTACACAATAGCATTGCATAATGTAATTAATTGCGAATTTCTAGTAACATCCATAGTCTATATTTGTAGAAAGTTTTTTTATACTATAAGTCATAATTTTTTATTTGTTTCAACGTTTTGTTTTTATAATGCAAACAAGTTATATTCTTCTTCATAAATAAAGAATAATAGATTTTGGATATTACATACGTTTGATGTACATAAAATCTTTTAATATAATTTACATGTTATTGTTAACGTACTTATACGTATAATAAAGTAGGTAAGTTGGATATTAAAAACACAATACATTGTTTCACAAATAAGTAACTACGATCCGGTTTCCAGTTAATCGGATTTATAATTGAATCTTTGATTTGACCTTTCTGTACAAATGCATGCATTAGAAATGGTGTAAGTACCAATATACCAGGTTTGAAATGTATGACTCAATTACAATGTGTCTATACAGATTGATTTAGAGGTAACTTATCAACATACCAAGGCAGTACCTTATTATGCAATCTATAATATAAAAATGAATCGCAAAATGTGTTGGTAAGCGCATAACTCGAGAACAACTGAACCGATTTCATTAATTCTTTTTTTATTACATTTCTTGAAGTACGAGGATGGTTCTTATGGAGAGAAAACGTAAAAATGTACCACGGGCGAAGCCGGGGCGGACCGCTAGTTCCTAATAAATAAATTAGTATTTATTTATCTACTAGCTTCCGCCCGCGACTCCGTCCGCGCGGATATCGGTCTTCGCGTGGATGGTTTATTTCTCCATTTTGAGTAACTCTGACAATGACATCTTATGAATATCTATTATAAAGACCAAATACGGCTCGACCTATAATAATACGCAACGTGTGTTCGCGATTCTACAGAACAACGTCTATGGATAAAACTGAAAAATTAAGATAATTTTTTTTCTACGTATTTTTCCAGGATAAAAAGTATCCTATTTTACGCCCAGGATAATAAGGTATAATTATACCAAGTTTCATCGAAATCGAACCGTTAGTTTTCACGTGATGTCTTCACATACAGACAGACAGACAGACAGACAGACAGACAGACAGACAGACAGACAGACAGACAGACAGACAAAAATTTTTTTAATCACATATTTGGGTTTGGTATCGATCCAGTAACACACCCTGCTATTTATTTTTTCAATATTTTCAATGTACAGAATTGACCCTTCTACAGATTTATTATATATGTATAGAAGATTGCTTTTTAAGTTATCTGTGCTTGCAGAAAAAAAACTTTGTGTTCGTTGCTGAATTTGAACTGTCATAAAACTCGCAGTTTTGCCTCCAAAACCATTATTTCATATCCAGATAAATAACACAAGTACAAAATACAAATAATAATTACACCTATTGAGTATAATACAACCGCAAACTGCATTATTCATCGAGCGATAAGGAAGCTAAAGTCCAGGCTTTAATTGTGATATGAGGATGTTAACGAGACGATGTTATTTTATTAATTACATAGTGTTTTCTAGAATGTTTTGCCTCTTCTGTAATATTATAATGTTAGAAATAGGTTTTTTGCATAAATTCACGCTTTATTAACTCAGGATCCGGAACCACAGACACAATAGAAAATGTATTGTGTTGTGGACCGATCGGGCCACTTGGGGCTCAATGGATGCTTTTAGAGTATGGAAGTCAAGTTGGTCAGGTCTAGTTCGCTGTCTTCGTTAGATTATGCGTTGTTAGGTACAATTTCATACGATGCTGTTTACACAATCATATCCTTGTTTTCAGCAATTTCCTTTGCGTCTGTTAAAGATGTAACTGTTTAATTAGTACCTATCAGCATTTTTCATACCTATCCTTATCTTGAAAATAGGTCTGTGCTTTCAAATGTCGCATTACAATTTTAAAATGGGTAAAAAAAATGGGTATTTCTTTTAAATATTTTGCATAAACATCAGTAACATTGTCCTTATTGTTTGTGGTCGAGCTGATAAACAAAGCGTATTGTGATCAATCTTGATCCTTTGAACGGCCTACTTAAATGTTGTGTCACTTTGTTTCCCTTTATGATTCATGAGTGGCCTCAATACAATTATTATTTCAGAAGGATAATTGCAGTTACAAGAATTTGGTATGTAAAATTCCATACTTGTAAGTGGAAAGGAGGAAAATCATTTTGGGGTATAAAGGAATACAAGGCAGGCATTAATTTTTATGGATTTGGATAGATTTCTAAAATTGCCTGAAAAAGTGGACCTGTTTTATAAGAGATGATTACATTGTAGTGCATTTATTTTACAGCATCGGTCGTAGTTACGCTAACTTCATTTTTGAAATACTTAAGCAACTAAAATTCTGACTAAAATACATTGTAGTGCATTTATTTTACAGCATCGGTCGTAGTTAGGCTAACTTCATTTTTGAAATACTTAAGCAACTAAAATTCTGACTAAAATTTTGGTCAAAAATAAGGGATGATGTAGGTATGTAGTTTCCATTTCAGAGTTAGTATAAAAGATTTCATTTAAATTGAAAAATTCAAACTTAATTTACAGATGCATAACTCATTTTTAATAAACATTTCCACACTAATATTTTCCTTTCCTACTATGTAGTATGTACTAATAATCTATAATCCGTGCCAAATTTAAAGTTTGAAGTTCGTAATAATACATCTATTATTAAACAAATAAAACAAAATATTTCAAAGCAATAAGTTAAAATTTGTAATATCAATGAAGCGTGTAATAGAATAGCTACGGGGTACCGCAAGGAATCTGCTTGGGCCAGTTCTATTCCCTGTCTATGAAATACGATAGCTAAATGCGTAGTAGCGCAAGGAATGTTCGACATAGAAATTCGAGGCCATAGTTTACAATACAAAACGACGTACGACTTTCCACTATACATTGTGACCATTCCAGCGGCGATTGATAAAATTTATTGTGTTACTTGTAAAACAATCGGAAAGGTTATAATATGGATAAAACTATGTATCCTTTTCCAATGACGTCGGTCTTTATTTTTTTTAAACAAAAGCAACAATATACAATTGAATTAAATGTAAAACTGCAGCTAATTAATAATGAATAGCATTCATTGACTGCGCAGTACAAGTTAATTTGAGTAGCCGGTGTCATATTAATGTTTATGTTTAAAAAGGAAACGCTAATTTTCTGATATTGATAGCTTTGGCTTGGCAATCACGTAGTTCTGCTATTATAATAATAATATTTACGTTTGTGCGCAAATATTTTTGTACATTCTCAGTAAGTAGTTCTGAGAATTTACAAGGAACGTTAGGACTTAGCGTCTATTCTGGATTCCGGCATACCGCGTGAGAATTAACCACGTCTTTAAGAAAATTTCAAATACCGTAGCTCGGTGTATGTTTGTGAGTTCTGGTCTCTTTGAAAATATTTTAGTTGAAAATAAACAGAGCTCTTTCAATGTAGTCGGTGCTTATTATGGTAAAGCATTCATTGAAATTTTTATTCAGTATCTAATACAAGTCATATCTGTATAGTTTCTTTACATGAATGAATACAATTAATTTGTCTGTTTGGACACTTCGTTTTGGTATAATATGTAACTGTAACACAGAATACATAATAGTAGCTAAACGCTAACTGTAATCTGAATCTGTACATCTGTTTTGACCTGTTATTTTTGCTTTTAGTAAAAAGACATAATGCAACATTGTGATTGATGACCTACCTCAAACGTAGGTAAAATTTTAGTATCTTCATTTTATTTGCTCAGCACTTGCCAATTTTACGTCCAATGTTATATAATTTGGTAGTTTATATTTTATGTTTACTTACGATGCTTTTAGAGTAAACCAAACGTTGTTAAGGGTGCTAGTTGTATCAGTTTCTGTTTATTTTAATATCGGAACTAGTACATCATTTATACGAAACGATTCGATACGGATTTGAATGAATTTTGTATTGAAAAAGGTGAAGGGTCAAATAAAGTATTTTTAGAAATTGACCCCTAAAGAGTTGAAATAGTAGATGGGAGTTTTTGCCCGTGGTTTATGTGAGAAATACTGAGTTTAATATTATGTTTGAGTTTGAGTTGAAAAAATCGCTTATAGAATACTTTATACTTAGCTCGGGTGTCATTTAAACATTTTTTTTGTATTTATGCTGAATATAATATTGAAAAATTTTATTAAATCATACAAATTACAAATTAGACGTATTATCTATGGTCACACGACAATATTGTATAAAAATATGCAAACATAACATATTATTATCTATATACGTTCTTATTATCATAATTTTATAATTATAGTGATGAATAATGGAGGAAACAAGCTGTGTTGAATCAGCTAATGAGTTTATAAAGTTTATGTATTTTTCATATAATACTTAAATATTTTATGATAATATTGGCAAGCGTCCATTAATGTTTATTTATCTGCATTTACTTCATCTTTGTTTGTCACATGATTACGAAGAATAACTTAACGTTGTTATGATAGATATTTTATCGCATATACTCATTATATGAGAAGTATTGCAAATATATAACAATGAAATGATAATTGGAAGGAGATGGAATAAAATTTTAAAATAATATTAACGGCACGAATTGAAAACACTTCTCGTTAATTATGAGAGATACTAGGTAATTTACATTTAGGTTTCTACATAGCTTCGATTAAAATATGATTTGGCATAGTTATAAATATTGGTCTACATAAATTTATTTTGGTAAATTTGCACTGAATGACAATAAACGTAACTTAATTACCTCAATTTATGTTTGAAGCATATGTGGAGCTGTAAAACTATAACGATTTGACAGGAAGCCAAGTTAGGTTATATCTTTGTTTTGTTTGGGTCTAAATAAATCAAATCGATCGGTGCGGAAAATCACGAAACGAGGCGCCAGATGGAGTTCTGCCAGCCTCTTTACGAAGGGAATTAAATCGTTATAACGTTAATTATTGTGCTGGTCAATTCAAGGAAGTTTTATTGTATTGGCACGTACTTGTGGGTGAAATCTTCCATTGGTACTTTCTTCGGTGTTTACACGGAACCCTCGTACCATGATGTCTAGCAGTAGCAGAGCAGTATTATAAATTATTGCCAATGCGGAAAAATGACAGCGCTAGCCGCTATATCGTTCGTCATATTCTTCTCTGTCCCACATTGGAAATAATACTGCTATAATCATTGTAACCCCATCGTGTATTTAATCAATAGAACAACCAACGTGGTTATCACTTATATAATATAATTCATTTAAAAACACACGTTGGAAGCGTAAATCGTAATACGTGACAATATTTTATTGTTCCTCGGTAATGAGTTGCACATAAAAATAGGTAAGGTTATATATAGGTCAGGTAAAGGACGTGCTGCATTCTAGGAAATAAAAATGCATTTTATTTCTGTTTTTTGTCATAAAAAGAACATTTTTTTTTCAATGAATTTTTTTTAATTATACTAAAATTTATACTAGATTGTTTTATTGGTTATATTCCAAAAGAAGGCAAAAAATCGAAACTTATTCTGTGTCTATTTGGGTATTGAATAAAATTTCCATTGTTTCTGTCGTGAGTCGTGACCTCAAGCTATTTTATTCGGTAACATTTAGAATCTTCCGTGTGACAGTGTAACTTGCGTATTAGAATAATCGAATGTTTCATTTCCACTTGGCATACATCCAGGGCTATATGTAGATATGGCTGTTCCGTTGTATTGATTCTGTTAAAGTTGCCGAATTTAGGAAGCGAATGTAGGGACAACAGTATTAATATTGTGATGACAATTTTAAAGGATCGGCTGGAGCGTTTTTTGTGGAAGTTGATGTGGGATTTGGTTGTCTCAAGTCTTTTAATCATCTGCAAAATTGTAGAGCATATTTCAATAATTGATCTAACAAAGATAACCTGTGTCGCACCACAGTGTATGAAGATGTTGGTATTTACTTTACTGATCGATTTTCACTATGGTATATAATATATAATATGACCCTCTGAGCCAATCTTCAAAACAAAACCAGACATTGGACCCTCGGACACATCTTTTTTGTTATGAGATAAAATAGATTTGCGATGTTCAAAATTCATAAATAATAGACGACATAAAAACGTGCTGTAATAGGCGATGTCTAAATTTAGAATCGTTTTAGGATTATTCAAATCCAAGAATAAGCTGTGAGTTGGTATGTTATTTATAATTTATCTACTGAATGGTTATTTGTAATAAGATAATCTGAATTGCTGATGCTTATTCTTCAATGATTGAAGTATTTTGTGTAATAAAATCTTTGTTATTAAGCATAATAATTTTATTTATATAAACTATCTCTTCGAAATTATATTGAAAGGAAAAATAAACATCCAAAAATACGGTTTCATATAAGTTTAGCAAGTTTATGAACACTGCAAATTCTATTTCAAAATTTTCTGTATAACCTACAACATAAATATTATCACACAAATACCTCTTTGTTATCACGCCAAAACACACGTCTTACATTCATCCTATATAACACATTGGCCCAGAATTCCCAGCTCCAAAATCCGGAAGGGACCTCCAAGGCCGAGGGAAAGGGACGCAGCTATACACCAGAAAGGAAGGCGTGCAAAACAAAGATGACCCTGATCGTAAGGGCTCCGTACGCTGGGTCGATAGAGGGATGCGTCTGATGTCATCATGCGTAATGCGTAGTATTTTTGGCCTATTTTTGTGAAGGAATTTCGATACGTAGTTCGTTGATGTAGTTTTCCTACATCTACATATTGTAGTGGTCAGCCCCCCTAGCCAAGTGGTTTTCTGTTAGCGTAGCGTTCAATAGAATAGACTACGAATGTATGAGATTGACGTAAGCTGTAGATAATAGCGTAGCGTTCAATAGAATAGACTACGAATGTATGAGATTGACGTAAGCTGTAGATACGTTTATCCACAGCTTACGTCAATCTCATACATTCGTAGTCTATTCTATTGAACGCTACGCTAACAGAAAACCACTTGGCTAGGGGGGCAGGTGTTATACGTTAAGTTGTTTATCGCCGGCGAGTGAGTTCTGACTTATTTTGTTTGCTAGTGAATTGGTGAAAGATTAATTGAAAGTATTCAATTCGTCATAGTTCTTTCAATAATTGTAGTTGTACGATTTTGCTCGCGTGGTATACGGATAAGAATCCTTATTATCCTTTGTTATTATAGACCCTGTACGTAGTATTTCAACCAAATCCGGTTTGTTGCTCAATTTATGTGATGTAACTGCATTTTTTCCATTAATTTTTTCCTACACGCCAGCATCTGCATTATACGTATCTAAAGAGCAGTACAGAGCAAAATAAAAAAAAATTAAATTCAGTAGTATAAAGTATAAATATATTCATTTAAAACTTACAACAAGCTTACAACAATGACGTAGATGCTAAGAGAGTCAAGGGCCGTCGAGTGGGCGTCAACCTCCCCATTCAGACGTTATGGGCTATGGCACTTGACATTGCACTTTTACCAACATTTCAGCTTCAATTTTAAGTGTGTAAACTTTTTTGTCATGTCCAAGAAGCTTATATCCACCTTATATCTAATGTCATGTCCACAGCAAAATAAAAATACGTGTATAGTCTGCGGTAGCTCTGTGACAGTTCATGGTTTAAAAAAAAAAAAAACAACGAGCAAGAAAAATAGTAAACATATCAGTTTAGGCAATCATGAATGTATATTTTGTAAAAAAAATATTTGAAACATAAATCTGACATATATCTCGCATAAGATGTTACATGACGGGGCTGCTGCTAAAGTCGAGCCAATTTAATAGGCAACATTTGACGTCTATCAATTTTATCTTCGAAGAGAGGTAACCTGCTTAAAAACATCGATTAAAGTGAATTAATCGATACGGATTTCAAACATTTGTCAATCGAATTTATTAATTTATGATGATTTTTATTCACAAGTAATCAATGCATTCGATTCTAGATGTCAGATTTCGATTTTTAGAGTAACGTCTCTGGTATTTAAAAAGAAAAAAGGTTTATTGACACAAAATTGTAGCGACGTCAGTTCTTCAATTCAGAAATTATTTATTATGTTTAGTATGGTTTATCAGTAAAATGAAATCTTAAAATTACTTGTATCGGTCATTATTATTATAAATATGTAATCATAATTGAAAAAAGTTAAGCAAATGTGCAGTTCTAACAAAACGAAATATCATGTTATTCTATGTCGTCGTTACTAGGTTACGTTGTTGAATTTTGATGAACAGCTGTCAAATGTTGCCTATTAAAATGGCTCTACTATAGTAAGGGGAAATAAATTAAATTTGAATCAAAATAAACATTGGAAAACTACAGCTACAATGTTGACCGGCTCTATTAATAATCCGCAAATCGCGATGTTTTTAACAACTCCATTGACCTTCGTGAGTTTAAATTACCTAATCTTAGCTTTATTTTGCTAACACACGTATTTCTTGTAAATAATGTAATCTTATACATATTTATTATTTTACTAGTTGAAACAACGTTTTACTGCCAGAATAACCATAGAGGGCAGAATATAAGGCAAGTATAAGTACATAATATATTAGGACCGACTCCTTGATACAGTGGCCTGGTTGACTCGTGAGCGTAGCACCGAGGGGCCCCGGGTTCGATTCCAATAAAAAAAAATGTCTTGGTCCGGTAGGACACAGAAGGCTGATCACCAACTTTTCCCTAAAGAAAATCTATCAGTGAAACAGATGTATAATGCATCTGCCCCTTACCCCACTGTCCCCTACATGAGACTTTACTTATACATTATAAATAGGCAAGCAGTTATTCTCAGTTACGAACACTGTGGCAAGAATTCTTTACAGATATTTAAATATACCCCCATTGCTTTGATTTGTTGACGTTTGTTTCAAAGTGATGACATAGCGCTCTGTGCCAATATTTTCACTTGGCAAATCATTCGATAGCACGATTGATTAAAATGTACGCGTCTGTATGCTTTCTACATATTTGTATAGCTCTTCCTTTTTCCTCTAATTATGAATGTATTGTAATGTTTAATAAGTTTATTTAAATATTTTTGTGCTTTTGCTATGATAAATATTTAATCCGGAATTAAAACGAACAGTAGGTATTTTTTTATAGGTATGTTTTAAATGGTGCTCTTTTTATTATGTATTGCAATAATTATTTAAAATGTATCACACATTTTGAACCTTTGTTTAAACATTTAATTGTACATAGCCAAAGCTTGTTTATTTTTAGCTAGATGACATTGAGATACCGAATTACCTTGTTGTGTATAGGTACTTTAGATCTATCTAGGTCGTCTACATAAATTTGTATGTTGGAGCTTATGCTCAAGTTTTAATCCCAAAAGAATAATGTTGTGATTTTATTAACAAAAGTAAATTTTTGCACATATATTTTCTTATCACTATTTTATGACTTATTGTGTAGAATACTTACTACCTTATCGAAATACATAAATATGAAAATAATATCGTCTCTACTGCGCCTTTATTTAATACAGCTCATAAAAATACAGAGATCTTTTTAATCACGTGTTTTAGCTCTCACAAGAAAGCTCATCTACTTAATTATTTCAGTACCTATATTAAGCTTCTTTGATTCTTATAGACTTTTCTTTATAAATATTAAACATTCTATAAAAGGCAATGTTAAAATAGAAATATACATACCTACTGTATTAAGATATAACACCTACTCCTAACGCCTACGTAAAGTTCCTTCAAGTTCAATTCAGTAGGTAGCATTTGGATTCATAGAAAGATTCTATTATACGCCTTCGCTTCGCTATCTTTGCGAAAGAGATTATGTCGATCTACGTAACATGGATCAAGATGTAATTTAATTCTTGTATCAAGAGATGTTGTTTTAATTTGAACTTTTATAATGGAAAGTTGGTACCTTTACGTAGGTGGGTCATATAGTTTGAAATATAATATGATAGTGATTGTGTAAGTAATAATTATTATCACTTGAAATATCAAATGAAATAAAATATTCGTCTAAACGTTTAACTAATATTATTTTGTGTTTGTTTTTCGCGATATAGTCTCTTTTTGGTGGATACAGTGGAAAACTAGTACAGACTACAGAGTACCCGCAGACAACATTCACAAGGATCCTACAAATAGCTTACATTTTAAACCGATTAAAAGTTCAAATAAATCCCAAGCTATCGTGACTTTTTATTATCTGTTGCATAAGCAATTTCACTCCATTCAAAGATAAAGCAAGTTCCGCTTGTGCTCAATAAAAGGGACACCAGAGAGGGAGGAAGAGGGGAGGGGGGTACAGTCTTGACGTAATCAGGTATTGTTTTGTTAATAAGTAGGTTGAGGCCCTTAAGGTAGAAACTTGAAAGTATTTTAATGGAATTTTTACAAGCTAATTTAGATTAGATCGATTGTTAAGCAATTTGGGTATGAATGGGCAAAATAGGACAAATTCTAGTTCAGTTGTATGAGACGATATCGATAATAAAAGATCATGTTATGAAATTGCAAGCTAAGGAAAGTTTTGAAATTAAAAATCCTAATAAATTATCCAAATATATTTAACTAGCTTTCCACCCACGGCTTCGCCCGCGCAGTCTTAGAAAAACCCGCATAGTTCCCGTTCCCGTGGGATTTCCGGGATAAAATCTTATTTCCCGGGGTAAAAAGTAGCCTATGTCCTTTCTCGGGTATCAAAATATCTGTATACCAAATTTCATGCAAATTGGTTCAGTAGTTAAGGCGTGATTGAGTAACAGACAGACAGACAGAGTAACTTTCGCATTTATTATATTAATAAGTATGGATTATCAAAAAATGCGAATTTTGAATTCCTTGCCTATCGCGTAGATTTGAATAATGCAAACGTTACCCAATCCAACAATAATACCCAAACGTTAACGTACCAATTTCACGTTAAAGAAATTAATAACAGCGTATTTACAACGACTAAACATATTATGTAGTACAATAACAACAAAAATTGCATTATGAATATTGATAGGAAATACGTCATAGCCTTGAATAGAGCTATTAAAAGATAATAATATAATCAGTGCTAATTTAAGAAACATTAGCGAATACGCTCTGTGTCTATTAATGTTTGTGTTTTGTTGCTAACTGGTATCTAGTTCAAACTGGTTTTGTTTTGAACCTTGGGTTTAGGTCTAGGACATTGTAAAGATCTTATTTATCTTGATAGAGTTGTCTCAGTTTTTGTTGTAAGTCCTTAATATGGGTTTTAACTTGTATCTTCCTGTTGGACCAACGAAATCTAAATAACAAGGCACATGAATATTTAATTTAGTGACTGATTAAAAATCTGTTTGTGAATAAAAATGTACTTTTGTCATAATCCTCATAAATTATACATATTTTTAAAATTATGAAAAGATTAGGTATCTATCTTCTTTCTTAGTAGAGTTGGTTCTGGGTTCGATTCCCGATGAAGACGAACAAAAAAATGTCTCGGCTTGAAAATTGATCACAAAAGACCAGTTAGACGCGCTTAAAATTCCCGAAGCAAGGAAATACCTACCTACTTCAAAAGTGCGATACAAACCCGCCTAAATATTTCCTTACCTTCTACGATTAAAGTCTACTATAGTTATACTACTAGTAAAGTATTATATTCTCCGTGGTTATACTAATGCCGATACAGGCTGAACAGTCGGTCGGTAGATCACACGTGTTTGGCATACATTCCGCCGCCCAAGGCCGCCGGCTCCATACCGGTTTGCTGGGATAATCTGTTATCATTGTCAAAGTTTTGAACACGATTTCAGGCGATTTTTTTGTGTTTGAATCGTGTAAAAGTGTAGTATACACAGTAATCCATACTTAATATTATAAAATGCGAATGTAACTCTGTCTGTCTGTTACTCAATCACGCCTAAACTACTGAACCAATTTGCATGAAATTTGGTATGGAGATATTTTGATACCCGAGAAAGGACATAGGCTACCTTTTATTGCGAAATATGTATCACGGGCGAAGCCGGGGCGGACCTCTAGTATTATAATATATAGGTAGTAAAAGTGTGTAATACCTACGTGGAATATAATGCGAGTTATATAAAGGATATCTATTTACAGTTTTGATTTTGAGTGGTTGTTGATACTAAAATTCTTTTCAATTCAAGAATGTTTGCGTCGTAGGCTACAATCTTACATAAATAATTTCACTTTTAATCAGTCTAAAAATGTGGGTAGGTGGGTCGCAAAGTGTTTTTATGTGTTATTCTGATAGGCAGAGCCTATATAGAATAAATATTAAATAATATGCATGCTTTTTCGGCTATCTTATCGGGAACTAATAATAATTTAGCACGTTTTAAGCTATTACATAATACTAATATTACGCGTGTGTTATCGACCTTTTTATGTAAAAACTTCCTAGGTACCTAATAGATTGAATCGACCTGTAATTATAGACAAAAAATCATAGTACCACGCGGGCAAAGAAAAGCGTACAAAACAAAGATTTTATAATGTTAGACGGTCAGGACCGCGGGCGTTACTAGTATATTAAATTATTAATAAACATTTCATAGTTTCACCTTGATCAATTTTGCGAGTGGTTATTATCACACGACAGACAAACAAAACAATGTGGAACAATTGTTACAATAATTGATTTAGCTGATGTTTATTGTACTCAGGAATTTCGCGGCGCAATATGTTTAGAGAATTAAGGTCGTATATAGAAAGTGATTTTAAATTTTAATTATAGATAGCAGAAACGTATAATTTATTTTAATTAACTTTAATTATTTGTACCTACCTATTATTTTCAAAATATTACAAAAAATAGAGTGTATACCGAGCACACGTGTCACATAAACAGCTCACAAGTGAGACTTCTTTGGCAAGATTCAAAGATACCAAAATCGTTGCCTTACTCCATTACGTGACGTGATTGCCATGACGCGACCTTGAAATTTTACTCTCAATGTTCCTAAATAAGTTTCACTTCAATAATTATAAATAGGTATGTAGATATTAATAATTGTTACAAAATAATTATTTGATTTTCATATGCAACATAAGAATCCGGAATGCCTCATCATAAATTAAGGGATTATCTATAAATAAAAGAACAAAATAGGTCGTCGTCAAGTCGTCGTAATCTATACATATAATAAAATCGTAGGAAAGTCTAAACTGTACATTGAATATTTTTTTTAAAGAATACCTGGGCCGTGATCTATAATCGATATAGAAGCCAAAAACATAGTTTTTAGAATTTTTGTCTGTTTGTCTGTTTGTCTGTTTGTCTGTTTGTCTGTATGTTTGTCTGAGCTAATCTCGAAAAGTACTGCATAGATTGACTTCAAATTTTGCATGAATATTACTAACAGGTCGGGTGAGGCTATAGGCTACATATTATCAAGCTATCACCTACGGGGGAGGAGCTGTGAACCTTTATTTTTCTTACGTATTCCGTGTATTACGACAGCGTACAATCTAAAGACTCATGTTTAAATGTTGGTTTCGAGTAAGCCATGCTATTATCTAGCTTTACAAAATAAAAACTATGTCATTTACGTAATTTGGGCAGAGAAACAGTTTAATGAATTTAGTAGTATAAAGACAAATTAGAAACAGCGCCATCTATTAAATGTTATAAAAATCAAATCAATTTACACGTTAACTATTGGAAATTAATAATCAAATGACGCATATATAAATGTTGTTGGACAATATCTATATTGACACTATAAAAATTATGCCATTTAAGTAACTTGGGAAGAGAAACATAGCTTAAAGAATGTAAGTTGTATAATGTTAATTTTGTAACAGCGCCATCTATGAGATTTCGTAAAAATCAAATCAATTTACATGTTAACACTACTGAACACAATGTTAAAAATTAATAATTTAAATATAATTATGTTATTTATTTATTTAACTCTTTAACCCATATCTTCCGTTCCCTATATGATATATTTCGTGTAAATAATAAACTACATTTTTTTAAAGTGAGGGTAGATGTTTATTATTTTAAGTAAAAATAGACACCATTATCTACAGTTAATCTAATGATTGTGTTCCAAAGAGTATACTAATATATTGTTGTGTTCATTAGTTACAATTTTAAAAATCTTCGTGTTTTACAAATTTACTAGCTTACCGCCCGCGGCTTCGTCCGCTTTGTCTAAAACCTAATAAATTATGTACTAAAACCTTCCTCTTGAATCAGTCTATCTATTAAAAAAACCGCATCAAAATCTGTTGCGAAGTTTTAAAGATTTAAGCATACAAAGGGACATAGGGACACAGAAAGCGACTTTTTTCATACTATGTAGTGATAGGTATTTATAAAGCAATTGAATGCCATAAAACCAAAAATATCAAATGCAATCTTCGTGTTTTGTGAATTTTCACCATCATGCGTTCCCACAAAAGGTAAGTTGTTACTTACAGGTATTTATTGAAATGAAATGAAATGAAATGAATGATTCTTTTATTATTTTGAGGTGCATTGGGAACAGAAGATTTGATAAAATTTTATTTGTAAGTAGCTTTTTTTATAGATTTACAGTTAACTTTTGATTTTTTTATTTACAGATTCAATGCTAATAAAATTATATCGCCTTTGGAAGACGATTTCTGCTGATATTTTTACTACACCACTTGAAAATTGATGATTTGATGATAAAGACAGTAGCAGCGAGGATTAAGTGGAAATTAGTAATCATCCGCTTCGTCAATTTTTGACTGAAGTTAATGTCCAACGTCCAATGGTTCAATCATTGGAAGTATCTCGGGAAATTTTGGAGGATATTTTTCAGGAAGGAGAGGAGGGGCAGCCAACCACATATCAAACTACTACGTTTTAGTACCGAAAAAAATTTTATTGCCAAATGAAACGTAAATTTTGCACTCACAACTTTACAAGTAATGTTTTTATTTTGACTTTGCGGTTATCTGATTATAATATTTATCGTTATGGCTATCGACGTACCGACCGTACTGGGATCAGAGTAGGTACATGATATACAGTTCATCATCCAGGATTGCTTAGAGCATTTTCACACTGAAAAAGATGTTTTCTTTGAATCGTAGTTGCTTCATTTATTTATTTTTAATCATTTTACATAATATGTTTTATATTTTATAAATATATCATTTTCATTATTTAATTAGATAAAATAAATTATGTAACGGTTTTATAAGAAAACACATTATATTTGTTAGGCGACGGTGATTTCTTCCAGGCAAAAGATATTCATCAGCTCAATAAAATTGAACAGTATGTTGTTAGTTATTCTTTAGATTCACAATTGTAATGAGCATTTCCGCATGCAAGTTGTATCGTAGTTTAGATATATCATAGTTTTTACATATGAAAGTTCCAACAAAACCCTCAAATTTTTTAGTAGAGTTGAGCAAGATAATTTGAAAAATGTGCCGTGTTAAGTTTTATAGAAATGGTTAGTTCGTTGGTAATTATTATTTCTTCTTCATTTACATGTTGTAGTAAGACTGACTTGACTGACTGACTTTGACTGTTAGTCAAAGTTTATTTTTACTAATACTACTTAATATCTATTATACTTATGTTCAGTATTTATCTGTATTATTATTGCTTGACAATTAATATATTTTCATGTCGTATACCAAATTATAAACATAAGTTTGATGTGTAATTAGCTGGATTTATTTTTACACACTCACAGACTTATGTTTTATGTTAAATGTTAAAAGAGTGTTAATATGTAGTGTAAATCATAATACATTTTTTCACAATTAAAAATAATCCTTTTTTCTGATGGTGTTGCCATTGAATTAAACCGCGCTGTCGTTTCGTTCACAAAAAGTGATGTTATGAGGAGCATATTCGGTCCTCATATCATAAAAAATCTGTACGAAAACAATAAACACGTGTGAGGCCCTCACGGCAGATCGGGGCGGTCTGACGCGAAGTGGGGACAGCGTTGTCACTGTATCGCTCTAGCCACGCTGGTCAACAGACTTATTCGTTAGTTCAGTTTTGTATTAAGACCGCTGTGACATCCAACCCGTGAGACAACCAAACCCGGTCTCCCCTACTATCCCGTGAGACCGAACCTTCACTGAGAGGGTATGACGTCACACAGCTGATCGCAAACGGCATATTGTGCTATCCCGTGAGACCGAAACCCTCACTGGAGGGAATTTTGTCTCACTACTGATCACGACATTTTATCTCGAGAATCTGAAACTTTACTCAATATGAAGACCGTTTGACAAATGATAGGGTGCATCATAATAAGATGAACATAAGCATAAGCAATGACTAGAGTAGGGACGCGAATATTACAATTATATAAGACAAGAACGATTAATAAGTTTGTTTAATGAAAGATTAAGAATTGAAACTATTCGGTCTCTGGAAACGTACGAATAGCGAGAGGCCCGTCTTACTGCAGACAGATTTCGTCATAGTCTTAATGTCTTGAGGTAAACAATCTACGAATTCGGTGGTGTGGTCTGACAAATATAAAAGTGGGTTTGCTTATAACCTCACAATTGATTACAGATCATTTTCTGTATAGGCGATATTAACGTAGTATGTTCTTTTTGTAATGCTTTAAAGTGTAGTAAGGCGAGTCGGCTTTCGTTTGAAGATACACCGGAACCTTTCACAAAATCACTACTTTTAGAGGAACATACTGTGCAATTAGCGTTTAGCTACTATTATGTATTCTGTGGTGCAATGTAAACTGTTATTAGACAATATTCGCTCTTATAGTAGTGCGTTTCAAATGATCCTTTGGTGCTCAATAATTATCAGAAGATCCGTTCATGCTTACTTTTAAGATACAAGGTCAAGTTTACCATTTGATAGGATCCCTTTTGCCTGAAGGCCAAGCTAAGTTTGTTTAAATATATTTTGTATTCGACTACAACGAATAGTGGAATACAAGAAATCAATATTTCTCAAATTTAAAACTGAACTCATTTCACAATTTTAGAACAGGTTAATTCGTATGTATGCAGTTTTAAATCGACATTAGAAGCTTTTCCTCAAGATGGTGATATCGGCACTCAGGAACACCCTGGACGTGTTATAACGCCCAGGCCACAGTATTACAATTTTTCCTACAGTAGGGCGACGAATGTATTTTCGCATAGCAACGGAGGGGAACTCGCGGGGGGTCAAGTGACGCGGGCCACGTACCACAAACATGCTTAGTTTGTGGTATCGAGCGCGAAAGATAGTCATCGTGTTTTTAGTAAAGTTACTATGTAAACTAACGTAATTTAATACTTAGGTACATATTCTATAATGGTGTGCTCAAACTGTTAATCTACATTGAATTTAGATTATTATTTGATACTAAGTAATGTAGAATTTAAACCACATTCATGTTTTCTTCAGATTTTAAGATTTTCTTATGAGAGTGTTCAATTTTAATGTAGTTAAATTTTATAAGAGACAATAATTAAGAAAATTTTAAAATAAAGTGTCACGTATTTTTTTTAAACGACGAATGACGAAAAACGACCTAATCGCGGACGAAGTCGCGGGCAACAGCTAGTATGATAATAATGTCAATGTCAAGCAACACAAGTTATGACATCGTTAAATGTCATAAAGTTTATGATCAATCGTTGATAGGGGGATGGTCACAGCTCTAGCGTTTTATTGTACAAATTGATGGTATAATTTGCGTGAACTAAAGGTACTTTAGTTAGATGATATTTATATGGATTCTTTGACATAATATCATCGTGATCAGCAGCGCATGTTGGGTTCTATGTGGTTAGGATTTAAATATATTTAAGATAGCATCAGACATTGTAGGTTTTATTTATTACTAGGTTTCCGCCCGCGGCTTCGCCCGCGCAGTCAAAGAAAAACCCGCATAGTTCCCGTTCCCGTGGGATTTCCGGGATTGCGTCATTTTCCCGGGATAAAAAGTAGCCTATGTCCTTTCTGGGGTATCAAAATATCTCCATACCAAATTTCATGAAAATTGGTTCAGTAGTTTAGGCGTGATTGAGTAACAGACAGACAGACAGAGTAACTTTCGCATTTATAATATTAGTATGGATTCTCCTTTTCTCTGTTTTTACATAATCCTCATTTATTAGAGGACTGGGTTGTTGCAAATGAATTATTTGAATTAAATTTTCGAGTATTTGTGTGAATACAACCTTATTATTTAAATTTAGCAATGATTAAATATCGACCTTCTGCTAACTGTATGTATTTGGTAAACCAAGTTTATTTTCACATAATATTATTTATTCAAATTATACATTGTATTTAGTTTTAACCAGTATTATTAAAAGTTCCTATACGGATTTATAGAGATATACAGTAATTAATTTTAACTATGAAATTATAATATGAAAATATATATAAATATGATAATAAAAATAATGAAATATGATGTATTATAATTTTGCGATATTGTGTGTCTTCTTAGTAAAAACAGTATCAATTCTGCGTAATTATTTTATACTAGCGGTCCGCCCCGGCTTCGCCCGAGGTACATTTTCTCTACATAAGAACCATCCTCGTACTTCAAGGAATATAATAAAAAAAGAATTATTGAAATCGGTTTAGCCGTTCAAACGTGATGCCGTGACAACGCGAAACGGGTTTTTATTTTTATATTAATAGATTATTTTACCTGCACCAAATAATAATAAAATAATGAATAGTAAACATTTTCTTCGTGGAAAGTTTCGCGTTTTACAAAAACACCTATTGTTTGTAAACAAAACACTTTAAATAGCTGAGTTGTTGGACATTTAGTAATAATAAATTTGAAATGATAATATAATAGATTGGCCAACAAATCTAGGGTAAACTTGAAATTTGTTATTGTTACTGAAATATGTAAAATACCGACCATTAGATAGGGATCGTATATAAAAATGATTCATCCCTCTTATATTTATTACTAGCGATCCGCCCCGGCTTCACCCGTGGTACATATTTACGCTTTTTCTACATAAGAACCATCCGTGGACTTCCACAAACATTAAAAAAAAAGAATTATCGAAATCGGTTCAGCCGTTTACACGAGATGCCGTGACAACGCGAAACGGGTTTAATTTTTTATATAGAATAGAAGGATTCAATTAGAACATAAGCCTTTTTTTTTTTTTTTTTTTTTTTTTTTTTTATAGTGGGGAAATCTTCCAAAGATACCCACTGCCCCCGGGGAAGGAGCCGTGGGTTATGTCGGATTCCTACCGACTAAAACCCCACTGTGTTCCGTCGAGCCGCTTTAATGATGGGGCCGCGGGTATTTGTTAGAATTCTTCCGCGACCCCCTCGGCGGCAGCCCATCTCTAGGCCAGGCGCAAGCCAAGAACAGGAAAGATGGTTTGCCTGCTCTTCCCTCCCGTTGGCGGCATGAGCGGAACACGTCTCAAGCCGCCTCACCGAACCGGACGATGGATTACATTCCCCGTTCCACCGCCCGGCGCCCTTCATCAAGGAGGCACGTTACGACCGTGTAAAGCGGCCGCAACACGGCGACGACGCCCAATAAGACGTCTGCGCCGGATCGGGTCCGCGTGAGGATCCCTCTCGCGCACCCGCTCTGCCTCCTCTTTCTGCGAGATCACGTTCTCCGAGAAAGCGATCACCGCACGCCAGGATCTGTCGCCATCCACCATTGCACGAACAACGGAGGGTAGAGAGAGATCCGGCCCGATAATCGCGACTAAGCGAGCACGGGGCTCGGCCCACGCGGGGCACACGGCAAGAGTGTGATCTGCCGTGTCCTCCGGGCAGGCACACCAGTGGCAGACCATGCTGGGCTCCCTCCTCGCGACTTTACACAGGTACCGCCCGAAGCAGCCGTGCCCGGACAGTATCTGTGTAAGGCGGAAGGTTATGGCCCCGTGCCGCCTGTCGCACCACTCTTGGAGGACTGGACGTATGGCCGCGACCGTCCTCTCACCCGCGCTGGGATCTTCGAGCCGGCGTTCCCACTCCCGGAACCGCCGCTCGACAGCCTCAGCCCTCCACTCCTCTACTTCCTCATAGGAAGGATTCACCCCATGTGACCTAGACGCCGAGACGCGCCGATACACGTCCGCTAGCATCTCGGCGTCCAGATCCCATGGCGGCGTTCCGGCCATTACGCAGGCAGCCTCAAAAGACACCGTGCGGTATGCCCTAACTACTCTGAGCGCCATGACCCGCTGCGGCCTCCGCAAGAGGGGTCTGGTACGGGCGCTCAGGGTGTCTGCCCAGATAGGGGCCCCGTAGAGGGCCATGGAGCGGATTACGCCAGTGTATAGCCGACGACACCCACCCCCAGCGCCTCTAAGGTTTGGCAGCAAACTTCCCAGTGCCCCGGCCGCCCCTACAAGACGGGGGGCGAGGCGACGAAAGTGCTCCGTGAACCTCCATCGGCTATCCATCACGATGCCTAGGTATCTCATGGTGGTGGTGACCCTGATAGCTACCCCACCGACCCGAATCTCTGAGCCCGCGCTATGTAGCCTCCGGCGACCGGGAAAGAAGATGGCTTCGGATTTCTCCAGCGCCACCTCTAGACCCAACCGCCGGATGCGGCACACCACCTGCTCAACTCCCGTGGTAGCTAATAAAGCTGCCTCCTCGTATGTGGCCCCACGCGCAGTCACCAGAGTATCGTCGGCGTAACAAGTTACGCTAACACCTGGGAGGTTAGTGGCGCGCAGGACCCAGTCGTACCCGATGTTCCACAGGAGAGGCCCGAGGACCGACCCCTGTGGGACACCGCACGACACTTCCCTCTCACTCCATCCATCGCGGGTTGGATACGCAACAGTCCTATCTGAGAGGTATGACCGCAGCAGTCGCACCATATAGCCCGGCACGCGATGATAGTGGAGAGCTTGCAGGATACTGCCCCACGGCAAGGTGTTAAACGCGTTGGCGATGTCCAAAGACACCGCCAGGAGGACTTCTCCACTAGCAGCCGCATCTTCTGCGGTGGCTCTCACGCGAGATATCGCGTCGAGTGTGGACCGACCACGGCGAAAGCCGAACTGGTTCCCGCTGAGGTCTGGTCCCACTCCCTCCAAATGGTTGACGAGGCGAGCTGCGAAAACGCGCTCAAAAAGCTTGCTCACCTCGTCAAGCAATACAATGGGCCTGTACGCTGAGGGCGAATCGCGCGGGCGCCCCTCCTTTCTTAGCAGGACCAAATTCCCTGTCTTCCACCTACGGGGAAATTGTCCCCGCTCAAGGCAGGCCGAAAACAATCGCTCCACCCGGGGCCCGAGGGCTTCCAACGCTAGCACCCACGCTCGGCCAGGTACCCCGTCAGGTCCAGGAGCAGTGTTCTTCCCTTTAAGCCGCGTAACTGCCGACTCCAACTCCTCATGGGTAACGGCAGGGATTTCTTCTGCAAGCTCCTCCTGTGACGCAGGTGTCGCCGCCATCGGCGGAGGAGAATATCTTCCCCGGTCCGGGAACAGAGACACCACAACCTGTTCTAGCAGACGGGGCTCGAGAGACTGAGACAGGGGCGGAGCCCACGGGCGGAGCTTCTGCCTCACCCGTTTATACGGCCGACCCCACGGCACTCGGTTCAGACCCTCGAGCATCTCTTCCCATGCTCTATCCTTGGCGCTGCTGATTGCCTCCTGCAGAGAGGTAACGCACTCCCTGTAGGAGGCATACAGTTGCGCTTCCTCCACTTCATCCCGTCCACTCCGGCGCCGGTGCCTGGTGTACGCCCGCCTCGCAGCCACGCAGGATGCGCGTAGCTGGGCAATTTCGGCGGACCACCAATACATCGGTCTTCTGTGCGGATTCGGGCGTACTCTGCTCATAGCCGCATCACACACCTGCGCCATCGCATCAGCCATCCGCGCTGCATCGTCCTCTACTGTTGCGATCCGCGGTGCAGGGATCCATGCCTGAACTATGGCGGCCTCAATTAGGAGTTCCCTATCGAGACTACGAATCGACCAACGCGGACGTCCATCATTTAGGGAAGGCTCACCGCGAAACGCGGATGGCGCAGAGACGCTGAAGCGGATGTATCTGTGGTCCGATAGCGTTTCTACGTCAGTAACAACCCTCCAGTCACTAATTCGCCTTGCAAGGGGGGGGCTAGCGAAGGTGATGTCGACGATGGAGCCCCCTCTTTGCCGCACGCATGTTAGCTCACTCCCGCGATTTACGACCGAGAGATCAGCTGCGACCGCCCAGTCCTGCAGCACCGCACCCCGCGCATTTCTCACCGATGATCCCCATGCCATTGATTTGGCATTGAAATCTCCGGCCAGAAGCACGGGCTGCGGAGGAGCGAGGTCAATCAGTTCCCCCAGATCTGCCAGGAACCGCTCGAATTCATCCAGGCTACGGTTGGGAGAGAAGTAGACCCCGATCACTGTGTTACCACTGATCGAGGCCGAGACACAACCCCGCCGCCGGACTACCCTTTCCATTACTGTGCCGCCCTGCGTTACTAGCGTCACCAGTCCATCCAAGTCGGCCGCCCAGTTGTCCCGGGAAGGCACGAAATAGGGCTCAGCCACCACCGCCACATCTATCCGCCACTCTGCCAGACTCTGGAGCAAAAGATCCTGAGCTCCGGCGCAGTGGTTGATATTGCCTTGAAGGAAATGGAGTAGAGCCATTACTATGTCTCCATTTCGCTAACCGTCACATTCGCCTCGGCGGGCGCGGGACAAGGACACGGCGCGGTACCTGGACCATCGCGTCCCTGATTTCCTCTTTTCCGCTTGGGAGCCTTGCAAGCCGGGCCCCCGAGCCGATGGCCTGCCGGTAGCTTGGCCTCGGAACATAGAACGCAGCGAGCGGCGGAGGCAGAACATTCCCCGGCCTTGTGGCTTGTTTCTCCGCATCGGAAACAGACGTTGCTCCTGTCTACGGGCGAATTGCACGCGACTCTTACGTGCCCCACCTCCAGGCAGCGGAAACAACGCTGCGGCTTCACCCTGCCAAGCGTGACACTTGCAGAGATCCACCCTACTTGGACACGGCCCACCTGTGCCACCTTCTTTGCCGCGGCTATCGGGCAGCTCACCCAGGCTGAGGTCGAGCCGCGAGAGCCCACGCGCAGTCCACTACACTTGACGTGTTCTGTAGGGCATTCTCCTGCCCGAGAAATCGCAGCCACGACATCTTCAACAGCCGCCGAGTCGTCCAAGCCGATGATGTGCACTTCAGCGCATTTCACCGGCCTGGAAACCTTGACGGTGCCTTCGTCCCAAATCTCCCGCAGCTTTGCAGCGAGAGCATCTGCCTCCTTTGAGCTTGCGGCACCAGGGATTTCTAAAATCCTTGCTCCAGTCGCGGCACGCTTGAACCGCAGCGAACCTACACCGATTTCCGCCAGATCAATCTTTTGGCGTGATCCAGCCATTATAGAGGCATAGGTGACGCCTCGCTCCTCTGCGCCTGGCTGCAGAGCAATTACAACAGCCGAGGACGAAGGATTACGCAATCTCTGCGCCCTCGTGCGCTCCCGCACCGGCCTCTTTTTCTTTTTCGCCTTGCCCTTCTTTCCGACGACCGTCCATTCCTGCTCCAGCCGCTGCTGCAACTGGGGAGCAGAAGAAGTGGTGGGCACAGCCTTGTCAGCAGGCTTGGTCTTATCCGGCTGCCGTGCAGCCTTCTCCTTGCCCTTCCCCTTGGCTTTTGCAGCTGGACCCGGTTTTGCAGGCTGCGCAGCAGGCTGTTCCGGCTTTCTCGCCTTTGCTGGTGCAGCACCTTTTGCTGGCGCCCTATTAGGGGGCTTTGGCGACGGAAGAGGAGGAAAGTCCTCGGTTGGGGCTTTCCCAACCGCCATTCCCTCAACCCTGCCATCCCCCGCCAATGGAGGCCTTACACGCCTTTTTGGAGGGAGGTCCAACGCTTCCAACCGGGCGTCCACCATTCCCCCAACCTGCCGCAAAATCTCCGCGGTCAGATCAGAGTCCACGCGCGTTTGCTTGGGCTGTGCGGCCTCTATGATGGCCCTCATTTCTCCCATCTCTTTTCGGAGGCCCGCGACTTCCGCCTGTAACTGACTGTTCGCAGCTTGCAGCTGCCGCGTCTCCTCCGATACAGTTCGCTGAGCAAGAAGCACCACCGCTTCTTGAATGGTGTCCGAAGCATCCTTAAGCGAACGTTTAAACGCCACCCTTAGGTTCGACGATTTGGCGCGCACCTGCTCGATGGCATCCAGGCTCTCCTCTATTCGACGTTGGAGGGCTGCGGTAGAATCGTCCACAACACGTCCGTCAACAGATTCCCCGGCGCGAGAGGTACCGGCTCGAGAGGCTCGGGAGACCTGCGTTTCCTCGCTAGCCTCGAGCTCCGATTCCCTCCTAACGCGTGACAGGGCCTTCCTAGCGGCTGTCATGTCCGCTAAGGTCTTTCTTGCTGAGGCTGTACCCACACAGAACCCAGCTGCTGCAGCCCCCCGCCCTTTGCCCCTTTTCGAGGCTTTCTTGGCCTGCCGTGTTCGGCCTTCCTCCGTGGAGGAGCCTGAGCAGCTCGCTCCAGAGGACCGCTTACGCTTGGCCCACAGTCTATCCTCCTCATATGACTGAACCGTCATGAGACTGTCTACGGACGTTGCCGTGGACAGCCCACTAGTTCCAGTCTTTCTCCTTCTGGTTTCAACGCGCCCCGTTTGGGTGCGCGCCTCCACCCCACGTTCCGTTTCGCTAAGCTTATCGACGTCCATGATTCGCTTGCCAGTGGTCAGTCCAGTAGTTTTTGCCACCGAGGAGGCCCGGGAACCCACCTCCTCAGTGTCGGTAAATTTGTGCAAGTTTTTGCCCCCCCCAGAATACGTGGGGCAGCCTGAGTTGGACTCAGGGAGGGATTCTCCACTTTTGGTGGTACCCTCCTGGGGTAGTTTGTTTTTTATACTTGCTTCCATCATCTCCTCCTTTCCCCTCCAGTTTGCAGTACGCCTGCCGGGTTAAACCCGCCAGCCGCTATCTAGGGCTGGGCCCTTTCGGCTCCATAGTGGCCTCATCGGCCCCAACCCCAGTACTAGGTGATGCTGCGCACATACCATCACCTAGGAGTATTATTTAGCAGCCCTCCGGCCTTCTCGCTGGTTTTGGTCCGCGCCGGCTGAGCAGCCGGTACCCCCCATATCTGGGGGGCCTGCCCCTATCCGCCACCTGGGGACGCGCCCGATGGGAGACCAGAAACTCCACACGGGTAGAACATAAGCCTACAATATACTCATATGTATACTATAATGCTACAGATAATATAATACCATACTACATAATAATTATTGCAGATTTTCATTTATGTCAAAGTCCTACCTCTCGCTCGAGCTCACTTCATATTTCTCAATTCATACAAATGGATCTCAATTTAATATAATATGTTTTATCCTACGCAAGCTATAACGTAAAATGATCCATTTTGATTCAGTTTTATTGAATAAAAATGTAATTTATTTTTGTATGCTGCCAGTACAAATTCTAGACTGTGGCTAGACTCCATTTCATTTCAGTATAATATAAAACAGCTGACTTTTAAATTGCCTTCAATGCTATTACATACCATCTCGTACAATTTAGATCTATATTGTTGCCAAACAGGAAGCGCCATTGATCAATTATTGTATGTAACAATATTAAAAAAGATAAAATATATCGTATACGTTCAGTACATTTGAACATGCCTCAAGTAATCAGAACTATTCAATTTACAAACACTTATGCGCATTAGATTATAAAATGCGATAGCTTCGATCCAAGCAACAATTTGATAACGAAAACATACATGTAATTCTCGCAAATTTCAAGGTATAATGGTTGTTTAAAAATAGATACTTTATATTACTTTCATGGTTCGTGTGGATTATTTAATTGGTTCATACTTCATTGTTAATATGGACTCTATTATAATATTATGTGTAATGAGGATCTATTATTTTGTTAGAAATGATGATGATAACCTTATGATTAGATATTAAAGATATTATAGACATTCAAGATGCTAAATAAATAAAATATTCACGTTAAGAAAAATAACAGCTGATCTAGATTATTTACGATTTAATTTTACTCAAATTCCTAGGTCGTGCCACGGCCACGGTAATAATATGTCGTGCAATGGTAGGTAATCCCACAATATTGTAATTGTTTATTGTGTATAACCTAATTCCGTCGAAATGGCTTGACCAATCTGTATGAAATTTTTGTCTATATTCGATAGGTCTAATAATTACAGCGTAAGGTAAGGGCTAAAGAATAACGCTGTACCCCGTACAGCGTTATTCGTTAACCGGGTCAGCTAGTATTATAAAAAATTATGTAGACTTCAAATTGGCGCGTGAATCACAGAAATTGTAAAAGTTAAAAGTGTCAATTCCCGAATCGTATTTCTGTATCACGTGCGTATGAGATTGGCTTTGACCCAGGGATATATTTTAGATCACGAACATCCCACAATCAGCCGTGTAAACACGTGGTTAGAATGCAAAGCGTACAGTTTCGCGCCTGTAAATAACCTATAAATCTGTCAGTGCTGGTAATTCGGTATCTTACGCGCCATTTTGTAAGCACAGATAAAAATTAAAAAACAGGCAATATTTTCATACATCTTCATAATGTCTCGGTTGGAGGCCAGAGAGGCCAGAATTGTTGCTAAGACTAATGTTAAAGAAGGCACGATGAATATTGTTTTGACTATTTTATTATGATTACGCTGTTATCCAATATGCCTTCTAATGAAACGTTTAAAAGTTAAATCAATTAAATTTTGATAAATCAATATTTCTTTCAATTTATCTGACTCTACTTTAGTAATTTAATTAATTCATGTAATGGTCTGGAATTGTATATTTAACAAAACAGTTATTTTAGAACACCATTGCCCGTATACAAAGCTTGGGTTTGGAAGTTAAAAAATAAAAATGTTGTGTGGTTTTATGAAACCACGGTAAAAGTGAAACTGTTCGAACGGTTCCAAACACTGCTTTGTGTAGCGCATGTCGCGTGCTGAGTAGGTATACCTACTCGGCAGCCGCGATACACGCGACATGCGCTACACAGACCAAAAAGTTTGAGACGATGTAATAAAAGTTTCACTTTCTGTTTTTTATGGCTTAAATTTAATTCATCGTCATTCATTTTTTTGCACTATTCTTTGCTTTTTTCCTCGTTGATCAGTTTTTTGGACTCACTAGCTGTGTCGTCATTTACCAAAAGCAAATAAAAGTTTCACTGTAATAAATAACAACATTTACATAAAACACTGACAAAAATTAAACACAAATAATATAGCGTGGAGCACTTTCACAAATGAGTAATATTCTATACCCAACATATAAACAGATTTTTAAAAATTATGGGTTTAGCTATTTCAGTACATTTTAAACACAGTTGTACTGTGAATGTTAACATTAAAAATTATCATACAAGTATGAACAACATAGCATGTCAAATGGTTACGTTCCGTTACAGCTTTATTAGGAACATATTAATCACAGATTAATATTATAATTTCACTGTTCCCATGAAAGTTCGATATGAAACACGTCAAAATTTCATAATAGGTGACATAATATAAATTCACGAATTTTGCATGATAGAAATTATCATATCATCTCATTATCATCGTATTTGTACGATAATAATTATCGTACGTCACGCGACATGCGCTACACAGACCATGTCATTATCATCGTCTAATTGGTCTACTCGGTAATAGGTTTGGTCTCCTCGAATGTACGGTCTACTTGGTCTACTCGGTAATAGGTTTGGTCTACTCGAATGTGCGGTCTACTTGGTCTACTCGGAAATTGATGTAGACTACTCGGAAATTGGTGTGGTCTACTTGGTCTTCTCTGTGAAGGTGCGGTCTACTTGTTCTACTCGGAATTTGGTGTGGTATACTTGGTCTACTCGGAATTTGGTGTGGTATACTTGGTCTACTCGGTGAAGGTGCGGTCTACTTGGTCTACTCGGAAATTGATGTGGTCTATTGGTGTGGTATACTTGGTCTACTCGGTGAAGGTGCGGTCTACTTGGTCTACTCGGAAATTGATGTGGTCTACTTGGTCTATTCGATAATAGGATTGGTCTACTTGGACTAATCGGTGAAAGTGCGGTCTACTTGGTCTACTCGGTAATAGGTTTGGTCTACTCGAAGGTGCGGTCTACTTGGTCTACTCGGAAATTGATGTAGTCTACTCGGAAATTGGTGTGGTCTACTTGGTCTACTCGGTGAAGGTACGGTCTACTTGGTCTACTCGGTGAAGGTGCGGTCTACTTGGTCTTCTCTGTGAAGGTGCAGTCTACTTGGTCTACTCGGAAATTGATGTGGTCTACTTGGTCTATTCGATAATAGGATTGGTCTACTTGGTCTACTCGGTAATAGGATTAGTCTACTCGAAGGTGTGGTCTACTTGGTCGACTCGGTAATAGGTATGGTCTACTTGGACTAATCGGTGAAGGTGCGGTCTACTTGGTCTACTCGGTAATAGGTTTGGTCTACTCGAAGGTGCGGTCTACTTGGTCTACTCGGTAATAGGTATGGTCTACTCGAAGGTGCGGTCTAATTGGTCTACTCGGTAATAGGTTTGGTTTACTCGAAGGAGCGGTCTACTTCGTCTACTCGGTAATAGGTTTGGTCTACTCGAAGGTGCAGTCTACTTGGTCTACTCGGTAATAGGTATGGTCTACCTACTCGGCCTACTCGGTGAAGGTGAGGTCATGACGACATATCCAAGGGTGTGGTTTTATGAAACCCCGGTAAAATGAAATTGTTCGAACGGTTCGAAACACTGCTTTGTGTAGCGCATGTCGCGTGCCGAGTAGGTAATACCTACTCGGTTGCCGCGATACACGCGACATGCGCTACACAGACCAAAAAGTTTGAGGCGATGTAATAAAAGTTTCACTTTAAAAATGTCAACGCGTGCCCAAAACGGGTTTGCCGCGCATCCTACGACTCGTTTATTTTTTAAAACCACGTGTTATTCAAGGCTAGAAGCAATGGTGTTTAGTATTTTTTTACTAATCCATTTCAAAAGCTTTACTGTTAGCGCACGTACGAATTAACTATGATGTCATTGTTTTTAAACTATGGGCTTTTGACTATGGATAATGGAGGATTTATCTGTTTATACTTGAAACGTGATGGAATTAACTGGGACACTGTTTACACAATGAAAATATTATCGAGTTGTTTTGACGGACTTAATGCAAAATTGATGTTGAATTTGTTTTGGAATACGACATTACGTAAGTTTGTGTGGTAATGTTTTAATGATTAAACAAGTATTTTTATTGAAGAGTTTTCAGTTATCACTTGACAACAATATATAATAGATAATAATTATAATAAAACAAGATGAGTGTTTTTATTATGTTTTAATGAATTAAGTATATTATTTAACTAAGAAACGTTACACGTGTACAGTTTTCAATAACCAATACATATAAATTACAATTATATTTAATCGCGAAGTGAACAAGGATTTCATTCAAAAATTGTATTTATACCACGCAAGAGACATTTGTAAACAACTCTATCTTATCACATTACAGTTTACACACCATATTTAATGTTTGTTTTTCAGTCTGAGTTAGATTAGTTACCTATTTAGTTTGCCTACAATCTAGAAACTATTTGTACCTAATAATTTTCAATTCTGATCGCATAGGATTAGATTATCTTAATAAATAAATATTAATTCAATGATAACCATCGTAATATAACTTATCACCATTTATGTAATTTAGATTCTAATTTCGATTCCCAGATAAGATTTATGCTGTGACATATCCATAATCCATATTATACTTTCATACCCATCAGGTTGCCTGGTAGAGATTGCTGCTTAGCAGTAAGGCCGCCTCTTGTACTATGCCTTTCTTTAGTATTTTAATGTTATTTTTGTCCTAATATTGTTTGTGCCATAAAGTGTGATAAATAAAAATAAATAAATAAATACGCTTAAAAAAATATCAATTACGTAATATTCAGTCAACCTATATTTATATTTCAATGGCCTCATAATATGTTCAGAAGATTCCACAAAACAACAGCTGTTCTGTTGTATATTGAAGTATTTCTACGGATATTTAAAATAATGACAAAACTAAACAATGGTTTGAATTTTGTACATGAAACTGTGTTTATTTATAATATGGTATACATTTTGGTTACACATTTACGGTAGTGTCTACTAGACAAATGGCTTTGATTAAAAAAAAAAAAAAACATAAGAAAAAAATATACACGTGCCAGTAAAATTAATATAAATGAATATCAAAATATGACCTTTACGTTGATAAACATTGTTATCAAATCATGAAAATGATTGTATAATATTTATTTAGACTTCAGTAACCATTTTTCATCGTAACTAAATATCGATGCAAATGTAAATATGAGAAAAATTTAAAAGCACAATCCTTAAATAAATACAATCTGTTCCAAACAAAACAAATATAAATAAGCATTAATAATATTTGGTTGTTTATATTGGCGCATATGAAGACATGCGATTTAAGATTTATTTGTTCGGCAAATATTAAACTTATGTTAGAGACTTTACTAGCTATTAATTATACGATATTTTTATTTGGAGATGTATTTATGTAAATGTATTGATAGAGAAAACAACACAGTACATTGATTTTACATATTTAACCGTAAATTTTCACAGTTAATCGTGATGTTTTGTAATAGTGTTCATTGGTAGAACATTGATCACAAGGTTTCATAACAAGGCTATAATTGGGTACAAAGAAATATCAAAGAGTTTTTTAAAAATGTTTTGGGAGTTTCCATTAGAATATTTTAACGCGCTAGGTAGTAAAAAGAAATTGATGTTTATTGTTTATCTGAAAATTAACTATTTTATTCTGTGCTTTGTGGCATGATTCTTTGTTATATGAGTCTTATATAGTTTGTAGGAATGTGCCTATCACATATCATAATAAAATCTAAATTAGTTTGTAATAAGTTGTATAGAATTTAACATATAATAGATATTTTATACCAGATTTAACTATGAATCTACGAATAGCACGTGTATTGATTTTTTTTTGCAAATAAGTATAGTATAGTTTTCCATAATAAATGGAGCTTGCAGGCTCGCAGGCTGGCACTTATTCCTAGCTATATTTTCTTACAAGAATTATGCGATTTTTATACGAAACGAAGATGTCATAAAGCAAAAACAAGGTTATTTGTCGTTCTTGGCTGGCGGGTCAAGTTACTGACGATTTATAACTGTTTTTAACAATTTATTGAAAATAAATGATAAAGTTTTGTAATCACTAAAAATTATGTAGGAAAATATTAAGAAAATATTTTTATGCATAAGAAATATTGACCGGAAGGAAGTTAGCGCGGAAAGTTTTTTTTTTATTATTATTAATATCTCAAAAAATTGCTCCTTAAATGCTCCATCAGAATCTGTAATTGCTCCACTTCTATAATTATTAGTTTATTTATAATTAATTTTTAAAAAAATCCAAATACTGAAAACTTGATTTCCCTATAGAATGAAAAATATACATTTTTCATAAAAAATTTTTTTGCAAAAAAATTGCTCCTTAAATGCTCCATCAGAATCAGTAATTGCTCCACTTCTATAATTATTAGTTTATTTATAATTAATTTTTAAAAAAATCCAAATACTGAAAACTTGATTTCCCTATAGAATGAAAAATATTCACTTTTCATAAAAAATTTTTTTGCAAGAAAATTGCTCCTTAAATGCTCCATCAGAATCAGTAATTGCTCCACTTCTATAATTATTAGTTTATTTATAATTAATTTAAAAAAAAATCCAAATACTGAAAACTTGATTTCCCTATAGAATGAAAAATATTCACTTTTCATAAAAAATTTTTTTTCAAAAAAATTGCTCCTTAAATGCTCCATCAGAATCAGGAATTGCTCCACTTCTATAATTATTAGTTTATTTATAATTCATTTTAAAAAAAATCCAAATACTGAAAACTTGATTTCCCTATAGAATGAAAATATTCACTTTTCATAAAAAATTTTTTTGCAAAAAAATTGCTCCTTCAATGCTCCATCAGAATCAGTAATTGCTCCATTTCTATAATTATTAGTTTATTTATAATTAATTTTTAAAAAAATCCAAATACTGAAAACTTGATTTCCCTATAGAATGAAAAATATTCACTTTTCATAAAAAATTTTTTTGCAAAAAAATTGCTCCTTAAATACTCCAACAGAATCAGTAATTGCTCCACTTCTATAATTATTAGTTTATTTATAATTAATTTTTAAAAAAATCCAAATACTGAAAACTTGATTTCCCTATAGAATGAAAAATATTCACTTTCCATAAAAAATTTTTTTGCAAAAAAATTGCTCCCGATTTGCTCTATCAATTACAAAAAAAACTATTTAATTTTGATAATTTTTACAATTATTAACTGAAAAACTATGTTTGCATAGTAAACTACTGCGCTGTGACGTCATCAATTATTGTCGTTGCGACGCATAAGGGCCATATTTACATGTGCACTGCAGCGATATGTATAGACCTTAATGTTTATGTTTTCTTATTTATATTATTCACTAGATTTCCGCCCGCGGCTTCGCCCGCGTTTTCAAAGGAAAACCCGCATAGGTAGTTCCCGCTAACGCAAACGATAGCAACTTGACACCGAAAGATGAAACAAACGACTGAAACACAAATTAATTGATAATTACTTGAAGTTTTAATAATACGAATAAACGTACGAGTTTAGGGATGGGTAGGGAAATGTTTATAAAAATACCTATAATAAGAATGATTTAAATAGGTACATAAATTATCTGTTCCTTGAAATTTTGCTAGATGAAAACTCAATAATTAAAATATGGCGCCTAGATATTCTTACGGCCTTACTAATAAAATGTTACCCATTCGCTATGCAATGGATTAGTCATTGCAATAACCTGTCTTGTTTTTATGATTGACGTTTCATGTGAGCAAGAGCAGGACACAGCTATTGTATAAAATGGTAGAAATTTATCCATTGTTTATCTTTTTATTAGTAAGGCCGTTAGAGTATAATTAATAGCAACATAAGGTAAGTACTAAGTATTAAATAATAATATTATTATTCCCAGCATAAAACTTATTAATGTCATTTTATGGTAATTAATCATATTAAATAGTTGCTCTTTTAAAATCATGTCAATATTACATAATCTGTAACTTATATCTAACTTCATAATATATCATTTTCATCTTCCATATATTCCTTAATGCTATAATAGGCTCTCTGAACTAATATATTTTTTACATGAGTTTTACCTGAATTTAGCACTACCAAACTCTTTAATACAATGTGGAATTCTGTTGTAAAAGCGTATAACTAGACCCATAAATGAATTTTTAACTTTGGCTAACCGGTAAAATGGCATTTCAATTTTATTTCTGTTCCTTGTGCCATAACAGTGTTTATCTCCTACTCTTGTGTGTAAGTCGGCGTTTTTGTGTACATGCAAAATATTATGTGATGGTACAGTAAGGATACCAGTATTCTTAAAGAGATCTCTTAGCGAGTCCCGAGCACGTAAATTATATATAGAGCGAATGGCTCTTTTCTGTAAGATAAATATAGTTTCTATATCTGCTGCCCTGCCCCATAGTAGAATTCCATAGGACATAATATTGATGTTTTGCATTAAAACAAAACATGTATTATGTGTCGAATAAAACACACAGCGTTGGATGAAGAAAGCAGTCTATGAATCCTATATATCTCTATGCAAATTGGGTCACCTTACCAAATATCGATGGATCTTTCACCTCACTAGCAAGAGCGCGTCCCTAGTATGGCATCTGTCATCATCGCCTTTGACGCGCTGTCATCTTCCAAGCTCCATAGCATCTTCATCAGCAAGCAGTAAACTGCAACGCTGTGTGTTTTATTCGACACATAATACATGTTTTGTTTTAATGCAAAACATCAATATTATGTGTCTTTCTAAAACACACAGCGTTGGATGAAGATGTGTTTGATATCTGCTGGTGAAGAAAGACATACAAACGCTATGTTGAAAATAAATTATCTTGTTAATATTGTAATACCTAAGTGCTGTATTAACAACTTAAATTTCATTCCTTACAGAATGTTAAATGAACCTGTTGTATTGTAAAATAAAGTTATATTTTAAATTCTAAAAACAATACAAGGGGGTTATGTAATAACAACAAAAATTGTTTTTCTTTCATATTGTAAGAACTAACCATATAGGTATCCTCTAAATTTTAAATTATTCTCCTCAGATAATCTTCTCAATAAGCCAATACTAATGAACTAAGTCTTAGAACCTAAGAACTGCTTAATTATTTCTCTATATCTTTGATACAAATCAAAGTTCAAATAATAACATAAAAATAAAATTTTAAAAATTATAACTCAAAGGAAGATCAATGTCACCAAGGATAAACAATGGAGCCTCTAAGGCTAAATACTACAGTAAATAACATCTGTATATAAAATAACTATAATAAGCAATGTTAACACAACTGTACCTTAAGCATTAAGCATGTTTGTTACACATTGATCATTACTATGATCTTAAATTAATTACACTGAATTAAATAATAAATTAAACAGTTTCAGGTTACCTTAAAGTAAACCAGACTCACTGGCACTGGCTAAATTGACTGATTGACAGTAAAACTTTTATAATTGACTGTATGGTCCTTCCACTGCCTCCACGGGTTGGTGCCCTTACCACATTCTTGAAGCCACTGCTGGACAGGGCTGCTATGTTTACTGTCTTTAAGATCTGGAGGGACCTTAACTAGCCAGAGATAAAGGTTTGTGTTGCAAGGTTAAAGGGTCCGCCCCTTTATATAATTTAGATAAGAATCAATTATCTACTTTTAAGATTGAAAATCAGTCCTTTGTTACTTGAACCAACCTTTCCACATGGGTCACTGGGCATATCTATGTGTCTGAGTTTCCTCACAACCGACCACCTGATGGATAATGTGTTGTTGTATCCATTTAGTATCCAAATTCTGGTCAGGTTATAATCTTATCTTGCTGTGATAAAAAACTGTATTTTGAGGTTTTCAGAAGTCATGTTCATGTCATGAACAGGTTGAGCTTGCTTATGATAGACTTAAGCCAATTAAATAGAATCCCTGTGTACTAGATTACATGCATTCTTTTTTTTTTTTTTTTTAAGCATTGCATTATGAAAGTCACCTCCTGCTTGGAGGGTCATATGTTGGCACTGTGGAGGGGCACCACTACTTAACTGCTCTTTCTCCTTTGCTTTACAATGGGCTGTTTTCTCCCCTCCCCCCCCCCCCTTTTTCTGACTGAGCAGTTGGGGGGCCATAAGGCCGTAAGGCCATTCACCAATGGTCTGAGTGCTCATGACTTCCGGGTCAATAACCATATATAACCATAAGACATCTTTAGGCGCTTGACATTGAGTTGCGGAGAAATGCCCGTATATTATTATTATTTATTATATCAACCATAAGCCACCCTTGGGTGCTATGTATCTGCCCCGGTCCCGGGGTGCGAGGTGCGCTAGTGCACTTGGAGGATTACCCTTGAAAGGGAATATTCAGTCTAGGCGTCAGCTCCATCAACGACTGCAGATGTCGCAAAATTCGGAGCAGGCTTTGGCAAATATGCCTTGGCACTAAAGCATTCCTTTGGGTAGCGAAATGGTCCATATCAGGAGCTTCCGAAATATTATATTTCCTGTTGTACAAGGTAGGAGAAGCCACTCCGGTACAGGTTGATTTCTTGAGAGGCAATCTAAATCAAAGGCCACTTAGGCGTCCTGGAAGCGTGCCAAGAGTTATTCTCAACTTTTCAGCTAGGTACAGTTACTCAGTTGTAAGAGCTAAGAGAGTCAGCAACCTTTGTATGTGGGCGACCAAAGTCTGATTGATAGCTTGGGCTACAGGATGTGCACCCCTTGCAATTTACTCAGAAGCACTTTTATTGCATATCTGGTACACGACATCTAAGTCAGAAGTTCTAATGCCAAGTCCCCTGCTTCCCTCTTCATTTCTCTGACAGGTAAGTACTGTTCAGATGTCCTACTCAGCCCGCATCCGCGGTATCTGTAGTTAGGAAGTGAGAAACTTGTTCTTTTACAAAGACTATTACATTTCTGTCTATGTTTCTTTTCCACAACTCTTAAGTCTTGTATAGCATGTAGAGGGAAAGCCTTTCTCTCTTGGTCTGCTGTGCGCGAAACTCTAGAGAAATACCTGGAGGCGACAACTGTACAGTCCTCTCAGTGTTAGATGTCTAGAACTGTCTGCAACTCTTATTTAGTGCAAGACATGGTCCTTTTAATGACTACCACAGTATGCTCTATCTTTGAGGCTTTTGGGACTGGCAATAACACAGACATTTCTATAGTATTACACATGAGGTACAAGTATCCAGGCTTACAATGTACACTTTGTAATTGATGTGCCAAACCTGCCTTCCCAAAATCTCTATGGTCTCCGGGACCTGTAGAGTTAATTGGAACAATCCTTGTAGACGAAAAGATAATTGTCTAACTAGAAGGCTGTAGCTCATTCTGTGGCTTTACTAAAATCTCCATGGTCTCCGAGACCTGTGAAGTTAAATTATTAGAATAATCCTGATAGTTTAACTAAATCAGAGGGCTGTGGCCCTTTTTGTGATTGGAGTGCCAATCAAGCTCTACCAATATCTCCATGGTCTCCGCGACCTGTGAAGTTGAATTGGAATAGTCTTGTCAATCAGGCTTTACCAAAACCCCCATGGTCTCCGCGACCTGTGAAGTTGAATTGGAATAGTCCTGCCAATCAGGCTTTACCAAAACCTCCATGGTCTCCGCGACCTGTGAAGTTAAATTGGATTAGTCATGGTAGACCCAAAAGATAATTGTCCAACTAAATCAGAAGGCACTTTATGTGGCTGTAGTGCCAATTAAGCTTTTCCAAAATCCTCACAGTCTACAAGACCTGTGAAGTTAATTTTGCAACGGTCTCAATAGACCAAAACTTAATAGCTTAAATAAAACAGAAGGAGGGCACCTCCAGCCTGTAGGGTCTCCGCGACCATTTGAAATGGCTGCCATATGCAGGCAGAAAATAGGCCAATGATGCCTGATTGTACAAGCCAATCCTGACCTTGTGAGAATCTCATTACTGTTACCAATGATGTCTAATTTTACAAGACAATCCTGGCTTTGTAAAATGATAAAATGTTTAATTACCGTTATAATCTGTGATCTGTATCAAAATTACCTGGTTAATACCTAGGTATTTAGGTGTCTCAGGTTGAATATCAACCTGGCGGAGCCATCAGCTCTTATTGCCAGAAGCATATCTGAATGTAAGTATGGCATATATTTTTCTGGGTCTTTCTGGACACAGTTCTTTCAGCATAACCATACTAAGCTAATCATGGCTAAGGACGCCTTGTACATATTTTCAGTACATATTTTTGTAGAAGATACAAATAAAAAATACAAAGATTTTGGTTACTTTACTGTTGATATTATAGAATTGTTATCACACCTGAGTGTTAATTTTAAGGCAAGCTCTTTCACTTAAGTAAGAAAGGAACTAGATAAACAACATTATCATCAGTAACATTATAACCAAGAATGATCTCATTCAACTGTTCGGGGATACAGTAAATATGGGTCCTTGATGATGATAATGTATATAAACATATCTACCTCTTATAATCTGCAATGTCTATTTCTTATGATTTTTCACTACTATTCAAATAAGTACCCATAGAATCAAAGCTTATTCTGGTATCAATTGGCTATGAAAATAAGCTCCTTATGTTAAGAATTATTTACCATAAGATAAATTAGGTAATCTCAACTTGCAGTAATAAGTAGCTCTTACTGAATATTGTGTGAGACTGTTGCTCATATTATACACTCTATATCATATCCTATAATAAGTAATGTAAAATCTATATGTGACATGTATCAATATTGAAATAATATTAAAATAGTTAATTAACAATTTCTTCTCTTTAGAATATTGTGATAGACAGGTTTTGTAACTAACTATCTAAAATCTAAGTACATCTTAATTGTCTTGAATTATTTATGTAGTCAGTGGGCACTAAGTAGTAGGTACTCACTTTTGTTGAGGTAGTTACAATTGAATGGTCTAAGTGATTGAGATGCCTCACTACCTGCTGAGTGCTGGGGCTCGTTAGCCAGAGGGGATCACGGTGGATTCCTTATACCTAAGTACCTTCTACCTCGGTAGCCTAACGCTATTTCACAAGTCTGGTTAAAAGCAATACTTGACACAGTAACCAATGTGCCTGTGTATGATAAAGAAACCCGATGATAATGTAGTGATCTCATTATAGGCATGCATTGTGTTTTATTAATTACCTACATCTAAATATTGATGTATTTGTGTCAAATACTGTGAAATGTATGCCACGTGCTGGATGAAAATCTATGCACGAGTCCGGACATGTTCTGACAAGTTTGATTGTACTTACGGAATTTCTCGTCTCCCGGTCTCTTGGGCAGTGACGAACCATTACTTCTCTCGTCCTCCGAGGACGAAAAAGAGTTCCCGCCACTATTATACATACCAAAGCACCGGTTTTCGAATTTCCTTCCGACAACGTGGTCTTTTGTGTTTCGTATTGGAACTAATTCCGTTTTTCACTAGAAAAACACTAAAATTTAACGCGTGTGTGTTTTATCACACTTAATATTCGAGAATTATAATTATATATATTCGAATTCGAGAATTATATTCTGCGCGATGTTATTGCGCACGAATTCATAAACGCTATGGAGCTTGGAAGATGACAGCGCGTCAAAGGCGATGATGACAGATGCCATACTAGGGACGCGCTCTTGCTAGTGAGGTGAAAGATCCATCGATATTTGGTAAGGTGACCCAATTTGCATAGAGATATATAGGATTCATAGACTGCTTTCTTCATCCAACGCTGTGTGTTTTAGAAAGACACATAATACTTTTTATACACCATTACAATTAATCTAATATTGATTGTGTTCATTGGTTACATTTTTAAAATCTTCGTGTTTTATAAATTTATAAAGAATAGAAAAAATTCGATCACGAGGCGGGACTCGAACCCGCATAATTTCGGGATCGAATGTTTATATTCTTTATATTTATAAATTTATATTTATAAAGCATTTGAATGTCATAAAACCAAAAATATCAAATTCAATCTTCGTGTTTTGTGAATTATTTAATAAATCATTTACGTGATTCTTTTTTCGATGCGGGATGGTGTCGAATTGGTCCCATAAAAATTTTATTAGGATAGGCCCAGTATTTTATTTTATGAGCATTTTTGTCTGTATTTGTAAATGTTGCAAGTGCAAGTTTGAAGTCGGTTGTTTTTAACGCAGTTATGTCTTGTATGTAAAACCTTTTGTCAAAAATAAAATTCTTTATAATTAGCACATATTTTATTATTTATACTCTAGTGAAAAATTTTCAGGTGATTATATAAAAGTAGGGCTCAATTTTTTCGCGAACCCTACTTCTAAATAATTACCACTCTTCAATAATTTAAAACTCCTTGACTGAATCCCTTCACACCCTAAAATAAAAAGTGCCTATTAATTTTTCTTATAGTAAACAGAAATTCAAATTCAATTATAAAAATACTTATTACCGATTTAATACTTTGATGATAATTGATAGTAGAAATATTTATTACTAACCTTGATATTGTTGTGGACATGATGAAATGTCTCCATATTATGTTATATGTAATATATACGATAGTATACAAAAATTATTATCATTCGAACCTGCAATCCTAACTTGAAGACTCAATAAAACAAAAATTATAATTATTTCTTATTATTCATCAGAACCCTTTAGTTTCTGTGATCTGTGATCAGAACCAAATAATTACATGATAATAATTAATAACCTTTTAAGTAATACCATCCTACTAATCTATACTTCTATACTAATATTATAAAGAGGAAAGGTTTGTATGTATGTATGTATGGTTTTCACGCATAAACTACTATACCGATTTTGATGAAATTTGGCACAGACAATCTTTAGACCCTGAGAAAGAACATAGGCTACCTTTTATTGCGAAATATGTACCACGGGCGAAGCCGGGGCGGACCGCTAGTAATATAATAAATGCGAAAGTTTGTGAGGATGTGTGTGTGTTTGTTACTCATTCACGCAAATACTACTGAACCGATTACAATGAAATTTAGCACACATATAGACCGTAACTTGGATTGACACATAGGATAGGTTTTATCCCGGTAATCCCAAGGGAACGGGAACTATGCGGGTTTTCCTATGAAAACGCGGGCGAAGCCGCGGGCGGAAATCTAGTGAATAATATAAATAAGAAAACATAAACATTAAGGTCTATACATATCGCTGCAGTGCTGATACATGTAAATATGGCCCTTATGCGTCGCAACGACAATAATTGATGACGTCACAGCGCAGTAGTTTACTATGCAAACATAGTTTTTCAGTTAATTATTGTAAAAATTAACAAAATTAAATAATTTTTTTTGTAATTGATAGAGCAAATCGGGAGCAATTTTTTTGCAAAAAAATTTTTTATGAAAAGTGAATATTTTTCATTCTATAGGGAAATCAAGTTTTCAGTATTTGGATTTTTTTTTTAATTAATTATAAATAAACTAATAATTATAGAAGTGGAGCAATTACAGATTCTGATGGAGCATTTAAGGAGCAATTTTTTGAGATATTAATAATAATAAAAAAAAAACTTTCCGCGCTAACTTCCTTCCGGTGAAATATTGTGAACTAAATTAAGTTAAAATGCTGTTTGTTAACGATCGTTTTCACTTTCCCTTAATAATATTACGACTATGTATTCAATTTCTACAAACATTTACTAAGCCCGTAAGAAAAATGTTTGCTTTTCCAATAGAGGCATATAATATTTTCTATTCGCCGTCTTGTTTATTTTTCAGAGACTCGGCTAGTGTACTCCAAGTATATGCAATTAAAAACTGTAACAAGCTGTTTAGTAATAACATTGTTTTGTATTATGAGATTAGTTCTATAATCTTTGTAACCCTTTAGAGAAAATACGTATTGTTATTATTGTTCTTTTTTACGATTTCAAGGCGTTCTTATCAATTTTATTAAGGTCGTTTGTAGTAAACACATATGATAGCAGCGATTGTATTTATTTCTTATTATGTGTTTAATTGTATTTTATATTGACAAGATAATTATGTTAGCTATTGCATATGAAATTCATAATTTTACATTTCATAATTGTTATAATATGTAACGTTATTATTTGTTTTTATAATGCTGAAGATTATTTTACATATTCTTATACAAGGTACCAAGATAAGTTATTTACATTATGTATAATTTTCGAAATATGGAAGTCCGTCATTACATACGAATTAATATTAAATTAGTTTCAAATATGATATATAAAATTCATTATTATTAATTAAAAGTTTTGTCAATTATGTATATATTTCTCTATTATGATTCCTTATACCATTCTTTAATTTATGATTATATCCTCAGTAACTTAGCTCAGTAGTTATAGCCAAAACACATATACAGATATATACGTGATAATTATCTAATCTTATTTGTTTATAATTTATCTCTAAGGGTTCTTGAAGTGGTGTTATTACAAAGATAACATTACCTATCAGAGAATAATCTTGTTTATAGCACAGACATACTCAATAGTAGCTAACGTCGTCTCTGTATACTATTTTATAATATTCTCTTTCCTAGTAGATTTTATTACAAGCATAAAATTTCAAACGTACCTATATTCAATTTCTCAGGACAGACGGGGCGACAAAAATGCTAAATGAAAAATCAAAATGTATGAGAACTAAATATTTAAAAATACATAACACATACAGTTTAAAATGCGGAAATATACAGATTTTATCCACGGAAGTTGACATAATATATGGTAAAAAACCTTGTTTTCAAGACGATAACTTTGAATTTTGCATTTAAAAAATTGTGAAAACGTACAAATTGTCAAGGACAGGAAACAATAAAATAAATAAATCGACTATTTATGTTTAAAGCACTGCTTATAATCTATACTAATAAGTAATATTATAAAGCTGAAGAGTTTGTTTGTTTATTTGAACGCGCTAATATCGGGAACTACTGGTCCGATTTGAAAAATTCTTTCGGTGTTAGATAGCCTTTTATCGAGGAAGGTTATAGGCTATATATTATCACGCTACGACCAACAGGGGTGGAGCCACGGGGGTGAAACCGCGCGGAGCAGCTAGTAATATATAAAGAAGCCATAGCTTCATTTGGTTTTTGGTTTATTTCAAAATTATTATTCATATCTTAATTTAGGAATAGGTACAGGAAACTTTTCTCATGATATTATACATAATCTTTATTGTTTGTCAATAGCCTAACTCTACTTTCTTGTTCCAGAACATGTAAGTTAGGTGAGAACTTTCTAAATTATAGATATACATAAATATTTCATAATTGAAATTATTGGTGTTTCAGAACTTCAGGGGACACCAAGGAGTATATTCCATTTCAAGTTGTTCAAAGATAGTCCTTGTATTAAGCCAATTTCTAACATACCTATAGATTTTTATTTTCAGAAATAAATCTACTTGATTGACTTGGTTCCCTCGAATTCAAATCCCAAACACGCGGAAGGTTCCTCTCAACTATCAACTAAACGAATATTTTTTTCCTTGTTTATATTATTATCTTTTAACGCATACGACATATCACGTTAAAATCAAACACGATATCAGTGTGCGTTACATAAAAACAATTATTTGTCGTGCATACAATGTGTTTACTAAGTTAATACCAGATTTACCCAGTAACCTGGCAAATAGTGAGCGTTCAGTGAGCTTCAGTTATTTTAACCGATTTCAAAAATGGGGTAATCACTTTAATGTGTGCGTGTATGGGAAAATATCGTATTAGCATAGTATAATAATTATACTATGGTATTTTAGTGCAGTAGCCTCAGTAGGGCTACTTAGTCCATGAGTGTGTGCTTGTCTTCTTTAAAGATGACCAAGCTTTATTTCTGGGGCAAATAATAATAATTAGCAACATCAAGACATGATTAGACACCAAATTAAGTATATTAAAACAGTAGTAAATTCAATAGTCATAAGGAAATGGCATGTTTTAAAAAACATAATTATTCATGTCATAAATTTAAATTTAAATTTGCGTAATACCATCTTGTGAATAAAACATTATTTAAGGCTGTAGGTATCCTATGTATCAGTATAATAAGAGTAAGCTATCTGTATTATTAATTATAAGAAAAAGAGATTTTATTATGTACCTATAAATTATAATATGTATTACGGTATAATATATTTTACACCATGCATTAATTATTTTATTTTTTAAAATGTCCACATCGTTTATATCGACAAAAATATTATTATGTTCGCGCTTCAATCAGCTGTTTGGCCTGAGTGCATTCACCCCGAGCCATGATACGCGATAAGTAAATAATGTATTTTGGTTTCAAATTTTAGTCAAGTTCACAATACATAGTATTTGATGACTCAGTTTTTCATTTATGTTAGTTGCTTTCTATTGTATTATTTTGTGTGAATTATTTCATAAAAAAAAAAAATATTTTAGGGTTGGCTAGCAATTCTGATGTAAAATTCTAAGAAAAAATAATCTTTAGTTTTCTTTTTCATATTGTATCTCTGTAGATGCCTGTGCACCACTTTCAAAAAAAGGGATATTTTTTATTTTTTTTTTAACCTAATTCGCGTCGTAAAAAATAGCATTCAAAAATAAAATCTTCATTTTAAATCGCAAAATTCTAGAAATGTGACAGCACGATGAAAAATGGCCGATTCGCATTGTTTTATGAGCGAAATTGCCCTAAATCACACATAAACGTTGTAAGCTATGCGATGAAATGGTTTTAACTTTTAAATAGGTACTGTCTCGTTATATAAAACTTTAAGTACTATGAATTCGTTGAATGTGGAACACGAGAATTCTCGCTAACGGAAATATCTTGGAAATTACTGCTTTTCTTAAAATGCCAAGTTTTTGTTTCTATTTTATGCACTCGTTTCGTTATAATAAAAAAGAAAGGAAAAATTTGAAGTGATCGCTTATCTACTATATATATTATAAAGGCGAAAGTTTGTAAGTATGGATGTATGGATGTTTGTTACTCTTTCACGTAAAAACTACTGAACCGATTACAATGAAATTTAGCACACATATAGAGGGTAACTTGGATTAACACATAGGATAGTTTTTATCCCGGAAATCCCACGGGAACGGGAACTATGCGGTTTTTTCCTTTGCAAACGCGGGCGAAGCCGCGGGCGGAAATCTAGTTCTTTTATACATAAGTGCTATAATTCTATTCGGATAATATTTATTTACTATCTACAATTAATAAGTAGATAATATATAGCAATATAATATCGTTTCAAAGACAACGTTCGTTAGCGTTTCCTAAAATATTATATTGAACTCAATTAAAATTAATGACGTCCCCAAGTATAGTTTGGATAGGTATCCTATCTTCTAATGGAAATTTTACACTAGGTGTGTTCCATGACATTAATTACACTAGAACCGTATTATAAATACGGCACACACTTGACTACACTATTAGGGCTGATAACTTAATGTGACATCGTGAATAATAACTCAGTGAATAGGAGATTTTATAAGTGAACTTGTCTATGGGTAAATTAATATCTGAGTAAATAACGATTGACGAAAAACAGAATTTGTGGTTATAAATTTATAAATTTTTATGGCTTCAAATGCTTTATAAATTTTTATTTATATTTCTTTTCTTTATAAATTTTTATTTATAAAGCATTTGAATGCCATAAAAATCAAAAAATATAAATTCAAGAAAAGGTCGTGTTCCATCGTTACAATATTGTATTCACTGAAAAGTGCTTCATATTGGTTGAGATGGTTGTTAAATCATCTCAATAGATGGCGCGCGGTGTGTCCCTTAAGACACATAAAACTGAAAGGATAGAATGAATTCGATTGCTCAGGCGGGTCACGAGTGGCTGAGTTGGTTAGGCATCCGCCCCGGAATGGCGCGAAGGATGCGGGTTCAAGTCCCGCCTCGTGATCGAATTTTTTCTATTCTTTATAAATTTATGTTTATAAAGCATTTGAATGCCATAAAAATCAAAAAATATAAATTCAAGAATTTGTGGTTTCTTACGAAAAAGTTTATATGAACATTGTGGTGGCAAAACTTTTAATGTTCGTAAATATATTTATTTATATAAAATAATCCATTATTAATCAATATTTGTAAATATTATAATTCTTAAAAGAAACTGGTTTGTTTTCATTTATGTGATACTGATCCTTTCCCAGTTATTCAGTTTTACCAAACCATGTGAAACAGTATTAAATTTTTCATAACTTTGCCCTTTACTTTTTTTTTCCCTTGTGTTTTAAAAAAAATACAAAACTGTCAACCCTAAGTGCAGCTAACCTGTCTGACATGCACAGTTCATTCACCCTGCACACAAATCTGCCCTGCGGCTCTCATTTACCTCCCTTTGTTGCTTTCAATACAGTATACACCTCTATACGTCTTCTGCTTGTAAAGTTTAGATAGGTGGTAAAGATTTGGGCTTGGTTTTCTTAGCCTAAAGGCATCCTTTTTGAAGCATGCTCTTATCTGGATATAAGAAGTTTTGAGACATATTCTGAAACGAGCTAGAATCTGTAAACGAGCTAGGATACTATTTGTAACTTTTATTTTTAAGAGCCTCTTATGCTCTTAAAATTCTGCATCGTTTACACAAGACGATCTTTGTTATTGTCTCATCTCAGTATGATTACTAATTTTTCAACAAACGGTTCCAAATTGCAGATCACAAAACAGACATTACCGTTCCTTCTACTCAAGTACAAAAACGTATTACTATAATACATATTTTAAGTAATTTCATTTGTCCACAGTGGTATACTGTGACTACAGCGGGTCTGGTCGAGCGTTGCAGTGGATAGAAGAATACATTGCGCGCGATGTTCTACCGACGCACGCGACGCGTTGCACCGCGCTGTCTGTCACCTCTGGACAGACGGAAATATTCCGGTAAGTTCTAGATCACTAATATGTTAAATTCGAAAGTTTGTGAGGATGCTTGTTACTCTTTCACGCAAATACTACTGAACCGATTAAAATGAAATTTGGTATGTAGGTAGCTGAAGACCTCTGGGTCTTCAGCATAGGACATAGGCTTTTTATCCCGAAAATCCGACAGGAACGGGAACCATGCGGGTTTTTCTTTGACACGCGGGCAAAGCCGTGGGTGGAATTTAGATTTGAATTTGAAATACTTTTCACTTTTTGTCTGACTTCTATCTGTTGTTAATTTTGAACCTCTTTATCTTTTGTAATTCATGCTTTGTTTCAAATGTTTAATACTAACTGCATTTACAACTGCGCATAACTTTTAGATGAATACAATAAACATGGCTGATTTAAATTATTATGTTTCGGTTGTAAGAGCGTGTCCAATATATTTGATAACGTATATTGTAGTAGCTAGGTACTTAATTAGCAATATATAGTATTTATGTGCATGTTAAATGTAATAAACACATCTAAAAGCCAAATAATGAAATGAATAAAAAATATAATGAATACGGATGCAATAATGCTCTTTACATCAGTTGTTTTCCTAAGAAAAGCTGTAGCTAGCCAATAAAGTCTGGTAAACACGATCATTTAATTCAATCTTACAGAACGGAATCAAAGGACATAATACGCAAAGCAGTTCGAGCCAGCGAGGATGACGTAGTGGCCCTGGGAGTGTCACTCGCGAGGTTCCTCCGAGTGTTGAGGCCGCAGCATGTGGTCGTGTTTGTGTCATCGAGGGAGACTGAGAGGCAACTCGCGCCGTGGAAGGAGTGTGGGTCGGAGGTAAGAAGGAGATAGTAGTTATTGAAGTTTGTGTTCTTGAAGAAAAGTGATAGGCAGCAGCGCCTTGGAAGGATGGAGGAAGGTAATGAGGAGTAGATTAGCTTTTGTTTATTGTGTCTTCGCGGGAGCCTGAGAGGCAACTCGCGCCGTGGAAGGAGTGTGGGTCGGATGTAAGGAGTTACTAACTTTTGTGTATCTTGTGCGTTTCTTTTATTTTGTTAGGATTGGACAACAGAGTTCGTGGTTCGCCTGTAGATAAGAGATCGCCCATAAACATATGAAGAGGTAGATACATTGGCCTCTTAAACATTTCACCGCATTTATTTCTTAACATATCCCTTAAGGGCATGCTATAATAAAAAATAATGCATAAGCTGAAAAAATTATTGTCTGATCTTGAATTTTCTCAACAGTTGCAGTAGGTAGATTAATCATTTCTAAAAGACTATATTTCATTTAATTGGATACAGTAATAACCATAAGTTATATTAGTATTATAGTGTTAGATTTTTAATAAGTAAATGAGAACATGTAATCGTACATGTCAGAATACGTGTTAAAGTACAATGAATTATCATGTCAGAAGTCAGAACACATTAAGATTTGCAATCTATATTATCTAGGAACACGCATACTAGCTACGCTGTACGCAGCTACGAATCTTATATTTTTTTATCCACATTGTTAATTTTTTGTTACTGTAAAGTGGGCCAAGTACATTTTTAAAATTACAGGACAGTGTAAAAATTTTAAAATGTATGAAATAGAAGACTGCTCGAAAGACTATTAAGTAACTATGAGAATTATCAGTGTAAAATTTTAAAATGTACGAAATAGAAGACTGATCGAAAGACTAATAACTATGAGAAATATCATCAATGACAGATACTCCTGTAGTATTATTTTGGTTATCATAATTTTCATATGAATAAACATATTATAGATACCACTACTCACTAGCTACCTACATACTCGGCAAATCCAATGATGTTGTTGTTTAATACATTTTTCCGATAAATCTATTTAACGTCTAACAGTATCGAATAACAAATAATTTTTCCATATCAATTTTGCTTTATCGCGAACCGTAGGTCACGTCCAGCCATAATATTACGTAACTATTGCAATGTCAATACGGCAAATTCCTTCGCCTTATCAGCAATTTAAATGTTTTCATGCAACGCGAGTATGATTTTAGTTTTCCAATATAAGTGCATTTGCCATTTGCCTCGGTTATTGAATAATGCACGGTCTGTTCGCTAGTAGGTATAAGCAATGCGCAGATTTTTGTATTCCGTTGATGTTGTGTCAATATTTTGTTCCCGAGGGAGTGCATTTCACTTCTGTTTCACGATTTCATTCTGGCATGACTAAGCCTAGTGAGGTTTAAAATTTATCCAGCACTTGTACTAAAGAAAACTATCCACAAAGAGGTGTAATAAGTTGCAAATACAATCATTTCACTTGGCTGGACTTGTCTCAAACATGTAGAAGAACTCACGGCCAATTCAATGAGTCGAACTTTCTTTTACAATATGAAGGAAAGACAATAATTCGAAGCTTTGTTTATTATTTCCTCTTTTTTTAATAAAAGTGTTCAAATGTTGTGAAAATCTTTTTTCCCTAGCATATTATAAAATATTTAGAATTTTGATTGAGTGTGTTATATTAGTAAATGGTTGGATAATAACCGTGAAATGCAATACAATTTTATAGCCCAGTTTACTGAGAGCTGTAATACGGATTCAACGGAAAATATTTTGTATGAACTGCGAAAAATGGGATTCCAGATTGGTTTTACAGTTTCATTTTAGATTCACGATTTTCTAATAATCTGGCTTTTACTTATATCTTTTCAATCGCCTCTGAAGAGCGAAGAGCAGAAGGTAATGAAATTTCGAATTTCTGTTGAAGTAAGATATCTCATTTGTTTATCTACTAATAAATATAAACTTAAGAGTTTCTTTGTTTGTTTGTTTGAACGCGCTAATCTCAAGAACTACTGGTCCGATTTGAAAAATTCTTCTTCAGTGTTGGATAGCCCATTTATCGAGGAAGGCTAAAGCTATATTAGCTATATCACCACGCTAAGATCAACAGAAGCGGAGCTAGCTTATACGCGGGTGAAACCGCGGAGCGCAGCTAGTGAAATATAAACTGAAATATTTCTGAAAATACCAAGTGCTGAAAACAGCACTTACAATGAGCTTAATCGTATTATACTAGAATACACGATTATTATTAACGAAGCCTCTAAGAAACTACCAAAAAGTGCCAAAAGTCCCAACTTCTCGGTCTCTTTAGAATACTTTTTTCATGTAGACCCAGATTGCTTATTAAGCTTTGACACAGGACGTAAAATATACTAAAATGAAGTCACGTTTTTAAGTGGCGTGTTAATATCCACTGAGCGAGCGCTATAGGACCCATTGGTCGAAGGAGTGGACCATTATTTTGACGGTCGGTCACGAAAGTGGTAGATATACATGTGCTATTTTGGTTTCGTACTTCCGTGTTCAACAAGGACAAATTGTAATGAAAACCATGGAGTAGCTGTTGAAATATTTTTGTAAACATTTAATTTGTGTGTTTTCTTAAACAAACGTTTCTTAGTTTATTCATCCGTTTTATTATGTTGTTATTTGATGAAAATTGTGCGTATTATAATTTAAAGAAGTACTTTAATAAGATAATGATTCCTCTTATACAATAAATTAATGACGGACATTCAAAGTATTGATATTTAATCAGTATATATTATGTGTCTGAAACATCAAGTAATTGGTTTCCTTTAGTGATAATATCATGAATACTCCCTTACATAGAATGTAACAGCGAACAAATTAATATTAAATACATAAGCAAGTCCATTCAATGAAGCCTTATAAAATGAGTAATAGCTTGCATAGTGTATTAGCGATACAATCTATTTATACGGTTGTTCACCTTTCAATTTTGGCATACCTACACTGTAAGTACAGACGAAAATTATAATAACACGAAGTCTAAAGACGTATTAGAATTAATAGCGACTAATATTGTTTGAGATAAAACAAATTAGCTATACATTTATTAAGCTGCAGACCCCAGCAGACGTTGTTGTGCCCTATTGCCCCTTTTTACCTGTTTTCTCTCCAGAAAAACCTTCCTTGTGTCTTAACAAAAACGTTAAAAACATTAGCCGAATTGGTAGAGCCGTTCTCGTGTTTTACAACACATTTGGCGATTCATTTTTGTTACATAGATAACTTCAATCAAATTATAATTATATATTATAATTTGATTGAAGTTAGTTAGTTTTTTTTTTTTATAATTCTATTAATGGAATTCCTTTTCATTGGCGTATTGTTCAATTATTATGTAATTATTGTAAAAATAGCTGTAAGGAATCAGAAATAAATAAATAAATAAATATATGTTACTTTTTGTCTTATTATTATCATGCACTTTGTATGTAAGTATATCTTTTTAACATGCGCTTTTTTGCATTAAAGACGACATTGTTAACTCAATCTGGTTAAAATGCAAATCTCATTTGTATAACCTTGGTTATAAACACGCTTTCAGCACCTTGTAAATAATATAGTTCATTCAAGAATGCTTATTTCCCCAGTGTTTTCCTTAGATGCCATACATGCATAATACTTTTAGCAAAGGACAGTTTTTTTGCAGGTTTTTTCTGCTACACACTACTTTTTTTCTCAGGCTAAAATTATCATGTGGATCGGTCATAAAAAAGCAAAGTTCTATTTTTAAATTTATGATTCAATCTGTTCGATCTTGATTTTCGAATTAAAAGAGGTGAAGGACATGACAACAAGGCATCTCGTTGCATAGGTAGTTTATCAGAAGCGAAATATTTCATCAATACGTCATACCGTGTATACATTTTTTGTTGTGTACCTGCTGAATGCCATAGGATTAGTTATATGGTTGGTGATGTTTTTTTGTGTCGATTCTTTGTGAATTTTATCATTGAGAATAATCTATCAAAACTATTATATCTACTTTTCATAAACGTTTTGTTGTATTTTAATTTTCTTTGTTCTAAAGTTATCTTAATAAAATATGAAATATTTCGACTTTGAATCCATAAATGAATTGAATATGATATCCAAGAACTCCCAACCCGTTATAGCTAGGGAATGAACAAAGCCAAAAGGTGTGCAAATATGCACGCACTATATCGAATACTAATAGTGTTATCTTCGCAGATAATCAAGATACCAGAAACGAAGGAAGGGTTCATCGACCTGAACAACTTGGAGCACAAATTGCAAGCAAAATCGGACTCTGGGAAGCTTTTGATAGGGTTTTTCCCGGCTGCTTCAAAGTTAACAGGAGTATTGGCTGATGATGTGGCCACGACGTTGATTCTACATCAGTATGGAGCGTGGGCGTTCTGGGATTATACTCTAGTGGCTCCCACATCAGTACTGGATATGAATCCCACGTTTCTAGGCGTGGAGGAGGGAATGGTGAAGAAGGATGCGGTTTTCTTCAATTGTGAGAAGTTCGTGGGAGGTGTGCAAGGCCCGTACGTTAGTGTCTTCAAGAGAGACGTGTTTAAGGATTCGCCGATGTACTGTCGAGATGTTGAGGTACAGTTTTACATTATTCTTTCTCGTATTGAGTAGTGTTTGCTTTTAATGAACCATTTGAGTAAATTTTATTCCAGTAGCTTCTTTATACATTTAAATTAAAATTCCAAGTGTTTTTCAGATTTGAGACCAGTTCCAATTCAAAATTAAATTCAAATACCTATCTGATATCATGATATCATGTAGATTGAACGAGTGTAAAGGTTGACTTAATGGCTCTGAACAATTGAACTTTTAAAAAGAGTGAAATTTTAAAATACTTTGTAAAATCTCGTTTTATAAGTACTTAAACCTATAGTTATTATACCTATACCTTTAAATACTAACCAGTAAATGTATACAGGCACTATCAGAATCGATAGAAGAGATAAGAAGCACAGAAGCAGTCCGGGCTGCGATAGTCATGCAGCTACGGGATGCTATTGGCTTGCAAGCGATTGCTGATAGACAGGACCATATTACCAGGTAAGATATATAACTTAAGTGATTTATTCAAGAAATAAGAATAAAAAAGAGAGCGTGTGTGATCACACGTCTCAGAAGTGAAACTTCTTCTAACTACCAAAATCGTCGCCTTACTCCATGACATGATGATATTGCCAAGACGCGACCTTGTAATTTTACTCTTAGCGCGCCTAAGTTTCACTTCAATAAGTTAGTTGTTAAAGTTATATGCAACTTAAGTAACTTAGTCAAGACGAGAGTAAGTGTGATAAGTTGTATGTATGTAAGTATGTAAGACAGATTACCTATCTATAACACGCCGTGTATAATTACGTGTTTAATTATTATTACTCACGGAAAAAATGAGAAAATTAAAATAGGTACATAATACATAATGTTATAAAGTACAAAGACAGGTGAACTTATCCTTATATACAAGGAATTAAAAACAATAATTAAAATTACAAAAATCTGAAATTGAGTGTAAAATCTTTAAACTTATCTTAAAAAAGAACGAGAAAACAGCAGTTAACACTTAACATTTGATCAGCAAAGTGGTTCAGTTTATTATGTCCAATTACGGGGTAAAGAAAAACTTGGATACTAACACATAGCAAGGCGATAGGAATTAGTTGGATTTGAGTGAAGCAATTAACCTACATATTAAATCGTTAGTTAATCAGTCATGTGACGTAAATAATGGATTTAACACGTACTTCTGTAAAACGTGTTTAAGACACGTTTGAAATTTTGGCAGAGATTACTTCGTACCTGTTAACGAATGAAACCATTTAGCAAATAATGAATGTGAACATTGAATAGAATAAATGCGAATCTTTAAATTATGCTAGTGTCATAATATACTACTTGGTATTTTTGTCTAGATAATTTTTTTGCCACACTTGTACCATATTTTTTAACGAAACAAAATGTAGATAAAACATGTCTTTTTTCTGCGTATTCACACTTCGTACAAATTATGGTACAAAATTAAAGACTAATTTATTCAAATGCTTAAATATGAAACAACATTATCATGCTGATAGAAATACACTAGATACTAGAGTTGAATCATGTCCACAAGCGCCATTTGGCACAAGTACATTTTATTAAGCCAAATGGGACGTTGGAAATACGTCATCAGCATTATTTGCTGTAATCAGGCTATTATTCATGAAATATATTATTTTAGTTGCATAAAATATTCATACGTAATGTATTATTTTTACGCCGACCGAAAAACGGCTATTTAAAATTTTTAAATTGGTCCAAGTGTGAGAGAAATTTCTTGGACATTTCGACCGATTTATCACACGGAAAATCGGATACTCGTACCAGAATATATCAAGGTCATCAGAACTCGTCTGGAAAACAACGTAATATTTCATAAGTGTATTTTAAATGTAATGTAATGTTCTGTTCCATATTTTTATACATTAAAAATTGCTTTGTCTAGTAGATATTAACGTGTAAAATGCCCTATTGTATAAAAATGTATGCTTATTTTTATATAATATGTAGTAGAAAAAATATTGTGGCTCGCACCCAATTCTGTTAACATTTTATTAGTCGGAATCTAAATGTTTACTCTTATCTATTTTCGTAGAAGCCATTTCGTTAACTACTATTTGTATTAAAATTTGTCTTTTAATCGTTACTAGGTTACCTCATTTCATATGCACTACGTTTGTTTACTTGAAGAACTCGTTTTTTATTTGAACAATATGATAATTATTTTAACTCTATCTAATAATAAACTTATGTTAAAAGCAAATCATAGATTTATGTTCATTGTATGTTCTGATGATAATTTAAATAATTTTTAAATAGGTACAATACAACGCAAAAAGAGGAATATTGACAGAATATAACAGTTGATAATCGTCCACCTTCATGGAAAAGGAGAATGCCCATTTTTGGTACTGGTTTTTCTCATGCATCAAGACAACAATACTATTAAAAAAATCTCGGCAATTTAGAGGCCTTCTTACCATCGGAAAATATATTTTGAACAGGGAATGTTTTGTAAAATCTAATAAGACATGTAATTGTTTAGATCCGTTATTATACATTTAGTGTCCATTACCGTTCACAGTTTTGGTACAGGAATTTCTCATGTATCAAGATAACAATACTTTTAAAAAAAATCTCGGCAATTTAGAGGCCTTCTTACTATCGGAAAATATATTTTGATCAGAGAATGTTTTGTAAAATCTAATAAGACATGTAATTGTTTAGATCCGTTACCATAGATTTAGTATCCATTACCGGTTACCACGGTAACCAAGCGGTAACTATTATGACATTTACTATGGTAAATAGCTAAATGTATTAATGTCAATTATTGTTTACATTGAATTACAAAAAAATCAATTAACATAAAATCACTTTTTAAGGTATTGTTTATACACTGTAGGTTGTTTTAACATAGATAGTGAAGTAAAATAATAGAAATATATATAAAAAAAATATTATTATGACATATAGCTTGGTAGGTAACCAGTTATTTCTTATTTTTATCTTTCTTCGAATATGTAGTGAAAAAATGATTCAAACAACAACAACAACAACATGTAAACCGAATAAAAACTCTATTGGCATTTTTTAAATACATATATATTTAGGTTTTCTTGAAATCCGTCCCGGAAGATTTCTGGTGCTACACTAGACGATGAACAGGTAGACTTTGTCTGAAAGCATAAGCTCTACGCATAGATTAAATATGTTGAACGAAAAATAATCTTCGGACGATAAAATACTACCTAAATAACAGATAAACCTAACTAAATCGGGGTTATTTAAGTTTTGAGGTTATTTCACATTTTTCTCAATATCTTGAAAACCCCTGTTTTTATCACAAAAAAATCAATTGGTAAAAATCTTTTGAATATCGAAGAACCCTCCAAAACCACTCCGGCATTGACGCAACACTATACTGTGGTTCATACTTTCATGGGCATTCTCCTTTCGTTAACATTGACAGCTGCCTCCGCCTCTTTTCTTCATAAAAACACTACGGATATATCCAATATATATTTTGTTACACGTATGATAATATGATGATATATATGTGTGTTACATACGATAGTATGATAATATGTATGATCAATTCATTATAATACGTGTCCTTATGTTTTAAGAGAACCCCCATAATGAGACATTCCGCTGATTTTAGGTCTACCACTTAATTTCCCTGGACTTCGTTACTACGTCATGTCAATAACCTTCATGCATGCATGCATGCATGTCATGCATCATCACCGTCTAGCCATACCACGTTAAACTTATTAATATTTACTGATGAGTAGGCGCCATTGCTAAGTGAACATCTTATTTTTGCGTGTATAGTATTTATTGATCTTGTATTTATCTACGTGTGAAACTCATGTACCAAGGCCGTTGTCTTAATCTATTTAATCTGCAATCATTCTTTAAATAGCTGTTAAATCTTAGTATTTAGCGAATTTACACATATCTGAATGGTTTACTGCCAATAATTTATTATTAAATGCCAAAAAAACCACTTGTGTTGAATTTTTACTTCCTAATGTAAAAAAGTTGAACAGAGATATTACCTTGAACGGGGAGGTATTGCATCCTACTGAGTCTACTGTATTTCTAGGGTTAACATTGGATGAGAAACTACAGTGGGGAGCCCATGTCAACACCGCTGCAGGTAAGCTCAGTTCAGCTGCATATGCAGTCCGAAAAATAAGGCATCTCACCGATGAAGATACGGCTAGATTGGTTTATTTCAGCTACTTTCATAGCATTATGTCCTATGGAATTCTACTGTGGGGCAAGGCTGCAGATATAGAAACTATATTTATCTTACAGAAAAGAGCCATTCGCTCTATATATAATTTACGTGCTCGGGACTCACTAAGAGATCATTTTAAGAATACTGGTATCCTTACTGTACCATCACAGTATATATTTAATAATATTTTGCATGTTCACAAAAACGCCGACTTACACACAAGAGTAGGAGATAGACACGATTATGGCACAAGGAACAGGAATAGAATTGAAATGCCATTTTTCCGATTAGCTAAAGTTAAAAATTCATTTATGGGTCAAGGTATACGCTTATACAATAGAATTCCTCTCAATATTAAAGAGTTTAGTAATTCTAAATTTAAAACTTATATAAAAAATGTACTAGTTCAGAGAGCGTACTACAGTATTCAGGAATATATGGACGATAAAGACCCATGGAGGGTTGTCGCGTAAAAACCACAGGACAGTTCTTTGGCATATTATGATATATTATGTATAAGTTAGATATAAGTTACATATTATGTAATATTGACATGATTTTAAAAGAGCAACTATGGAGTTTCTTGCCGATTCTTCTCCATAGATACTGCTTTCCGAATCGGTGGTAAATGTTAAAAATACTTATGTAATGACGATTCGAAAGTGCTACTAAATAGTAGTCTAATTGAATAAATAAATGTTTGAGTTTGAATGTTTGAGTTTGAATGCTTGATAAAAATGTGTTAGTGGGACACTTGTAATTCTATTTCTTATATCATTGTAATTGTTTATTAATGTTTTCTCATCCACTCGATAGTTAAATACTGATCAGCAAATAAAGTTAAAAGCTAGATCTGTATCTATTCCTCTCAGCAATATTATTAAGAAGGATAAAAGAAGAAACTCTGATAATGCAATTGATTATAGTTAATGGTAATTATAGTTACACGCGGAACTTGCACTAGCAAGTAGAGGAACTTTGTATTAAGCGCTGTTCCCAGCTTCCAGAATCTATTAGAAGAACTTCCGACCTATTAAAGTCCTGGAAATCGTCAGGGTTACCAATTACCTTATTGGCGCCAATGTTTAACCTCTGAAAGCGGGAAAAACCATTTCCTGAAGACTTGCTTTGATAAATGAGTGACGTGTTTAGTGAATAAATGATACAATTTGTTTACACGAAGTGTTATATGGTGGATAAATTTGGTTAAACGGTTGTTTTTTTTGTTTGCACAAGTATGCAAATATATATTGGATAATTATAATATATGTTGTACTGTGTATTACAATCACAATTATTAATTAGTTATCATGACTTCGTAGGCCTCAGTACATTTAGATAATCATAAATCATGTCTTTATAATAATATCTCTTTTACCGGTTTATTTATAACTTATTTAATTCTCAATATTGCAAAGAAAAAGCGTGTCGAGAAATAAGGATATTATTATATTCAATATCATCCCAAATTTTCTGTATCCATAGAGATTTGGAGAAGGCTTTGGAATAATAAATTCGTCGAAGTGGGCTTGATTAGGTAAAAGATTATTTTATCTGAAAGGGAGTATCGTATTTTATCCTTATTTCTAGCTAAATGTAAATTATTATAAGCGTAGGTGTTTCAATCAAGCTTATCATGCGAGGTACCTACTTAAGTAACTATAATATTTAATTGCCAGCTTCAAGAAAGTGTCTAGAATATATACATGAGATTTTGTGTTTTATGTTTTAAAAAATACATCAAATGTATTGACTTTAATACTTCGCTTGGCACCACTAATGTAATTTATTTACTTGTCTTTGTTTTTCTTATTCCTTCACGCATCTATGCTATTTCTCTATTTGAAAGATAAATTAGCAAAGTTATGGGCGGCCATTGGTAACTGCCAATCGTTGGTTAAAGGCGTTATATTGTAAATGTATCGGTTGAAATGCGATCACAATGCACAGACTGAAGTAGGTCACTGGGATACTAGTCCAGAACAGTCTAGAATGATCTAGAACTCTATGTATAGACCGAACGGCGACATTGCGTGATCAATTATGGTGTTTACGAATATAGCTGACACAATTATGGTGCTAAAATGTATTATGTACTATTCTATTATGTTAGATTGTTAGTTGGAATATTAACCATTTATAAAATAATTTCATTTACTATTGAATAAGAGAGGCAGTTTTGGGCTATGTTTACAAATAATATGACTTCTGCAACTTCACTTGGACAGCGTGGAGCATTATGGCCTAACCTTCTTGATCATTTAATTATTATTAACATAGGATAGGTACCTGTGTTTCCGTAGCGGGAACAAATATGGGCTGCTAATATCTACCAGTACCTACTAATTTGAGAATAGTAAAATAGCCTGAAAAATTCGACCTAAATATAAAGTAGAGTCGAATTATAAAATTTAACCTAAATTATGTCACGCTGTTGATAATTTTTTACGGACGTATTAGGTCACGAAAGTCTTTAAAATTCGTTTAATTACCTAAATAGGTATATGTATTATGTACTCAGTATTTATATGAAAATATATAATCATGTAAATGTGTATTGTTCGCATATCTGCGCACTGACAAGGGCATTGTTTACCGATATCAGTAATCCTTTGTTTCAAAACAATACTCTGTTTTAATTAGTTTACGTCGATTATTTAATTATGAAACGTTGCATTGAGTTTATGTTGTTTTTTTGTAAAACTGATATGAACGCACGCAGTCTTGTTTAAAAAATACAATAGAGGTTGGCCTTATCAATAATAAATGTTGTAAATAAAACATTGTTTATTTTATCGATGAACTACTATTCGGGTGGCTTAGTAGTAAAATTGTTTGTTATTGTCACCTATCTTGCAAAATTACAATTTCGCCATAAGTTGCAGCGTATACGGAAAGCTCCAGAAAGCCAGAAATGTACTTACGTTAAGAAAAGAGAATATGTAGTGTACGAATGAAAGCAGAAAAACATCCAAAATAAAATATTGTGTAACAGATTCGGTGACATAAATCTAAAACCATCAAACAGTTCCCTGCCCCATTTCCGCCAGGTTATTAAACTCATTAACAATACCCGAAAAATATATTTGTGCCCCCAATACGGTTGCTATATACGGGCGAATCTTTGATGTAATTTCTGGATTTACGACCGAGTACCGTCCTTGGTGACGGCTATAAGATGTTATTTTGATGTGTGAATTTGACGAAACTAGACGGCAATAAATCTGAAGCCGATCTGTGATGATTAACGCGAATTAGCTGTTTTTATGACCCAGTTTCCGATGTTTGAGACGTGCAGATTGTCGCTGTGGTTAGTTATTCTCACTCTGAATAGTGTTATATAAAACAAGAATCTGGGTGTTAGTTCTTCAATAATAAATATGCAATTACAACGGATATGTTTATCACTTAGTTTCATAGCACAATGTTTGGTTTCGTCTGTTAGCTTTGAATAGATAATTGGCTGAAATCCTCGCAAACATATTTCGTTAAATCCAACGCTGTACATACAAACGGAACCTAGTTTCCCTTCGCACAATAAAACATTTCCAGTAACAAATGATTTAGGCACATTCTGTGAAATGGGCCAGAGTTTGGTCCATGTAACTTTGACAGAGGTATAAATTGTCTCTGCACATTTATTTTGTTTGTAACATCGTTTCATTAGCGTGCCTTTGTTTTATATCGATAAAGTCTTTGTTATTCTGATTTGCATCTGCAAGGAGGACGATAGAAATGTGCTGGCGTAAGTAAAGTTTTATGTGTCGCCTTTCGGAATATTCTTTCGCTTAAAGCACTTGGCTTAAACGGTTTCTTGATATTGTATTTTAATGGAAAACAGTTCGAGTATTTGTGAAGAACTTATGTAAATAATCTCATGTTACACGTGTTTTAGTTTTCCACTGAATTGCATAGTCTTACTATTTTCAGAATGCGAAAGGAAAAGTAAATAAATTTATTATTTCCTCAACGTTTTGGACGTATGTACTCCGACAATTTTAATCACCTCTCCTTGTATTTCAAACAAAAAATATCTATATTTATGATTAACTAAATATAAAGTTGTAAATACTCATAAAGTGGAGCAACAGATAGCCGCGATTTTTGCACAATCAAAAAATAAATAACAACTAGTTCTATTCAGATGCCAAGCGAGCAATTCAGGTTGCAGCTAGGCGTAAATAAATTGCAAATAACAATTATTTTACACATTTTAAGTAAATATCAGGCAATATGATAGCATCACCAAAACTGTAATTATAAGGCAATCGATCATACGAACATGTGAAAGCTATTAAGTTTCACCAAAACATACATATTAGACTGATGTGATCGTGAATGATTGCTTTCCAAATAGGTATATAGAGCAAGCTGAACTTGGCTTAGATTTCCACTAAAAATAAAGAAAAACGTAACGTAATGACGTATGCGTAAACTAACAAAGATATCATAATACATGACGGTTATAATTTGTAAATAAAATTTTCTGGAAAAAATATCGATGATAACCAAATCATCAGCTGATATTGGAACGCTAGTTCAAAATTATTTTTGATAACATTTTTCAGTAGGTTATGAACCTACTACAAAAAAAACATAGGTGGGCGAAATTCTGCTGTTTTTACTTGCTTTTTTATTCTTTGAATGTAGACGTTATGAATAGGTTTCTATAGAGATAAATTCAACACATAATATGGCGCCGTAAACAACAAAACCAATATACCAAATACCAATGTAATTCACATTCTATATCATTCTATCACTAATTTGATGCATGCAAGGTTTCTCCGGATTCATGCGACTAACAATTATTGGTCTCGTCAAGGCTTGAGAGAGGAGGAAGCCAGTATAGATAAGATATTACCGCCTTAAATTGATTTATCAAAGACAATACACAATAGGCTAGTTCTACTTTATTAGGAAAAACCTTGTTGGTTTTATTAAATGTGGTTGTTTATTAAAACACCATAAATAACTTTTATTATTACCCAAGTTATTACCTGATTATATGACAGTTCAGTTTATATTCATTCACCTTTCATTGAATGACATTAAGTATTATGTGAAATTATTTGTGTTTGAATTTTCAATACAAATAATTATTAATTAAATTAGTTAGGTCTAATATTTAGATTAACAAAAGGTTACTACAATAAATAGGGTATTCATGAATAAACTTTAATTAAAATATTTCAAAGCCTTTGTACGAATTGGCGAAATGCCACCGGGTACTCGCTTCCAAATTATTCGCCTAGTTTAACATTGAAGATAACTCTACTGATTCATTCCCTTTTTTTTATTTGGGATTAAGATGATAACGATATGAAAGATAATGTCTTAAACTGGGCTAATTTTGGAACAATGGTTGTTCTTTTGAGAGGCAGATTCTTAAGGTGCGTGGGTTTTGTAGCGTGGGAGTTACAGAAATTGTATTATAAATATAAATATGTCTAGAAGTTCGAAATAAGAAATTTTGTCTACTTTTTCTGAATGAAAATAATAATTAAGAGAGACATAATACCAATAAAAATAATTTTATTCAAATAACTGAACTCGAATTGAACTTATTTAGAAAACTAATTTGAATTTTTATTTTTAAAATAAATATTACCGTCCATATTGGATAAAAAATAGTGGATCTGAGATATTAAATTACCATTTTTTTCCTTTGTATCACACATCGTAGGCAGCTTCCATAAAATTGTCATAAAATAATCAATTTAAATAAATTACCATACAAACGACGCCGCAATATTTAACCAAGCGGCCGGCGCCATGTTTAAATATACCAAATAATGAATTATTGAACATCTCCCTCATGAGTCTCAAAATAAATGTATTGTGAAAACAATATGCGTTTGAGCGTCCTTGACTTTATAATATCCGTGGATCGTTTTATTTATTTTTATCAATAAATTTAATACTTGTAACGTAATCGTAATATATATGAAAATTATATCGTTAAGAATTTTATTGGTTTTACAGTTTTACACAACATCAATAATGTCTGTCTTTGATAGAGATGATTTTTGTCAAAGTATTGTATATTTCTGTAATACGTTTTTTTAATTATTCAGAAATGGAAGTGGCAGTTCTCAAACTAGATTTAAATCCAATTCAAATAGTACCTATAGTCTAGACTAAACTTAATCTTTGAATATTATATCGTTACCAAAAAGGAGGTAACTAAGTTGGCAAGAGAACGTATCAAATAAATGCAATTGGCAAACGATTCCGAATCCTCAACTTAAAAATTCTGTGGAAACTAAAGTATTTATTTTTCGTTTGTTTCAGACAAGTTCTTTCTCACATCAAGAATATTCCAGAATTAATATTACTGGGCAGTGAAATGCCAACTGTGAGGCGATTACCAATATTCTCCCTTATGGTGAAGCACCCAAGGGGAACTTTCCTTCATCATAACTTCGTCTGTGCAGTTCTTAATGACGTCTTTGGAATACAAGCAAGAGGAGGACTGAACAGTAATCTGTCTTATGGATCTGATATCTTAGGGATAGATGAACAACTCTTAAAAGAATATGAGAAATTATTGGATGTTGAAGCGTAAGTACTCTTATCATGTCTTTACTCATTAATCACAATGTGCTGTAATAAAAAACGTAAATACTCAAGTGAATTGCTTTTTTCAGACAAAAAGAAATCGCAAGGGTGCGGAAGCTAAGTGTAGTCAAGTCGCCTGAAGTGCCAATACACAACGAGCCTCTCAGGCCTGGTTTTTGCAGAATATCTCTTCCTTTCTTTATGTCCGAACATGAATTAGCGTTCGTATTGGAAGCCCTAAAAATGGTAGCTACTGAAGGATGGAAAATTTTACCCCAATATGCAGTTAATGCGGAAACCGGACAATGGAGGCATCATACTTGCTCAGTGTTGAGAGACAAAAAGTCATTGTATTCGTTAAGATTCCATGACGGCAAAATAACAGCACACGAGAGACGTGTATCAGGTAAAAAACGCTCTAATTTGAATGCTAGAATACATGGCCAGAAAAAATCAGTAACTATAGTCGAGCCATTTTAATAGGCAACATTTGACGTCTATCAATTTTATCTTCGAAGAGAGGTAACCTGCTTAAAAACATCGATTAAAGTTAATTAATCGATAAGGATTTGAAACATTTGTCAATCGAATTTATTAATTTATGATGTTTTTTATTCACAAGTAATCAATGCATTCGATTCTAGATGTCAGATTTCGATTTTTAGAGTAACGTCTCTGGTATTTAAAAAGAAAAAAGGTTTATTGACACAAAATTGTAGCGACGTCAGTTGTTCAATTCAGAAATTGTTTATTATGTTTAGAATGGTTTATCAGTAAAATGAAATCTTAAAATTACTTGTATCGGTCATTATTATTATAAATATGTAGTCATAATTGAAAAAAGTTAAGCAAATGTGCAGTTCTAACAAAACGAAATATCATGTTATTCTATGACGTCGTTACTAGGTTACGTTGTTGAATTTTGTTGAACTGTCAAATGTTGCCTATTAAAATGGCTCTACTATAACTCATTATTTTCTTTTAGGACCAGGAATATTCCCACAAACATACACAGAGTGCTTGCAAACCGCGCGCAATTTGTTCAGTAGAGCTAGAAAATTGGCAATGAAATGCCCTGCGATAGAACCAGAAGTCAATTTCAATCCAAAGATCGATTACTTGAGGTGGTTCATGTTACCCAAAGAGGCACATGAGCTACTACTCGGTCGGTCAGCAAACGTTAAACATATTGTGCCATTCGATCCGTCCGGATACACGGGAGCAAGAAAGAGTCTTAATAATATATCAAGATGTTCTAATACTTCATCACCGATACTAGGCTCATCTCCTAGACACTTTAGTCTATCAGCTATTGATGATTGTCAAATATTCAGATTAAAGCAGAAACAAAAGTTCTATTCAAGAGAATCCAGTTTGAGAGAAAGTACAAAAGAAGAAGCCGTTTCCGTTACCCATCAACCAGTACAATTTGCTGTTGGCGAATCGGTTTCGCCGTTACGACTAATCCCGCAGCGTTCGAGGCCTACGTTAGTCAGATCTAGATGTTACAGCTTGGGATCGGACAGTCCGCCCGTAGCTCTAAGCGCACAGACAAAGTTGAATCTCGGATTAAAAGAAATGAGTCCAAGTAACACAGAACAGTCGAATAGTTTTTGTAATTGTGGCAGTCAGACAGATCTACAATCATTGGAAGATAACATGATCTCGTCGAATTCAAAGTATCCGTACAGTACACAAAGTAGCACATCGATATCTGATTGCAGTCAGGTTGGTCGGACATCGCCAACGGCATCCATAACTTCGCAAACATCAGAAGATCTGCAAACTTACGTTAAGGAAATGACCAGGGAAATTGCAACTGAGATTAAGTCAGAAATACGTGGAGTGATCTCAAAAGTCGATGATATCCTTGAAAACTCAGATATCGTTGAACAGGCAAATGCGAGTATAACCTCTTTATCTAGTCAGAACGATAAGAATTCCGTATCAATCATAGATGTTGCGGAATATTTAATGGGCATGTCGAAGGAAATGGCTTCAGAAGTGAAGCATGAGATTCGCGAAGTCGTGAATCAAGTCGATGAAATGATATCACCTGATTATTCGGGTGTTTGTTTAAGGCGAAACTCTCCATCTAAACCGGGAAGACAAAGAATCGGTTCTGGACCTGAACTGGGATTGGATCTAAAGAAGACCCACCCGACGCAGTTTTTGAGAAAATGTCCCACTAGTCCCGTATTTCCTTCTCAATATGACGACGATGACAAGATGTGTAAGCACTCGCCGACTTCGCCACCAAAATCGGCAAACTGCACTCCATCTCACGAAGCCTCTGGTCCTAACAGTATTTCGTTCAATTCTAGTGAAACATCAACCCCGGATACGATAATACAAGTGATGACAACTTCACGGAATTCCCCGAACCTTCCAAAGTCGTCGAGCTCAAATAAATTATCAGACGATGAGATAAGTTGCGTTGATGCTGTGTGCAGACACTGTTGCATTAAGAAAAATTGGTGCCAAAATCCCTCTGGGAGTTCGCAAGATAGCGGCATTAACATGACATTCACTGATTCCGATTCATATTTAGATTTTGGTAAGTTTCCATTTTTTTTTGTAATAAAAGTAATCTGCAAATGTAGCGTCTGCATTTAAAGCTGTAATTAATCAATCTTGCTAAAATAAAGTGAATGAATAATACTGTCCCAGTGTCAACCGCCATAAAAAAAACTCGTGAATTGTAAATGACAAAGATGTTATGAAAAGCATGATAATATATTGAAAATGATTTATTTTATTGTTGATTTAATCTGGAAACCGGCTATACGTAACTAGATATATGCAGGTCTGTCCCGATATGGTATAATAATAGTCTATTTCATTGTTATTTGTTACATAATATTCGGTTTATATTTACATCTTGTTTTCGTGATTTTGTTTTTAAATACATGTAGTAAAATATTGTTATACTTTGCATATTTTAATATACATTCTAAGTTGAATTCATGTAGTATATTTTACTAAGCCCTAAAGATTCCTTATTCATTTCTATATCGTATTGAAATAAACATTAATAGCCATAATTTTACAACCTTCCAGTAAAATGGCGTACATCATCAGACCCAACAACAAATAAGTTAAAGAAGCTCCAAGGCAGACTCCGCATGTGTCCAAAGGCAGAAAAGAACGAAGTACCAGACATCATAGAAGGAGTGCCTGTGTGTTCTGGTCCGCAAAAGAGTTATACTGATGATTCGGGACGAGTGGCGCTTCAAATGCCTGATGAGGAGAGAAATCGGTAATAAATATTGTTATATTTAGTGAAAATATTTTTGAGTTCTTTTTTTGGTTGCGTCAAATAAGAGCAATGAGCTATAAGGCAATGAGCTAACTATAGTCATAGATGTTTAATCTGCAGCTGCACTTTTCAGGTCATGTCAAACATAATTATTTTTGAATTTGAATACAACCCTGAAGTATTGAAAAGTAGTTTAAAATATGTTTGTTAATCTTCCAAACATCAACGACACAAGTTGTCTTAGTGTGGGTGCTATAGTTAATACTTTGTGTAATAAGCTACAGCAAATTCTAATATTGTTAAATTTGTATTGTTATTGTGTTTTTTGCTGAAATAAATAATTTTTTAATTTCATTTTTCATTCAGATGATTCAAAGAATCAAACTTATTTCAAAACATTTGGTCGAATTCGTGATCATTTTCTTATGTTGGTTGTTTTTATTTACACTTTCTAAATAAATTAAACGGAACATTCCAGAAGCACAACAGCAGACTCCAAGCGTTCCAGCAGATCATCTTGCACGTCGTCCAGCTGCTCGGAGCGCAGTTCCCGCTCCAGTGGGTATGGGACGGATCAGCAGAGGGTCTCCCACGAGGAGCAGTATGATAGGAGGTGGGTAGTAGAAGTGGTATTCGTTTCAAAATGTGGTAGTCATACAAACTACCTTTTGTTTTTTCTTACTGAAATGTTTCCCTTAATGAATGTTGTTCCTTTTGTCTGCACAAAATATAATTTTCATAAAAAATATTCATTCAACTCAACACCTTATTTTTTGGCAATAACGTTCAAAATCTTTTGCATACTTGAAATATCTGCCTAATAGACGTGCTTATGAGAAAATTATGCCTAATACATGCGCAGGCAGTTTAATTTAAACAATATTTTGCGTAATTGTGAACTGTATCTTATTTTAATGCTCATAAGCTATAATTTAAACATTTTTTTTGCGTGATTGTGAACTGTACCGTATTTCAATGTATATAAGGTGTATTTTCCCATAACAGCAGTAGTTCAGCCCTCGCCTGGGGCGTGGAAGAGCGTTCGGACAGCAGCGCGTGCAGCGACGCGTCACTAAGCGACTTCACGTGCGACGACGACGCGCGCTGGCACTGCCCGCCGCGCGCCGTGTGGCACGCCACTGTCGAGGTGAGCGTATAACGCGTTTCATTAAAGAAACGAATCTTCAATGGCGGCCAAAGCTGACACTGACATATGGTAGGGTCAGTAAAAAAGGAAAATAAAAATAATGTAAATATATTTATTTTATTAATTATTTCAAATTGTTTATTGACAAACTTTTTTGTTATGGTATTTGTGTATTTATATGAATTATCATATTTACGTATCGGTCAATTAAGCAAAGCTGGCATGTTCACAGTACTCACACTTATGCAATTTCACTTACAGTATGTTCAAAAATAAATGCGACTCTAGTTTCATTTTAGAAAATATTCAAGTTTTAGACTGGCTTGCATATTCGCTCGTCTTTTAATTCTATTGAATATGCTTAGGATATGTCACAACTAAGCGCTCTAAAAGATTTTCCGCAAAATTTAATTACGGATGAATTGCGGATCAACAACTTTACGAACACTTCCAAAGAACACATACCGCAATAAGACATTGGTATTCAATTTTAAGTAAGAACAACCGATATCGTTTGTAAATTAATGTAAATGGTGATAACTCTGATTATTATTAATTAGTAATTTGATTTTTGAAAAAAAAATGCCGATTTTAGTCAAAATTTATATTTTTCTAACAAGATCCTTATCATCCAAATTTCCACCTTGGTGAGAAAAATTGAAATTTCTAATGAAAATGAACAAAAAATTAAATGATTTATTAAATACTGTAAAATAGTATATAATTCTTCCATTTACTGTATCACAAAATTCTTCATAGATTTTTAGATATTCGTACTACACCAATTACATCACCCTGTATTTATAAACAATTGCAAAATATGACACATACATAGGCCGGGAGATACTGACACAAAATTTCGGGTCATTTGTAACAGAATGGCGGTTCTACAGAGGTCTTATTACGCAATGACAAAAAGAAAAATGATGGTCAGAACGCTGGTACCGGCGGACTAGTCGCGTGGACGTAAGTCACACTCGTCGGATAAGTAAGACCCCTCTAGACCGCCATCCTGTTACAAATGACCCGAAATTTTGTGTCAGTATCTCCCGGCCTAACATGTGCAATGTGTAAATGTGTTGACGTTCCAGCTCTTCTTAATATACTTATATGCAGAATGTAACAAAATCCCCTTATTACTTGTAATGAGCCCAACCAACAAAAAATAAAACTGATCAACTTTTCCCAAAGAACATATTTTGTCAAATTCCAATAAAACATTATTTACTTTCGCAAATACATAATTGTCATTGTAAATTTATGATAAAAACTATTAAAGGGAAAATCAAATACATTTTCACATTCAATGAACGCGCTAGTCATTCAATGAAATAGCAGATTCAACCAGATGACGGTGACGATTACATATCTATGTTCGATTATGTACCTTAATACTAAAAACAACAGCACTTTCTAGCGAAACTTCGCATGTGGAGTAAGATCGTTCGAAAGAAGTATGATAAAAATATATAATTCCATTACCATAGTTTTGAAGTGAAACTTCTTTAGACGCGTTGAGAGTAAAATTTCAAGGTCACGTCATGGCAATATCGTCACGTCATGGAGTACTCAAACTCAAACTCAAACATTCATTTATTCAATTAGACTACTATTTAGTAGCACTTTCGAATCGTCATTACATAATTATTTTAACATTTACCACCGATTCGGAAAGCAGTGATCTATGGAGAAGAATCGGCAAGAAACTCCATAGTTGCTCTTTTAAAATCATGTCGATATTACATAATATGTAACTTATATCTAAATACATAATATTATATCATAATATACAAAGAACTGTCCTGTGGTTTTTACGCGACAACCCTCCATGGGTTTTTATCGTCCATATATTCCTGAATACTGTAGTACGCTCTCTGAACTAGTACATTTTTTATATAAGTTTTAAATTTAGAACTACTAAACTCTCTAATATTATGAGGAATTCTATTGTAAAAGCGTATACCTTGACCCATAAATGAATTTTTAACTTTAGCTAATCGGAAAAATGGCATTTCAATTCTATTTCTGTTCCTTGTGCCATAACAGTGTCTATCTCCTACTCTTGTGTGTAAGTCGGCGTTTTTGTGTACATGCAAAATATTATTAAATATATACTGTGATGGTAGAGTAAGTATACCAGTATTCTTAAAGAGATCTCTTAGTGAGTCCCGAGCACGTAAATTATATATAGAGCGAATGGCTCTTTTCTGTAAGATAAATATAGTTTCTATATCTGCTGCCCTGCCCCATAGTAGAATTCCATAGGACATAATACTATGAAAGTAGCTGAAATAAACCAATCTAGCTGTATCTTCATCGGTGAGATGCCTTACCTTTCGGACTGCATATGCTGCTGAACTGAGCTTACCTGCAGCGGTGTTGACATGGGCTCCCCACTGTAGTTTCTCGTCCAATTTTAACCCAAGAAATACAGTCGATTCTGTAGGGTGTAATACCTCCCCGTTCAAGGTAATATTTCTGCTCAACTTTTTAACGTTAGGTAGTAAAAATTCAACACAAGTTGTTTTTTTGGCATTTAATAATAAATTATTAGCAGTAAACCAGTCGGATATGTGTAAAAGAGTACTGTTCACTTCGTCAACATTTGGGTCATGCCTATCCACATTGAATATTAATGAGGTATCATCTGCAAACAGAACTATTTCACACCTATCCTGTAAATAATAAGGTAGATCATTGATATATACCAAGAACAAGAAGGGTCCTAAAATAGATCCTTGTGGAACACCAATGTTAATTGACGCACCGCTAGAACGTTCTCCATTAACAACTACAGTTTGTATCCTATCATGAAGGTATGAGGCTATGAGGTTCTGAGCTTGTCCTTTAATCCCATAGTGATTAAGTTTACGCAATAAAGTACAATGTTCAACGCAGTCAAATGCCTTGGAGAGGTCACAAAATATCCCCAAAGCATTTTTTGAGTTTTCCCATGCCTTATATATATGTGTTAGTAGTGCAACTCCAGCATCTGTGGTTGAGCGCCCCTTTGAGAAACCAAACTGTTTGGTGTGCAGCAAATTATTAGAAGCAAAGTGACTAGTCAATTGGTTTAATATTAACTTTTCGAAAACTTTACTTAATGTTGGTAAAATCGAGATAGGTCTATAGTTGTTACAGTCTTCTTGATCACCTTTTTTAAATAGAGGTATAACTTTACTAAGCTTTAGTAAATTAGGAAATGTACCATAGTCACAACACCTATTAAATATGAAAGCTAAATTGTTTGCAATATTTTCTATTATATTATTAACTAAATTTACGGACATTCCCCAAAGATCACAAGTATTTTTTAAATTAAGTGTCTTAAATGCTGTAACAATATCATTAGCAGTTACGTGACGCAATTCAAATAATGTACTGCACCCCGCAACATGGTCCCTCAAAAAGGTCTCTGCAAGTATTGAAGACGAATTTAAATTATTAGTAATGCTAGCAGGGACACTACTAAAGAAATCTTCAAAAGCAAGCGCAACATCAGCATTTTTGTCAATAACCATGCCATTATTTACAAGTTTTATGGTATTACTTGATTTGCTTTTACCCATTTCACCATTAATAATAGACCAAACTGTTTTAACTTTATTATCCGAGTCGCGTATTTTATCCCTGATATACAAACGCTTCGCAGTAAAACAAACAATTTTAAAAGTTTTTGAGTAATTTCTAACATAACTAAGAAAAGATGGATCTTTATTATATTGCTTCATACCATATAACTCATAAAGAACAATCCTACACCTATGTATGCTAGGTGTCGCCCATTTACTAAATGGTAAATCCTTGGTAATATTTAAAGATTTAACTTTAAATATTTTTTCAAATTCACTATGAACTAAATTAAAAAGATTTTTAAACATTTCACAAGGATTATTATGACAGGATTGATCATTCAGTACGGGCAGGTTTTTAATATTATCTCTAAATTTATTAATGCCTTTTTTAGTTATAGGCCTAACATTAGTTCTTTTAAATTCAGGTAAGCAATCCCATTCAAAAACTACTTTCTGGCCACAGTGATCCGAAGTGAGTGTATTGAGAATATTTTTCTCTAAACAGATGCAGTCGCAGTATATATTATCAATACAGGTTGCAGAAGTAGGTGTAATTCGTGTGGGTTCATTAAAAAGTTTATACAGGTTAAATGACTGAAACAAATTAACAATTCGTGTTGCCGTTTGTGTTTGTAAAAGTACATCAATATTAAAATCACCACATACTATAACTTTTTTTTTACTCCTACTTAAACGCTTTAATATTTCTTCCATGACTGTCTCAAACATATTAAAGTCACTGGAAGGGGGTCTATAAACGCAAACAATAATGTAACGCTCCAGTTCAACACAGGACAGTTCAATGGTCCGTTCTACAGAAAGACTAACAATGTCAGTTCGTTCTTTGCATTTTACACTATTATGTACAAAAATAAGAGAACCTCCATGAATAGCATATGTCCTGAAGTATATACTTTTTAATTTATAATTATCAATATTTATTAACAACTGACATTGTTTAAGCCAATGTTCTGTTACACAAAAAACCTTAATACTATTATGATTTAAAAACAATTCTATTTCTAATAATTTGCTAGCCAAGCCTTGAATGTTTTGATGTACAATAGAAAAAGTCTGCTTAGCTGTTGTCTTATATACTAGTTTAAATCTAGCTTAGGGCTAGATTTTCTGTCAACACTAGGTTGGTGTATATAATTACTACTACATAAAATTATAGTAGATCCAGGGTCTGATACCGAACATGTACCAGACTGGTTAATATTATATGCTATTAACATAGCAAGTTCTCGCTTATATCTAGATGGCAGATACACTGTATTCTTTGTCAAAGTAAAAGATTTAATACACAAATTAATGTCAAAGTAAATAAATGCATCACAATGATGATTTGTTACATTCTTAGATTACAAAATAAAAGACAGATGGAGCGTTGCCGAACTAAACCGAATAATTTATCGTCATTTTCAATAAAGCTATGTGTGCTGTCATTTCGCCGCTGCACTGTACGTACACGGTGCTTCTGTGTGCGTGTAATGTTGCCAGATATTGAAAAATTTCCTAAATTTTTCCCCGACTACGGAAAAAAGAGGGTTATGTTTTTCGAGTTTATGTATGTATGTATAATATTTCTTTGACACGCCCTGCAGTATAAACCGTTGGACCGATTTTGAGTTGTGAGGTTTCATTGCAATGATCTTAATTATTATGTTAGTGGCGGTAGTGACGTAGGCTATATATACATAAATGAGAAGTCAAGTTTTAATTTTTATTTAAATTCTTTTATTACATAAAGTACCTGCCTACTAAAGTTATATATGGACAAAATAATTGTATTCAATTTTTTATTAAATAAATTACATAAAAAAAGTTTCAATATTAACTATAATAATTATATTATTTTTTATTTTTCATAATAATTATATGAATACGAATAGCGGTAGTTTTTAATCGAGAATACGGGACATTTTATTTTCATCATATCCATCATGGAGTTCACATAAATTAAATCGCTAGCGAAAACGACTATGACGTTTTTAAGCTTTATAAAAGTAACAAAATAATGTATTATGCTTATTTAAATAATCTAATAATTATCATGAACCTTTAGTGCACTATACAAATAATCACATTCACGATCGAAAAATCCAACAGCATTACCCTGAAGATCTTTTAACTATTTTACCGTTTTACCAATAAAAATGGCAAATTCATTTTCAAAATACTGGCAACATACATTGAAGTTTTGTATTCCTTCATATCTGTAAAATTATAATTCGTATTAAAGAAATAAATCAGCCAAATAATCTACAGAAAATCTGTGAAACGATGTTTTATCTTATTTTTTGTTTTCGGGAACAAATTTTACAGCGTTTTATTATCACAAGACGGCATTTTTTTACTAAAATTGCAAACCCTTTTTGACGTATTGCATGACACTTTATGCGCTATAGCACTGGTGCAGCGACGTATTTGTTTTTGATTTCGTATTTTCTTTGACAAGGGCGACGGGCGGTTGTCATGCTCCATCTGTACTTTATTTTGTAATCTAAGGTTACATTATACAATTTTAAATTCATATTATGAATTAATCTATTTTGTTCTTGTGTCTAACCAGGTAGGTATGGCAATGTACACAACATAAATTTACATTTAGTCTTACTACTAATTTCCAACATTTTTTGAAATCCTACATCAATATCCTTATTTTTTACATTTAAACTATCTCCATAAAGTATAATTACAATATTATTCTTATTAAAGCTGAAATGGTCAAGTGATTTGATTATATAATTAAATGAACTGTTAGGAGTGCAAATATTAGTGACTTTAAGCCCTAAATTGTTGAGCATAGCGCAAGTAAAGCGAAGATTTTGGTATCTTTGAATCTAGCCAAAGAAGTTTCTCTCTCTGAATTATCACACACCTTTTTAATTAATGTCTCAATTTAATTATACCTGTTTATTTATGTCCAGGCCATTCACGAGTACAACATGATACGCCCCGGTGACAAGGTGTTAGTCTGTCTGTCCGGACGTCGCGACTCGCTGGCCCTGTTGCACACCATGCATCAGTATCAGTTCTATGCCAGGTCTAAGGGCATTCATTTTAGTATTGGTAAGTATTTTGATGAAATCTGAATCTCTATTTTGTAATTCAATCAAAATCTTAGACGTCTGATCTGATCTGATGGGTCTGACGAAGTATGTCTGTTAACTGAAATCGATGTAATAAACAAATAAAAATATGCACGAGGTGGGTGATCTTTGCTATTCGGTTTTTAAAGGATATTTATTTCAAAGATTATGTGAGTAAATGATATTTGATAATATATTTTTGAAGTGAAACTTCTTTATCGGGGTTGGAAAAAAATGTAGTGTAACATTTTTTCGTTACGCGTGACATTTTTCCGTTACGCGCCATTTTTTTCTTATCCCTACCACGCGTGATTCGACGTATTTCTGTAAAGTTGCATAATATAGTAAATTATTTTTTGAAAAATAAGGTCATAAAGAAGTTTTACTTCTTACGTGTGTACACTACATGCACACATTTATTTATTGTTAAACTCAAACTCAAACTCAAACATTTATTTATTCAATTAGACTTCTTCGAGAAGCACTTTTGAAACGTCAATACATATTTTTATCATTTACCACCGATTCGGAAAGCAGTATCTATGGAGAAGAATCGGCAAGAAACTCCATAGTTGCTCTTTTAAATCATTTCAGTATTACAATTTAATTTTACAAAATATGTAAGTAACCGTACGTATATATTATCATAATATGCCAAAGAACTGTCCTGCGGTTCTCACGCGACAACCCTCCATGGGTTTTTATCTTCCATATATTCCTTAATGCTGTAATAGGCTCTCTGAACTAAGACGTTTTTTACATAATTCTTAAATTTAGCACTACTAAACTCTTTAATACTATGAGGAATTTTGTTGTAAAAAAGTATACCTTGACCCATAAATGAATTTTTAACTTTAGCTAACCGGTAAAATGGCATTTCAATTTTATTTCTGTTCCTTGTGCCATAACAGTGTCTATCTCCTACTCTTGTGTGTAAGTCTGCGTTTTTGTGTACATATAAAATATTATTAAATATATACTGTGATGGTACAGTGAGGATACCAGTATTCTTAAAGAGATCTCTTAGTGAGTCCCTAGCACTGTACACACACACAGTTACTCGTAGTTTTCATAAGTAATAATTATTGTGATAATTATTTAATACTTATTTCTGCAGGTGCGATATACGTCCACGAGCCGCAGTCAGAAGTGGACCCTCTACACTTGATGGCCTATTGCAGGACTTTGGGAGTTAAATTCATTTATGAGGACAAAATCGAAGATGAAGATGATGAACGTAAGTGGAAAAAATGTTTTATATTGTTTAGTAAGACTGTAGATCATTTTAAGAGATTTTTAGAAGAATTTTTCTTATATTTTACTAGTTATGTTGAAATGAGAAGTAGCGCTCTCAGGGCCTAATAATTCAAATTGCAAATTTATGTTTTATGTCGGATGGTTCTGTATCTTTTATGACATGTAGTTTCGTGGGTAATTATCTTATTATTACTGTAATATATGTTTGAACCGCAATAAATAACTAGATGCAGAATCGTCCATCAAAATATCTTCAAAAAATGTCAGAGCCGTGTTATATAAGATATTCATTGGAATATTATTGATGCAGTTATGTACAAATTCTATTGCAAAACTCTGCTTAAAACACGTATAGGCAGAGTTTTACTCCGAATCGAAACGCCTACGTGCGTTTTAATTTTTGAACGAGATTATGCTAGTTGTTTATTATACATCAATATTTATATTTCCTGGACAATTTCACACACGGCAAGATCTGATACCATACTAAGCTTTCGCTTGTGTTATGGAAACCAGATGGCTGATAACCATACATATATAATTAACACCCAGACACAGAGCAAACATCCACGTTCATCACACAAATATTAGCCCCGGGTGGGAATCGAACCCACGACCTCTGGCTTGGAAGGCAGGGCCACTACCAACCAAGCCAACCGGTCAGTCAATGGTTAATCATTAAACATTACACTGACAGCAGCAAACAAGCGTCCCCTCCACCGCTGGTCGCGCAGCGGCGTCCGCCAGCGCGCGCTTGCAGCGGGCGCAGCGCTGGGCTACGGGGTCGCAGCGCTCGCGCAGCACTTCGACCGCGCCGCAAGCGCTTTCCTCGCCAGCGCCATGTACGCGGGAGCGCTGAAGTCGCTTAAAGCGCACTATCGCGTGAGGTGAGTGTGACCCGTGTAGTGTAAACAAGTGATAACTGCGTTAAAAACAACCGACTTCAAACTTGCACTTGCAAAATTAACAAATACCTACAGACAAAAATGCTCATAAAATAAAAACTACTGGGCCTATCCGAATAAAATTTTTATGGGACCAATTCGACACCATCCCGCATCGAACAAAAAAAGAATCACGTAAATCGGTTCAGAAACCTCGGAGTAATCGGTGTACATACATAAAAAAAAAATATACCGGCCGAATTGATAACCTCCTCCTTTTTTTTGAAGTCGGTTAATAACTATTTATTCACACGCTTATTATTTATTAACATTACAATCAAATTCCACAAAGAAGCGTGCGCTTCAAGCAGATGCAGCGCATTATCGAGTCGAGTGAGGAACTTAGTTCCATTGATTGTGTGTAAGAAAAACGAATCGGTGGTAAATGTTAAAAACTGTAATGACGATTCAAAAGTGCTTCTCGAAGAAGTCTATGAATAAATAAATGTTTGAGTTTTAGTTAAGCTGCTGCGATGGAGATGTTGAAAACGCATTATCGCGTCAGTACCTTATCTTAAAACAATAATTGAAACATTACATAATATAGAATTCCTGTTTTAATAAAGTATAAAATAAGCTTTCTAAACAAATTAATATAATTAGTCATTCACTTCTGGAAAGAGCTAACATTACTAGATTCTATCCCATCTTAACTGTAAAAGATTTTACAGAGTTTCTTGGATAAATTTGCAATCATGTCTCATTGTGTTTATTAAATTATTAACATAATATACAACAATTACACAACCCAATTTGTCAAAGTACCCACATTGCGCACAGAGACCAAGAGATGCGCGTGATCCGGCCATTCATCTACGTGCGCTCGCACTGGCTGGACGCGTTCTGTTGTGCAAGAGCTTTGCCCGACTTCACCAGACAACGGGAAGGGGAACATAGTGAGGGGAGTAGTGGGTGAGTTTTTATATTTTATTAAATTTATATTATTGAAGTGAAACTTCTTTATCGGGATTGTAAAAAAATTTAGTGTAACATTTTATCGTTACGCGTGACATTTTTTCGTTACGCGCCATCTTGATTCGTATTTCTGTAAAGTTGCATATAGTAAATTATTTTTTGAAAAATAAGGTCATAAAAAAGTTTCACTTCTTACGTGTGTACACTAGTACACGCACACATTTTTCTTATTATTTTGGTAATATATGTAATTAAATTTATATTATGGTAATATGAAACGTATTATATGAGGCTTCATAGACACATAAAATTCTTTTAAAACTTTATAAAGTATGAAATTATGAATTAATCATACTGTCATTTTTGTACTATACATCCTATACATCCTACGAATTAACCTGCTGGATGTATTTTGTATACGTCTTATGTATCTACCACATTGGCCAAGTATATAAGTATAGATTGGCAAATATAACTGTATTTTATATTTGGACATGTCGAATTTTCATCGAGCATTGGTCATGTGGATATATCCCAAATTAATTTAATAAAATGAAAGAATATTTCAGTTTTTGAACGCTCGTTTCGTTTACAATAAAACTAATATCAAATAAAATATATGCTTAATAAAAATCTTAAACTTGCAGCAAAACCCTGACCCGCTCACTATCCGAGCCCAGTGGACGCGAAGATCTAGATCTAGATCAAGAGCAGGATCAAGAACATGAAGTTGATCCACTGGCAGCTGCGCAGGCGCTGCTCGATGAACAGGAACGAGCGCATCCGTTTATATTCACTAGTCTTAAAAGTGCGTTACATCCACTCATAAGTGCAAGGTAATATTCAAATGGTAATGGTTACTAAATGGGTCATAAAATACATTTATAACAATTAATTAAAAACAACAAACAGTAAAATTAAAGATCAGTATTATCTTATTATTACACGCTTTATATTAGCTTCACCTGTATGTTTGTATGTTTGTAACCGACTTCTTTGGGCGCGATTTTGACCCACTTTAAACGGCCAGATTTCGTTCAAACTTTGTAGATTTATTGAGGACCGATGACAATACACTAATTTGATAAAATTTTCTATTTTTTAGTTCGGTTTTCTATAAAAAGCGTGTTTTTTAGTTTTTTTAAACTATTATTATTTTCTTCACTACCTTTATCAGCTTGTTATCAAGCATGTGCTTCTAGGTATAAGTGAATATAATATGAGTGATTTAATTGTCATGAATATATTTTTAATTCAATTAAGTATGGCTGTGAAAATATAATAGACAAAATATATAAAAAAAAAAACTAGTTTTCCACCCGCGGAATCGCCCACGCAGTCAAAGAGAAACCCGCATAGTTCCCGTTCCCGGGGGATTTCTTACCTATCCTATGTCCTTTCTCGGGTATCAAAATATCTCTATACAAATTTCATGCAAATTGGTTCAGTAGTTAAGGCGTGATTGAGTAACAGACAGACAAAGTTACTTTCGCATTTATAATATATATCATATTATAATAAGTATGGATTGCAATTGCAAACTTTTAATGTATCCACAAAGTCGAATATTTATTATTATATCATTTTCTTTCGTTTACGTTTCTTTTTATCTTACAGATACATAGAGAAAGACCAAAAAGAGCAGAGGCACAGGAAGAAATCAGTGATACAAATGAAAAATGGCGCCCCCGTGTACGACTCGGACGATGGCTCAGAGGAAGAGTCTGTGCCATAGACGTCATTTCGCTTTTCCCGCCAAAATGGAAAACGCCATAAAAAATTAAAAACTTATTCGTGTACTCAGTGATTAACGTCTTGATCAATAATATAATAACGTTACGTATAGCATAGTATTTTTTATCTTTATTAAGTTATGAAAAGTTTATTTCACGTTTCAATATTGCCATGTTGAAGTTTCTACCGTTTTGGTAGTATTTATAGAATATATGTGTAGTGACGATGTGCATTTGTTGTGTCTGGTATTCGATTGTTAGAGTATATTTTGTATCATGGAGATGTTTAATGCTTATTTTTGTGTCAAGTTGAATGAAATAATTATATATTCGTTATGACGTGTCGTTTGTGATGAGAAAATTTATTATATTTTAAGGCGCCGGCCTCATGTTGAAGAACTTATTTTTTGATAAAATAGTGTATTAGAAATGTATCGTATTGTGTATTAGATTTTAAAGTTTAAAATGTCCGTTTTCAATATAACAGATATTATATTCGATGTAGTTAACTAGATTTTAAGAAGTCTTAGCTTAGATTTTTTCAATTTATCTTGTATTTTCTAATTTAAATTGGCAAAGCTTACGTGTCGTGAAAGTTTTTTGAAGTGGCAACATTAATGTTGTGTGTTATGAATTGTAAATCGCATGGAATGTAGACTGATCTATGAAAACATGCTGTGACTAATCATTTTATGTATTTCAAATCTGATTTGCATCGTTTATTTGTTAGTTATACGTATATTTTTGTACTAAACATAAATTCCTATATACGTAGAGTAAGTAAATAAGAGTTGTTTAAAACATGGAGTCCCATACGTTGCTTCCAATGTAATGTATTCACGTATTATATACAAACTGTCGTAAATGAACGATTTTTTGAATTTTATGTGTTTTATTTCCACCTTTTCCAAATACTAACCGATAAAAAAAGCATTCAATTCCATATTCGACACCGATAAAAAACATTTAATACGCTGTTTATAAGAAGTTTTAAAATTACAAAATATAAAGACGGATCACAAGGTTTTTGTACAGATGTCAATTAGGACTTATTACATTTTGCAATCTAACAATTCGGAGTTGTGCCCACGCTACACGATTGGTTCAAACAATTTTCTCATTTTTGTGAATGACTAAAATAAAATGTACTTGGCCAGTAAAGTATTGGTGAGAAATTATAAATATATTCTACAGTACCTATTAAGTTTCAGCACAAATAGGTATAAGGTAATAAATAAAACACGAATTCTCTGAGCCTATTTATTACATCTACATTCATACACTCATACGATTATGTGTGTGTGCGTGCTCGCATACATTTATAGCTTAAAATAATGAGTATTAGAAGTACTAGAGACCATTTATTACAAGAATATATTTAGATTTAAACATTGAATACAATAAAATTTCACTAACACTTACATATAGGTAGTAATAGCCAATAAGCAAAAACTATTCTAAACATTAAGCTATAATAAATTTAAATACATCTAGACATATTTTTTTCATTTCATGACGACACAACATTTCTCGTTAGGCTATAGAGTATAGATTCTTTAAATATCAGCTACATTATATATTTTCCATAATGCTAATTTTGTGAATACTAATTAAAATAGATTTACTTTGCGATACAGTTTAGAATTGTTGAGAGTGAAGATCTACTTGCCACCCTGGCAGCATGGCTTGTTGCCTGAAACAAAAAAACATCAAACTCATTACAAATTTACAAAAAGAAAAATTATTTTAGTTAAGTTGCATTCCTGAATTTAATACTTTCAAGTGCGAGTACCTATTATTCGATACCTAAACTCAGTTGTAACAGTGTTGCTTCGTCTACAATATTGTTAATTAACACACAAAAAAAACTGTAATAATTACTCTGCTTTACATTAGTTGAATTAATAATTAGGATCTTAAACTTACATATATATGGTATTGGTAGAAAAAGTAACTAATAAAATGATCTGATCTATTGAATGAATGATCTTAGACTCACCATCGCCGCACGCACAGGTGGGGCCGCAGGTGCATTGCGCCCCGCAGGCGGCCTTCCCGCCGCTGCATGTACCTGTTACACAAATATTATTAAATACATTGTACTTTTTCAATATCTTAAATTCATATAAATAGTGGACATAGGTAGACATACTGTTTTTGAGACGGAGAAAAAACGGAGAAACAAAGGTTTTACGAAACAGGTAACTGGGTGGGTATATTGGTGTGAGATGATTGATGATCATTGATTATTATTTGCCTTTTTAAATTATTAAAAGTATTCGTTATAAAAATAAAGAATCTGAGTTACAATGAAATCTCTTATAATTTCATAAAGTTACTAAAGGCTGGATAAATACTTAGTTAGAACTGCCCAATGCCCATCCAAGGCTATAAAAACTCATAGGTACATCAAGCCCTTAACAAAAAGTAGCAATCGAGTTCAGTTTAATGATATACCGATCATTTATTCTATTTTTACTAAGCCGGGATGTGGACCGGTTCTACGCATTGGTTAACTCGGGTTTTATCAATTAGGTATCATCTTTTTATACGAATATTAACTAGCCAGCAAAGATAGAGTAAGTCGTTAACGTGAAAATTGGTACCAATAATTATTTATTATTTGACGTGGTAAAATGAATTGAACACGGAGAATTCGTTGATTTTTATGCATTAAGAATGTTGATTTAAATGGGAAGAAAATTTAAGGGTTTGTCAGTTATTAAAACTAATGAAATATTTTTGCACGCCTCATAAGCGAAGCGTTGAGGTGGGTACTACTGTCACTTCGCGCAAAACATCTGATTTTTCAAACTTTAAATGTCTTTATGTATCATACATTGCACTTGTAAGATAATACATACACACACATATTAAGAAAAAACACTATTTTTAACGTTCATGATATTTTTGATGTCATTTTTGTTATTTAAACTAGTTAAAAAACAGTTTAAAAAAGTTCTGTCTTGGACGTCCGTGTGTCTGTATGTGCGGATCGTGGTGCGGATCCTTTTTCTTGTTAACACGATAGCGACCGAAATACTTTACTAATCGAGTCTTTTTTTTCTCTTACGCTTGAGTATGCTCAGGAATAGAACCCTTTCATTTTTCAGGGTCTGATTCGATGTGGTTTAATTGTTATTAAATAAACAAAAAAAATATCGACTTTTTTTTTTATAGTGTACTCAAAATTCACCATTATAAACTCGATTCTTTATACTATAAGCCAAGGTTTAAAAAAATAAGTTGGTAGTCAGTCCCTTAAACCTGCGCAGTTTCACATCTAGGTGGGGCCACAAGAAAAATAGCTCAATTATTACGGTACCGCTTTCTTTACTTTTCCAAATGTTTTATTTTATTTCATTTTTATATTTATAGTCACGTACTCTTTATAAATAATCAATTTTATTGTAAAGGATGAGATTATGAGGCGTGCACTTTTGGATTTTCCAAACTATTTTTAACTGCAATCCCCCGAAGTCAAACGCGATTCCCATGGGTAAGAGACGTTTCGCTGTGGTAAAACGTAGCGTATATCACTTCTCTAGGAGTAAATTAGGCTAGCTTTTTTTAATAAATTGTGGATACCTACCCGTTAAGAAAGCGCATATTAACTTAAGACGTATGTATATAAACATTTAACAAAATAAATTTTAATTTGAATTCAATACTTAGTTACCAAATCAATAGTTAACTACAAACACAATATTAAATATTTTTTCCAATACACTTTTCTTAAAACTGATAGACGACACCAACAAATTCCAGCAAGATTTATAAAGAGCTTTTCTAAGTTCACATTTATTTATCTACATTTTGCATAAAATTATTTAATACATAGACCTGTATTTAAATTTAATTTGAGGTAAATGACCTCTTACTAAATAGGTACCTGATACGTGTAACAAAAAGCATTTCAGGATATTCTACGTAAAAGCGATAGGTACGTGACTGGTTTATTCTGTTAAAAGAAATTAGGATTTGCATATTTTGAGAAAATTCGATTCTATTTACTTATTATACCTAAGTTGATTGACCGACGGACGTGGAGGATACATGAATTAAATTATAAAAATATTTTTATGATATGATAATAAATGTAATCATTGATCTTTAAATTTCTTTGCATCTATGATAGCATCTAGGTATGTTGTTTTATTTGAAAAAGGTAATCCATACATTTCAAAAATAAATACGAATGAATCTCTACTTTAGTCGAAACATATTATACCATCTACAACGTCCTTGTTAACATAATATTATACATAATATGACTTCTTTAATTGGAGAAAAAAAATATGCTTTTGATTCATACAAACTTTTTTAGGTTTCATATTATTCGAGTTTTTCTCATAAAATTATTGATTATCTGACTTTATTTTTTTAGTATGATAAGTTGATACATTTATGTAATTAGATAATTAGCGCTCTCGATATTATTTAATCACAACGGATACGTAATAATTTTGTAATAGGTACTAATGTCTAATACACAAACTATGTATTTTTATTAAAACGAAATCGGCACATACGTTTTAATGTGTTATTATGTAATAAAGTAGTAAGTAGGTATAATTAATAATTTCAGCTACTGCGTCATCAAAACCTAGAGTCTGGCAGCCGGGAAAACAAAAAATGAAAAAACAAAAACCGCGTTTAGGCGCTGGCGGGAAATTCGTGTTCGAATTTCGAATTTATTTTTAAACTATAGAAAAAAAGGTTGCATAACTTACTTTTACAGGAATCACAAGGAGCCGGCATCGCGTGCTGGCTGGTTCTAGGCTAGGATGGTTCTAGACTGCAGAGAGAGTGCGCGCGCACCACAGACAAGTCGGGTCAATAACTGAGCTTCGTGGGGGAATCAGACGATCGGTGTTCCTTCACTTGATATAGACTGAGAGATGATATATTTTCATTTATAATGTAGAGCATATAATTTATTTAATACGTAATTGAATTGGACAATGATAGTCATATTATTATATTGTTACAATTTTACAAGCAGAAAGATAATATAACGACATTATATTCTGTATCACCTATAAACTACAATATTATGTTACGTTATAGTTGTTTAGAAGTTAGAACTAGGCGCTCGACAAACCAATTAAAAATGAAAACTGCAAAATTCTATGCAGTTAAGTGTAATTTTATAAATACCAATAAATAGATAATCAATTCAGAAGCACTATATTCTCTGACAACATTTTTTTTTTAGTAAGGAATATTGTTAAATAGATGATCATATTCAATCATATATTTCGAAATAATTAAAATTATAAAAATGCTTTTCAAAAATGCACATTTCATTCTCTGAAATATTATTGAAAATTACTTCAAAACATTCCATGACCTTGAAATTGACAAAACAAACAAATCACCAGCTCTGAGCGCAATCGAGATGGGTAAACAACTTATAAGTTGAAGCTTGAAGCTACAATAAAGTGGCCATAAACAAAAACGCCGACCGGTCCCTACTCCCACCTTGCCTAATCTCTAAGTACGTAGGGATGTAAGTATCCATTATGGCCTTTTAATATGTATTTAATAAATATTGGAAATGTATTTTCACTGCATTATGAATTTAAAAAGTATAGGTTCAAACTAGTAGTATCCGCAACTTCGTTAATCGAAATCGGTTTAGCCGCGATAGTGTAACAGATTGACAGACATATTTTTGCACTGTTTTATAAGTACGGAGTGAGTGCGGAAGGATTGTCCGAATTTCCACACAATAATTTACAAGAAAATTCTGTGAAAACCACGATGTAGAGCTTCATGCTTGTTGATTTTTCATGCTTTCAAAAATATTTCCGGTTAGTCTTATGGGAAATATTAAATCCACGATTTTTAACAATATTAAAATAAGCAACATAAATTATGGTCAAACAAATAGGTATTTTCAACGCCATATATTTACTCGTCATCGCGGCAATTACGTTTTTTATTCGAAATGAATCACAAAATTCAGAGCAAAGACCTTTTGAGGTGAGTTTGGCCTTGAATCTTAAAATTTTGTTAAGTTTTTTCTCTTAGTTTGATACTTACGATAAAATGGAAGTGGTAAAAAATGTCATATTTTTTATTAAACGAAAGCAGCCTAGCGTTGCCAATTATTAGGTAAGTAAAAAAGATAAGTCGTGACGATGGATTTTTCCACTTTTCTATTCGTAAATGACAGCCTAACTTTTAAATCATTCTATGTTATATCTTTGGTTACAAATGTTTTTGAATATTCATCATGCTCAATGTTGTTCGATTTATTAAAATAATAAAACGTGTAGGCGCTTTAAATAGGCATAGTCTCGATATAGTTATGTGGGCATAGTAATGTGGGAAAAAACAGGGAAAACACTGGCATCAAACGACTTTAGCTAGAGATTAAACAAATCTTCTGCTAATATATTCTCTTATTTTCACATTAGACCAACGACGTCACCACATTAGACAATCATTTAAATTATAAAACGTAATTGAAAAATAAAAACTCTTTAAATTGTAAAACTTTTTAATGCAATTAAGAGGTAGTTAGTATTCTTAATCCTAAAAAACAATTTTTGAATGTTAACTGTACAAGAAATAATGAATCCTAAAAAATTAGCAGATAATAAATTAACATGTTAGCGATGAATAAATATTTACACAATAAATAAACTTAACGAGGTCTTAAAAAACTACAAGTTTCACATAATATGAGGTGCTTGGTAGGCAAGTGGAATTTAGGAAGGTTAGTGGAATTTAGGCAAGTGTAAGTGCTTTATAAACCGCTCTATAACTAGAGTTTCATTTATCTATGTATAAACTAATTGGTAAACCTAATTGTTTATTATGTATAAACAACACTATTTGCGATTATATTTTCTAGTATGTATTTTGACCAACAAAATACTTTTTGAATCGTTCCTCTGATATGGCAATCACAATTTTAAGAATTATTATCACAGTTTGATATCATGATCATTTTTACTTTGATACACATTTTAAGTTTTATAGGTACTTTAAGTGATGACTACTGTCTTTTATATTATTCAATTTGTTACACACATAACTTCAGAAGTCCCCCAAACCTCAACCTCAAATGAAAGAAACCATTTAACATTATCGAGTCCTTTTAAATCTTTAGTCCGTCTTCAAATGCCGCCTAGACTTGACCATAAGTCTCCGTAACACAGAGTAGCATATCCAAAATATAATATATAACTTAGAATCTGTATTGATTATCATATATGTTGCTAAGACAGCTACCATGATACCGACAGCGTTGAAGACCAGCTGCATTCTGTTGGAACTCTTTTTCTTTTTGCAGAGACACTCGACTGGTTGGGCCTCGCATGGTTGGATTGAGTGTGAATCTGAAAAGATGGACAAACTATAAGTATAAATTAATATGGAACACTAATAAAAGGAACTTACGAACTTAATGTCTGAAGGAAATTGGTATTCTGTTTTAATGATGGCTCTTTTATAAAAGAGTATATTCTGTATATATTCTGTAGTAGAGATTAGAGTGAAAGACTCTTTATAAACATATTTTAGGAAGTTAGATAGTGAAAAATAATATCTATTTAAATAAAACAAGATAAATAATATGAATAACGTACAAAAGGTACGAATGTTGATATTTTGTACAATGGATTGTTAGTAACTGAAACCTAGTTTCATTAGTTTTGGTATTAAAGAAAAAAAAATTCACGAATTTTATTTCAGTATATTATGAGATAGGTACATGCTAAATGCTATTTAAAGCTCATGAGTGTTTCAGCCATTCCTTATATCCTTCCAACACAATCAATATCCTAATAATACGCGTAATATTTTTAGTATATTGATTGTGTTGGATAAAGCCTAAATAATTATTCTTTACCGATTTAACAGAAGATAATTACGAAACCGATTCGTAGCGAAAATAAAACGGAATAATACAATGAGATATAGTTCCCAAAAATTTTAAAAGAAACTTGTATTCGATACAATTAGTTAAAGATTTCTAACATCCAATCATTAATTTGAAAATCATACTATGAATATAATATACCTAGGAGATAGTAAGTAAACAAGACGAACAAAAAGTTATGTTAATAGCAAAATGTGATGAGGTGAAATTGTAAATTATAATAATTATTATACCTGACATAGTATCACAGATAGTAGACATTGCGTAGCGGTTTTCCGGAATAGAGTGTGGGTGATAAAATTAATTTTAGATTTAAATATTGCCAGCAAAGAAGAGGCGAAGGTTTTGTCGCAAAAAAGTAGGAAATCGCGATGCGTCTCAGGGATTTTTCCGGTGCAATCAAATAGTTTAATGGTGCAGAAAATGATCGAGTGGACTTAGAAGGTCTTAGGCCTACCTTTTGTTGTAACTATTAAAAAACGTGTATAGGTCAAACATCTTTTGTGCTAAATTTTTTATGCAATTGAAATACCAAACTGAATGTAAATTAGGTAGTAAATGTGTGAGCCAAGTACACATACGTTTTGAAGTATATATACGTAGTTAAACATATCCATGAAGTTTAAATCTTTTTCACTATTTTAATGATACATAAATTTAATTTAAGATGAAACAGTCTGAAGCTACCCTCGTTACACTTCACGTTATCGCAAAAATCCTTGTATGCAATATTAAATTTAATTGTTATCAGTTATCACAAAGATACCATTAGCTCTACATTCTTCTACCCCATTGAGTAAAACTATAATTTAATTCTCAAAAAATATTAACTTCTATCAACCACAAATACTTCAGATTACAGCAAATACTATCAGATTTTATTCAAAGTTTTTCAGCCTTGCTCTCGATCTTGAATGGTTTTTGTAGATTTAATCTAGTATAAAACACAGTGCAAGTAATTCTATTGCATAGTTTTGATAAGACTGTAAGCAGTACATCATGCCATCCCCCTGTGAGCCCTGCAAAGGTAAGTTGTATAAAACAAATTTTATTCGGTTTTTAAAAAAGTAAATTTTAAGAAATTACTATATATACTATATACTATTAGGCTCTTGAATTTTCAGATCTGATTTTTTTCGGTGAGATTGTTATAAGCTATAATTAATAAGTGAAAAGTTGTAGAAGGTATAATAATAGGTAGGCTTGATTTAAAAAGTCATTGTTGAATTTTATGGGATACCACTTTTATAAGTTTCATTTTATTTTGAAGTCTTATCTTATAAGATGTAAGTAGGTACTCTTGCAAATATCTAATTTACACCCAAATAACGTGTACCTGTTTTATTTTCTATTTGAAAATAAGTACTTATGTAATTAATTCATCATTTCTCTGTTCTACTAGAAACCTGCCAAGAAGGTGCCTGTGAAGACAAGTGCGCTTGCAAGGAAAAGGGCTGTGACGACTGTTCTGCTTCTGGTAATTTCATAAAAATATTTTATGTCCATTTTGAAAAATGTTATAAACTTATGAAATAATAATTGTCCTATTTATAAGTCTCCGTAACACAGACTAATAACTACTAAGTACTAATTTAATCCACAGTTCGTATACTTAATATTTATCATGATGTCATGCCATATCTATATTTTTTTACGGAAAGATCTGTAAGCTTCTTAATTACTAATATTACCTTCTATTACCTTATGACTCACCAATTTTGTGAATGTATGAAAGTATTTGTAAAGTGCATTACAATATATAGAGCCGATTGAAGTTTTCATCTCTACATACCCTCTGCTGAGTAATGTCTTCGGTCAACATTCAACAATAATAATTAATTCAAAAGAATAGATATATTACTTACTTATCACTCACCTATTTAGTGAAACTAGAAAAATATTTGTTAAGTATATTAAAGCATAGAGCCAAATCATATTTTTATCTCTACATACTCTCTGCTATGATAAAATATCTTCGGTCTGCAAAAATAATTAATGCTAAATACGTATTTCCAGGTGGTTGCTGCTAATCAAGATGGACAGAGCTGATGCAGGTCAGCGCGGCTCCAGAGCCACCAAGATCCTGGAAGCTTTCTTCCCAATTTCTTTTTCTGTTGTATTCTTGATTACTATTGTTCTGTTTTACTGTTTAATATAGTTTTGTTAAACTTATATGTTGTATTATTTATATTTAATAGTCCTTATGTTATTATAAAATTACCTATACACTGTGAAATTATCCTACTAATATTATAAATGCGAAAGTTTGTATGGATGTTTGTTACTCTTTCACGTAAAAACTACTGAACCGATTACAATGAAATTTAGCACACATATAGAGGGTAACTTGGATTAACACATAGGATAGTTTTTATCCCGGAAATCCCACGGGAACGGGCACTATGCGGGTTTTCCTTTGCAAACGCGGGCGAAGCCGCGGGCGGAAATCTAGTATAAATATAAAGAAATATTGGACAATGGAAAATGTTCAGTGCTGTTTACACCAAAAGAAAGAAAGAGTCAAAACTCAAAATGCTGTAGCAATTAGATGATTAATGAATTAACTTATTATTTTTACGTAGGCACATGAGAATATAAATTATTTCGTCTGTATAAATATTAAATGTAAGAATCAGAAGCTATTTATAATGATTAATGGCTTCGACCGTGGTACATAATAGAGACTTTAGCATTCAGGCATCACGTACATACAACCATATCCAACGTTAAAATCATATCAATGTCTAAGTTTTTAAGATATGCGCGTTCAAACATTCACACAAACAAAATCTGCAGCCTTATGTATAACTAGCTGTACCTCAGGGTTTTACCCGCATTGCTCTCCTTCAATCGGTCGTAGCGTGATGATATTTTAGCCAGGAGCCTTCCTCGATAAATACGCTTTCGAACACTGAAATAATTTTTAAATCGGTACCGTAATTCCTGAGACTAGCGTATTCATAAAAACAAATAAGCAAACTCTTCTCTACAATATTAGAATAGAATATAGATAGTGTAGATAGATGTGATACTTTGTTTGTAAATCAGGCAAAAGAGGTACCTATCATCAAATTATATGAAATTAGATTCAAAGTTTGTGTAAAATCTATATAACATACACTTTATTGTAGTTAGCACGGTTAGTAGAAAAGAAGGTAAGTATACTAAGTATGTACCTACTAAGGTCTCATCAAAACTTGGATTCCAAGCTGTGAAAGTGATTACTATGAAATACATACAATTTCAAATTTCCAATTGCGATATTGTTAGGGACCATGGGCGTAGCCACGGTGGGGCAGGGTGGGGCGCTTGCCCCACCCAGGCTTGAACCTGGAAGGTACCTAACCAAATTTAAAAATTGAATTATCAGGTACTAACTTCTAAGCTTCCGTACTTACTTCCGTAAGAAAATTCACACTCGATTCTCGAAAGTCGACAGTCGACACAGAAAATGAGACCAAAACATTAGTATTATTTACCTCTACAGACTGATTAACAAATAATTGTCATACGCCCAGCGACCAAACGGCTGAAGATAGGGACACATTTTGGATCTATTTCGTGATGTGGTAGGTGAACAATAAGGTGTTTTGAATAAGAATAATTCGAATAACGAATTACACACGAAAAAAGAAAATAGCTGAGGCTTCTATGTTTATTTATTTATTTATTTATATTTTAGGAGAATCTACAGCTGTATTCTTAAAAAGTAGTTACATAATATAATAATCACAATAAGCCATTTACAGATTCTCACGACTAGAATAACACTAATATGTAACAGATTCAAATGTAAGCGATTACGCACACGAATCAAATGCTTTCGAATTTACTAATACTATTGTAACACTAAATTAAATTACATATTAACTCGACCACCAAACTGACGAAAGAACTCATTTGCTAACTGACGCTTAATTGAGTAAGGACTGCTGCAGAATAAGTCAAAATCGAACTGTTTTGAAAATGATAGCTTGTTAAAGTTATTGCTTACGCGCAGAATAAACGAGTTTTGACGATAGTTAGTGCTGACTGCGGAAGTAAAGATAGGAGTATATTTACGAGATACAATTGAGGGTGTGTATAGTGAAATTTTGGCTAGTAGATCTGGGCAGTCTATTTTGTTGGATGTAATACCTAAAAGTAATAAGATATCAGCAATCTCCCGGCGATTTGTAAGAGGTAGAAAATGAAATTTGCTGCAGACCTCGAAATAATCCTCAGATTTGTACGGGACATGTAATCGGTAACATAGGAATTTCAAAAACTTCATCTGTATTCGTTCTATTCTAGTTATATATTTATCGTATCTCGGATTCCATATTGGCGACGCATATTCTAAGATGCTGCGTACGTAAGCACAAAATAGAATTTTAAACGTTTTCGCCTTTTTGAAATCAGACGAAATTCTCATTATAAAGCCTAAAGCTTTAGATGCTTTAGCTAGAATACAATCAATATGTTTATCAAACATGAGTTTTGGGTCATGTATTACTCCTAAATCTCTTATGTCAGGGCTAGTTCCAAGATCTTGATTTTTTATTCGATAGTTGAAATGCAGTGTTTGTTTTTTACGACTAAATGAGACAACTGTGCATTTACTAGGATTGAGATCTAATTTATTTTGAGAACAATAGAAGTCTAGATTATTAAGGTCCTCTTGAAGCATAGCAGCATCAGCAGAAGAATCAATAGTCCTAAATATCTTCATGTCATCAGCAAAGCAAAGAAGATTTGAGTATGTGAGGCAACTTGGGATATCGTTTATGAATACGCAAAACAGAAGAGGACCTAAAAGGGAGCCCTGAGGTACTCCACTTGGTATTACAACCCAACTTGATATGTAGTTACTTATTACAACTGCTTGAGATCTATTGTTGATATACGAAGAAAACCATCTTAGTAAGTTACCTCTAATGCCCATAATGTATAACTTATGCAAGAGAATCTTGTGATCTATGCGGTCAAAACATTTACTGTAATCCGTGTAGATTACATCAACCTGATGGCCTGTCTCCATAGCATCAGTAATATAATCATTCAGAAGCACCAGGTTAGTCACGGTTGATCGACCTTTCAAAAATCCATGCTGACAACTCATGAAAGTGTTTTTAAATACTGCATAAACCTGGTCGTATACTATTCTTTCGAAGACTTTGGCTATGATACACAATTTAGATATGGGTCTGTAATTGACAACTTCCAACTTAGAACCTTTTTTGTGGATAGGTGTAACGAATGCCCTTTTCCACATTGAGGGGAATTCCATAACAGTAAGTGATTTCTTAAATAAATAGGTTAGTGGAATGGCTATTGAATCAGCACATTTTATAAGAAGCAGTGGACTGACTTCATCAGGACCTGTAGATTTTGAAGGATCTAGTTGGGATAATGCCTTTTTTATCGTTTTCAAGTCGATATTAATCGAACAAAGGTCAAAATTTGATTCAAAATTACTAAGTTCCAATTCAGACACATAATTTGATAAGTTTGTGTCAGTTTTATCTAGGAATGTAGTATAAAAATATTCTGAGAATGCATTACAAATATTGTTACCAGATGTGAATAGATTGTTATTATATTTAATATTGCTAGGTAAGCCTTTAGATTTCGATCTACATTTGAAAAAGGACCAGAAATATTTAGGATTCTGTTCAATGGCATTTTCAACAGAATTTATATATTTTAGGTAACAATCATTTTCTACAGTCTTAACTCGATCCCTTAACAGTTTGTATGATTCTAAGCTACTAAGGTTTTAGTAAATCTTGTATTTGCGAAAGTGTTTAAATTTTTCTTTAATTATCTTTATTAAAGCTGGTGAATACCAAATAGGAAACTTATTGTCAACCACGGTTTTGCTTGGGATGTAAGTGTGTATTAAGTTATTAACAATCGAATAAAAATAATTCACACTTTCTTCGATGGAATGAGTCCTGTCAAACTCTTGTGACCAATTAATTTTTAATATTTCTGCATTTATTGCCTCGTAATCCCCTTTGTTAAATAATATTTTCTTCCTTGTATTAGATTTTAAATACGATATGTGAACAAATTCTACATCTATTATGAGCGCTTTATGATAAGGATCAATCGGTAAAAGCGGACAGACACATTCATGCACAACGATTGAATCATTTGATAACACCAAGTCGAGTATTCGGTTGCTAACGTTATGTATGAAGTTGTACTGCTGCAAACCGTGAGTATATAATTCGTCGATAAACAAACATTCATCACCATTCGAGTAGTTTGAAGGAAGAAGCAGACCTTCAGAATTTATATTCCACGATATATTACTCATGTTGAAGTCGCCCGCAATAATTATTTTATCCGAGGGATGATTAAGAATTATATTATTCAGTGCTTCTAGAAAGTTATGCAATTGTTGAGAAAATGATCTGCCTAAGTTTTGTTTACAAAGATATAATACACATATATGAATATTTATAATTTCGTTATGATATTTAACACGTAAAGTCAACCAGAGGTCCTCGGCAGATGACTGAAATTGCTCCTGTGACGTTACGATTAATTCCTTTCGGGCTGCGATAAGCACGCCCCCTCCCCGCGTTTGTCCTGTCGTCTCATAATTCCGATCCCTACGCCACACTACATAACGATCACCAAAAAATTCGGAATTCGATATACCATCCACAAGCCATGTTTCCGTTAATAGTATAATATCATATGAGGTTAAACATAAATTACGAAAAAATAATAAGGACTTTGTCCTTAATCCTCTTACGTTTTGATAGTAAATTGATAATTTTATATTTTCGTTAGCCATTTAGTTTTGATACATTCAATAAACGTTTAAAAGGCATTTTATAATCGAATAAAACCATTAGAAGATTTAACCGTGCGTACGTATATTTGCAGGATAAAATAATTGTTACATAAACTGTTAGAAAAATGAGTGTAGTACAGTTAGTTACCCCACTATTTTATCCAATTTCAATTTTGTTTTAAGTTTCACGTTCTAAAGAACGTGTCACGTGAGTTACAACTCAAAAAAATATGGGCCTAAAGAAGATGCCATCGCAAATGCGTTCGCAAGCGCGTTCGCAAGCGCGTTCGCAAGCGCGTTCGCAAGCGCGTTCGCAAGCGCGTTCGCAGGCGCGTTCGCAGGCGCGTTCGCAGGCGCGTTAGCAGGCGCGTTCGCAGGCGCGTTCGCAGGCGCGTTCGCAGGCGCGTTCGCAGGCGCGTTCGCAGGCGCGTTCGCAGGCGCGTTCGCAGGCGCGTTCGCAAGCGCGTTCGCAGGCGCGTTCGCAGGCGCGTTCGCAGGCGCGTTAGCAGGCGCGTTCGCAGGCGCGTTCGCAGGCGCGTTCGCAGGCGCGTTCGCAGGCGCGTTCGCAGGCGCGTTCGCAGGCGCGTTCGCAGGCGCGTTCGCAAGCGCGTTAGCAGGCGCGTTCGCAAGCGCGTTCGCAGACGCGTTCGCAGGCGCGTTCGCAAGCGCGTTCGCAAGCGCGTTCGCAAGAGCGTTAGCAGGCGCGTTCGCAGGCGCGTTCGCAAGCGCGTTTGCAAGCGCGTTCGCAAGTTAGTAATATTACTTCAAAAAGGTACCGTCTACATACTATAGTGCATATGCACAAAAATAACGTAACAAATAAGGTAACAAACTATAGACTTATATCACAACAGTCCCTAAGATGCTGATTGCACGGCGGCACACACATGTGGTTTCTTTACGGCAGATTTTCAAAGGGCTTTTCTTCTGTCAGATGTTTGAAAACTTATGAATTTATACTGCTTTGTTGCTCTTCTTTCTGGACCATTTATGAAAACAAATAGGGTAATTCCGGGGTAGATGGCCATAAGGTAGAGATGGCCTATCGAAATATTTCAGTGATTCGCTCACTAATTGTTACAGTTTAACGCTTAGTTCGCTGCTCGTCGTGCGTGAGGACAAAAGTACGGCAAAATATTAAGCGAAAAACAAAGAAAATATAAGTAAATCCTTTGTTTTTTGATTCAAATAGCTTGAATATTTTTTAGATGTCAACTATTTTGCGGAATTGTGGTGTTGGTTTCTTAAAATAATGGTGATATTTGTCTTAGTTGTAAAGTATACGAGCAGTGCTACGTTATAACCTCAAAATAATTTGCTTCAAGTCATTACTTGTTTTAGTTTTTGTTGTGGCCATCTCTCCTGGAATATAAGGACAGATGGCCAATTCTAGTCGGTATATGATGGCCATAGTGTAATAGTATAAAAATCACGTTTTGCACAAATAATTGATTTATTTTTAGATTTATTTTAAATGCCTTATAGAAACAGGAAAAAGGCAGTGGCTGTGAAAGGTCGGAAAAATCGCTAAAAGCAGCTGTTAATGCATAAACGTACGCGTGGCAGGACTCCAGTACCAAATACCTAAACTTTTTTAGGCATTCATTAAAAAGAAGAATAAAGAAAAATAATTTCTTTAACGATGGATCACGTGAGCGCATAGCCAACGAATAAGCCGAACATTTTAAATTATAGCATAAATTTAACCAACAAAATCAAAAAGCGGGATATGGCTGGTAACAGATGTTCTAAAGCAGAAATAGTGATTATCCTTAGGAAGTCAAAAAGAGTTTTTTTTGGCTAGAGCCTAGAGCCAACACTATGAACAGATCAGAAGTTAATGCATACGTTACCCCCAAACTACTTATTTAACATGGATGAAGCTGAACTAAATCTTAACAGACATCCGGGACACGTGCTTGCTTAAAAATATTCTAAACCAGTCTCCAAAGTGACGTCAACTGAAAAGGCGGATACATTAACCAAAAAAAAAACGCGGCGAAGAAGAGAATATAAGACTTTAAACTAAAAATTAGACTTAGCCTTAGCCTTAGCCTAGAATTGAGTTATGGCCATCTTACCTCTAGTGCCATGGCCATCACGCCCGGACACCTCGGGAGAGATGGCCAGTTGTGATTTTTAAAAAAATTTAATTAATTAGGTGATCTTATTAGAAATTGTTACTTTCATGTTCAGAATATCATAGTTGAATCTTCAAAGTTTAATAAAAAATAAATACAATCACAAAAACAAAAGTATTTCATTTCTGATAGAGCTTAGAAAAAACTATGGCCAACTACCCCGGACTTACCCTAGGTATAATATGTATGTAGATTAAGCCTGTGGATCAACCCCTAGTATTTAAAACTAACCACGTCCACGCTCTTTTTATTGTAGTGTGATGTTATAAACCTTCATCCATAAATGAACTGCCCAACACAACATAAAATAAAAAATAATTTCCATTCGAAGCAGATGTTCCTGAGATGCGCATGCATATCATAATATGATACATTCTCTTCTAAACTTGAAAATGTGATTTATTTTTAAACAATATGCTATTAATAAAATTAACTGCGTTAAAAACAACCGACTTCAAAAACGGAAAAGTAAAAAATAAAAAAGATTTGATATTATTAATTACTACTGTATATTATTTAGATGTGCTATTTATTAAATAGGTTTGATGTCGGTGCACGGGCTTAATACTAAGTGCTTAGTGTTTGGCACCGACTTCAAACCTATTTAATAAATAGCACATCTAAATAATATGTAGTAATTAATAATATCAAATCTTTTTTATTTTTTACTTTTCCGTTTTTGAAGTCGGTTGTTTTTAACGCAGTTAATTTTATTTAATACTTTTTAGTGTAATTTTCAACACGAATCAAACGAGCCCAAACTCGATAAAGTTGAGTCAATATATTACTGAGTTCCTATGGCCACCTTCCGATTCCATCATCAAATCAGCTCTATGTCATGATAATGTTTCATCGCTATCCAATTTACACACTTATACAAAATTTCAGCTCAATCGGTTACCGGGAAGTGAATCAAAGTTACTTGCTACATTCCAATTAAGTCATCGAGTACAGACAAAAATGCTCATAAAATAAAAACTACTGGGCCTAGCCGAATAAAATTTTTATGGGACCAATTCGACACCATCCTGCATCGAACAAAAAAAGAATCACGTAAATCGGTTCAGAAACCTCGGAGTAATCGGTGTACATACATAAAAAAAAAAAAAAAAAAATATATACCGGCCGAATTGATAACCTCCTCCTTTTTTTTGAAGTCGGTTAAAAAAGTACAGACATGGACGTCTATAAAAAATGTAATACGTACGTCTTATATTATGCATTGAGATTCAGGTTCAAATTGTCTCGTTCTATTTAGACAGGGGTAAAAAATATACAGCAAATTGTATCTATACGGTTTATTTTCAACAAAAATCCATAAAACACATTATAGTTTATTTATTTTCCTGAATGTAATGCAGTGATGAAATTAGCAGCAACTACCTGTAAAAGAAAATGATTGTGATATTGATTGGTCGTCTCTTTTTGTCTTTTAGTATGAACGGAGATATCGTAAGAAGCTTCTCAACCGAGAATATACTAAATATGGTGGAAAAAACTAAAAAACACGCTTTCAAGATAGTACAACGAAAAAGTAAAAAATAATTATTTATCCAGGAATCAAACAATAATCAATACATAGTATATATTTATGAAAAAAGCGTGAAGTGCCTTGTGTAATCAGCTCTTGAACAGCGCCCCACTCTTTTTAACAATTAAACTATGTAGGTATTGGTTTTGTTTGATTCCTAGATTAAGAATTTTTTTATACTTTTATAAATTTCTTAAATCCGTTGGTAATTACTAATAATTAATACAGTTGTAAAGAATATTTTCACAACGTTCATAATTTATATACTCGTATGTTAAATAAGTAACTATGTGTTCACGCATTACGATTGTAGGAAATCTAAAGCTAGAGTAATTTATAAGAACTCACTAGGGGAGGAACAGTCATTGCAGTTTGTATCACAAGAGCAATCATTGCAGCTGGTGCCTTCCTTGCAGGTGTCTGAAATACAAGAAATAAAATGAATATCCACTTAAATATCATGATAAAATGGGCTGCTTTGCGACTGCTCTATACAAAATATGGGTCTGTAACTATCCATACTAATATTATAAATGCGAAAGTAACTCTATCTGTCTGTCTGTTACTCAATCACGCCTAAACTATTGAACCAATTTTCATGAAATTTGGTATGGAGATATTTTGATACCCGAGAAAGGACATAGACTACGCGGGCGAAGCCGCGGGCGGAAACCTACAACTAGTACTAATAACAGAACTATAATAGAATATCACTGATACGCTTTCAAAAATGTCTAATAGTCAAGAAAATTTAATTTGCCTATGCGAATAAATGCGTCGGTAAATATGACCGCATGATATTATATTATGTATTATGTTTATTTTATATACAAATAAGAACCTAATTACTTAGATCATGTAATTTCATAATAATACATAGTTAATCGATTAAAATGCTTCTACAATCTAATCATAGACTTCGATACATACAAGAAAACTATACAATAAAAATAAATAAAAGTCTTACCTTTACATGGTTCACAGGGAGCAGGCATGTTGCGTCTTTGGTATTATATTTTTGGTATATATTTACTTGAAAATCTGAAGTGTTATATAAAATGAATCTACGTTGATTCGTTTATATAGTAATAAATTGTAAAGATTCCATCGAGCGGAACTGCAGCAAGGCTAAGGGCATTTGATTCTTTGTTGTTTTTTTCTATATACCATTTGCATTTTTTAGAAAATATAACGTAAATTGAAGGAAATTTTGAGAAAATTAAAAAGTTTTGTTACATTTTAAACAAAAGAACCAACATTAAAATTAAAAAAATATATATTTCTGTCCAATGTTTCGAATAATAGGACGAAACAAATAAATCGGTTCAGTTTTATCACTGAAAAGAAATCACGTTTCAAAATTCATTGTCACGTTGAATAACATGGAAATATAAATTTATAAAAGATAGAAAAAATTCGATCACGAGGCGGGACTTGAACCCGCATCCTTCGCGCCATTCCGGGGCGGATGCCTAACCAACTCAGCCACTCGTGACCCGCCTGAGCAATCGAATTTTTTCTATCCTTTATAAATTTATATTTATAAAGCATTTGAATGCCATAAAAACCAAAAAATATAAATTTAACATGGAAATGTTCCCAAAATTATATTACCCATTTAATTATTGTTATTTGCCTATGTAATTAAACTGATTGTTTATTTAGCTGTAAGAAACTAATAGATACTAATTAGATTATGTAGGTACCTACCTACTAGATAAGATTGCATACGATAAGAATTGTTTACCTATAAAATTTAGTGGATGTTGACGTTACAATTCATGAGTGTTATGTTTATGAATAATTTTTATAATATCGCCCTATTCTACCCGTCGGTACCTAGGTACTGATATTTCATACTCATCCTACCTACTAATTCTATAAATGCGAAATTTGTGAGGATGTGTGTGTGTGTTTGTAACTCTTTCACGCAAATACTACTGAAACGATTACAATGAAATTAAGCACACATAAAGAGGGTAACTTGGATTAACACATAGGATAGGTTTTATCCCGGAAATCTCACGAGAACGGGAACTATGGGGGTTTGTCTTTGAAAACGCGGGCGAAGCCGCGGGTGGAAAGCTAGTTTCTTTATAAACAGACAAAATACCTTTAGAGCGTGCCAAAACCAATTTGTTTTTTACTTTTTCTTGGAGCCCCGATTACTTGAACAAATAATCCAGTTTTCACTATAACCTGATGGATAATCATCATCATCATCATCATCATCAGCCCATATACGTTCCCACTGCTGGGACACGGGCCTCCTATGAGGGTACAGGCCATAATCCACCACGCTGGCCAAGTGCGGGTTGGCGGATGACACATGTCGTCGAACTTTTTAATTCTTCGACATGTCGGTTTCCTCACGATGTTTTCCTTCACCGTTCGAGCAGTGGTGATGTTACAACATGCGCAGATAAATTGAAAAATCAATTTATTTCCTGCGCGCTCGCCTGGTCTCGAACCACGGACTTATCGATTCGAAGTCCGAGGTCTCACCACTGAGCCACCACTGCTTAATGATGGATAATATATTTGTTTATTTGTAAATCAATCGGTCATGATTCATTAAACAATTCAATGACAAATGTTTTTATTATTTAAAAAGATTTGTTGCTGGAGTATACCTAATCAGAAGTGACTGTGACGGATTATTGAGATCATTTGTAACAGTTGAAACAAAATATTTGGAATCGTCATAAGAAATTTTGATAAAATGTTGATATATGATCAAAATAACAGTGAGTACATATTGAAAATCTCTAATATTAGCACCATTGATTTCCTTAGTAAGTAGTAAGTACCTACGTATATATTGAATTAATGGGAATAATATAGTATTTTGCTTAGAGGTATTTTGTGATATTTGTTTAAATGCTTCTAGATTAATTTTATCAATGGTTAAATTCACACAGGTATTAAATACATTCATGCACTGCTTTGAACTCAAATATTTATACGTGCTACTTAGAAAATTTCAATCGTCATTTATTTAATTATTCAATTTCTCTGAGGAATAAACACAATGCAGTTAAAGTAATTTATATTCACTAAAAAGGAAGCAAATCCCTGGTGATAAATGATAATAGAGTCAATGATGCGGCATGCCCTTTTTTAGTAACATTGCTGCATAAATTACATTAAAAGTATATGTATCTATAAATATAGAAGTCAGCTTGCTTATACGCCTTATTTATGAGGTATATATCGCAATACCAGCTAAATAGATTTTAAAGTATTTTGATTTTTTTAACTATATTTACCCACTTACAATAAATAACTGTTAAATTTTTGAAAATTTCAAAAAAAAAATAACGCACATTCATAAGGGCGAATACTGGGGCGAACGAATTTTTTTTTTATTTTCAAATATTTTTTTAAACAGGTTTTTATCCAGATTATGACAGTGTTTCCTATGATCAAGACGGGGACTCTCAAAATATTAACATAGGTTTGTAATCATTATTTTTCATGATAATTACTATTACTAAATATTTTTACATTTTTGCTCCTTTAATCCTTTTTATTCATTTATGTATTTTGTTTTCTAGGCACCTGCATGAAATAAATCTGAACACGTTACAAATATGCTGAAAATAATTATGAGAAGAACCAAATTATGAATTGCTCAACGTTCATTTTCTTAATTTCCCTAGTTTATTATTTTCCTGCAAAATAATTAATTTATATTAAATTAATATGAATAAATTGTCGAATAAGTTATAATAATAAACATGTTTTTTATTTTAACTCTAATGTTTTACAAGCTCTTCTCCATTTTCACAGTAATTATTTTTACACCATGAACAAGTAAGAATAAAACAAACATTAACAAGAATTTAACTGATACATTTATTCGATGTGTAAATAACTTAAATACTGTATACTTACGAAGTTACGTAATAACAAAATGAATTGCCGTGTAAAAACATCTTTACATGGAAGTTAACACCTGCAGGATATGAATCAATTGTAATTTTAATTACATAATGAAATGATAAATTTAATTATAAATTGTTTTATTGTTGTTTCTACTTCTTCGTGGTGGCTGTAGAAGCGTCGGTGGACCGCTTACAGTTACAGGAACAGGACTTATCGCATTTGCAAGTCTGGCAGCACTGTGTTGTGGTGCATTTGCAACCTATAAGAAAAAAAAAAAATAATAAATTTAGTTAGTTACCATACTGTATTTTTTTTAAAGACACCCGGCATCATAGCGTTTTCGCGCCATATCTGGATTATAGTCCAGAGACATTTTTTGCTTTTTTTATCTATTGTAGTCATTGATTGTAGTATATTTTTTTCAATTATTAAAAAATGTAAAATACAATTTTTAATTAAAGTCTTAAAATAATAATATTAAAATACTGGTTAGTAAATAAATTACAAATAAAATTATAACCATACTGTATTTGAGCCCGCTGCGAGAGCATAGGTACATGTATATGCCGCTGTCCACTCCATATAACCTGAGTGCGGGAAGGTTATGTTTTTCGAGTGAATGTGTGTATCATGACGTATGCTCGTATATTTCTATTTCCTTGGGCCTATAGCCCAAGCCACTGGACGAAATTTGAGGTGTCGTTGTAATCATCAGAATTTTGGTTAATAGACATTAGCAGTTGGGTATTTCGTTTTCATGATAATTCTTGTTACATAAATTCTAATTCAATGAAATAATTAAAGTATTTACAAAACAAAGAATTCTTCAGATTTATGAATTGTTTTGTAAATTAAAATCTATTTCTTCGTGGTGGCTGTAGAAAGAACAAGCAAGAACTACTTTGAAATTATTAAACGCTATTATACTAACTAATTCGGGTTATTGAAATTTAATCCAACGACCAGAAAGGTAAATCAAGGTAAAACAGTTTCTAAACGTACATTGTTATTCAAAACACGAAAAAATATCCATTTGATATCGTTTTTTGTTATACAAATTTTGTTATATATCAATTTTGGGTTAATTGCAATTTTCCAATAAATTTTCCAACAGTCTTTAAATTATCTCTCAAGTACGTATATATATTTTATATTTTCATATTAACTAGTAAGTAACTACATATGTAAAAAAAACATAACTATTTATTGAGTACCTACCTAATTCATATTTACACATTTTCCATTTTTTAACCGACTTCAAAAAAAAGGAGGAGGTTATCAATTCGGCCGGTATATTTTTTTTTTTTTTTTTTATATATGTACACCGATTACTCCGAGGTTTCTGAACCTATTTACGTGATTCTTTTTTTGTTCGATGCGGGATGGTGTCGAATTGGTCCCATAAAAATTTTATTCGGCTAGGCCTAGTAGTTTTTATTTTATGAGCATTTTTGTCTGTACTCGATGACTTAATTTCAATGTAGCAAGTAACTTTGATTCACTTCCCGGTAACCGATTGAGCTGAAATTTTGTATACGAATGTAAATTGGATAGCGATAAAACATTATCATGACATGGAGCTGATCTGATGATGGAATCGGAAGGAGGCCATAGGAACTCAGTAATATATTGACTCAACTTTATCGAGTTTGGGCTCGTCTGATTCGTGTTGAAAAATACACTAAAAAGTATTAAATAAAAATAACTGCGTTAAAAACAACCGACTTCAAAAACGGAAAAGTAAGAAATAAAAAAGATTTGATATTATTAATTACTACATATTATTTTTATGTGCTATTTATTAAATAGGTTTGAAGTCGGTGCCAAACACTAAGCACTTAGTATTAAGCCCATGCACCGACATCAAACCTTTTTAGTAAATAGCACATAAAAATAATATGTAGTAATTAATAATATCAAATCTTTTTTATTTCTTACTTTTCCGTTTTTGAAGTCGGTTGTTTTTAACGCAGTTATTTTTATTGGAATATGAAGGTAAGTTGGTCTATTTATCCTTTCTAAATATTTTAATATTATTAAGAAAAACTCTATATCTTATCTATTGGATTGAATTTTAATCCTGAATTTACCAAATGGATGATAAGTCATTAGGTAATAATATTTGGGAGGACAAAAGGTCGAACTTTTGATGATTGCAAATTTTTTTAGTTGCTTATAATAATATAACTCCTTCTTTCGTCTTAAATAAATTATAATTTCTAATACCCCAAAAAAATTATATGTGTAATGTTTTAAATAAGTTTAATTAAATAAATTTTGATTTACATTTTCCCTAAATACCTATTTTTTATTATTTCAATAAAACATATTTTTTCTCCCATTTACTTTACCGTAATACCGTAATACTTTAATCAAGATTTATCCCGATTGCCGACATTTCGAAGCTTCGAATTTAATCAAGTCTTCAATTTGTAACATACTTAAAATAAACCAAAAAAACCTGAAATAAAATTCCAGTCTACTTACCATCGCCACATCCTCCGCAAGGCATCTTGGTTCCGATCAAAAAACGTGGGAAAAGAAATGTACAACAGATAGTATAACTACAATATACTCACAACACGTAGCTACAACTGCATAGAGTGCAGTGATCGCTAATATATACATGTTCTGTTTATACATGTGATTTTATCGTATGTTCGGAAACTTTGCACGTAAGTATTGTTTATTATTTTTTAATGGGTAGGAAAGTTTTGGGCTGGAAAACAGCGTATTTCGAAGTATTTCGTTATTCTTGGATTAGGCATAGGCATTATTAGGCTTCAAAGTCTTTGACTTAAGACTATGACTACAGGAACATATTATGTACAAACTCGGAAGATTCAGTGTCGCTAATTTATTGCTGTCTAAAAAACCCAATTTACCTTTACATTTAGAGGGACCACCTCTTTACTACTTTAGAGACATTGACAATGTAGAGACTGTTCGTCTTAAACTGTAAGCAGTTTTCAAATTTTGTTTGGGTATTAAGTAGGTGCTATTTCGATTATTGTGTATCTCTAATCAGGAGTTGGAGCATAAATAAATAATAATAAGATATGGAAGTTTAAAGATATGAATCGTTTACTTTACTGTTTACAGGGTGTGAGATGCAAGTTTATTGCAATAAAAACTAGGTTGCCAAATATGTATTGGTTACCGCTACTGAAATTCTTAGATACAGTTGAATATAAAAAAGTATTTATTAAGTTTAAATAAACTTAACATAAATTAGGAAACTGGTTGTAAATTGCCAGTTGGGTGAACACTTATATCAATAAAACTATAAAGTTTTTTATAATGATTAAATAATTATTACTGATGACCGATATACTCGCAAAATTTCCGAACTCAATTAGATCCAAGGGATACATATTGTGCTAACCTAATAGACATTTTCCGCTTCGAACACTCCACTGTTCATTGCTCTTTTTCCTTTAACTGTCTTGTAGAATGTCTTAGTTAAAAACCAATGTACAGCAATAACTTCGATAGTGTCAATCGATGTATTTATTATAGGAAATTAGTATAATTGGAGCCGTGTAGTTTGTTTTGCACTCAGTACGCTCGTTGTTGCATCGAATGGAAACGGCTGGAGAATGTTGATAATAAAAGCAATCAAATTAAGTGCGTTTAAGATTAGATTGGCTGTGTAATAGATGTACTTTTTATGTATAACAAGACCACATGTACAAATATTTCGAAGGAATAATAACCAAGCCCAACAAACCAATAGCCGATAACTGAGTTTTGTCATTTGATATTGAGAATGCTACTGTATCGTATATTGAATTGAATTCAAATTATATGAGTAATGAGTATATCTTACTTAGTATTGCTGTAATAAATATTATTATTTTCATGTTCTACTACTGTTATAAACGCAAGTCTCTCGTAAACGTGGGCAACGAATTTGAAGTAGTCATAATTAATATCTTCTTATATATATAAAATTCCCCTGATAAAATGTTAGTTACCATACTCCTACATAACGGCTGGACCGATTCTCATGAAATTTTGTGTGCATATTGGGTAGGTCTGAGAATCGGCTAACACCTATTTTTCATACCCCTAAATGATGAAGAGTAAGGCAGAACAACGTTTGCCGGGACAGCTAGTAACTCTATAAAATGAAGAACGATTGGACGGTGGTGGATTGTAACAGCTCAATTGTCCACTTACACAAATAACTATCGTTTTAATAAAATGATAAACTCTTAAAATTATTGTATTGCATTGTAGTTAACCGATCTTTGATAAGTGTTTAACATACAGGCGAAGAATAGGTGAAGCTAAAAAATAACCAGAACATTGTTGAAAATGCCAGAATCACGAAAGCTCCAACTCCTAAATCAGAAAACAGAAAAACTAGCTTATATTCAAGAACTAGATGGCGCTATGTTTATTACGAGATTACGAGAGTATATTCTCCTTATTAAAATTAATTGCACATAATACGTTGTTCAAATTTGCTCACCTTAAATAATAATTACTTGCAAAGAAAATAATGAGCGAACACCGTTCGTCCCAAATTTTTTTCAGTTTGAGGCGAGATGGTGAGAGACGAAACTGCTTTTATTAATTTTTTATATGTTTTTTCTGAATTAACAGCTGGGTTGTGACGTTGAACTGCCACATGCTCTAACCACGATGCCAATAAAACTGCCGAACTAAGAAACACAAAACTACGAGCAAATACTATACAAATTAGGATATTGACCACTAATAATATCACCATCATCATCATTTGTTTCTACTTTAGAAGCACCGTATGATAATGTAACGTAATCCATAATGGTGATCACCTGCATGATACAAAGCTCTACAAAGGCTCTACATATTTCAGTTTTGTATGCAGTTCAGACTTATCTATTGGCTATAGCCAACAAAGGTACCTACAAAAAAGGGGAAAGATTAATATCCAGTTGTAAAAAAATTTAGTCTATTTTGAGAAATAGATAATAATGATGTGAAATTTTCAGGAATATCCAGTATTGACAAAAAATAAAGTGTAATTATTTTCAGCGACATTATAAGAAAGTTCCTATGAAACATTACAATCTTGGGAAAGGTTTTCCGGATATTATATACAACATCATAATCAAAATCCATTCAAAATAAAAAAGAATTCCAAGAATTAACGGAAAAAACATCTGAAATTTCGATGATTAATCGCTGAAGACTTCCGAACAGGAAGTACCAGCTTTAATGAAGACGATGATATAGTCATAGTTTATTTTCAACGCGTAGTAAAGACTTGTGTAATCAGTTTGAAGAAAATAATCATTGAATAATGTCAAATTATCATGAAACGAGATATCGTATCAGATAAACTGAAACAGAAAACAGGTACCTTTATTGATAATAAAGCTACCTACCTTTTACTATTTTTCAGGATGTAACAATTTATGCGTAATACAATTTGAAATATCATGTAATAACATACTTATAAGATGCATCATAAAATTGCTATAAGATAATTTTAAGTTAACTAAAACCTCTTAATTATTAATAGAGAAAATAATCAAAAGCGCTGAAACCAGTGGCTGAAACTATCAATTAAAATTCTTGTCGTCAGAAAGACATGATGACTGCATGGTATGTTGACAAAATTTATACTATTTTGAAACAAGTAAAAACTTGGGGTATTGGATTAAACAAAGAATTTGGCACACCCAACGTCCCTATTTAATATCTTATCATATCTCTGCCGATAACGCCGTATCATTGGGCACACAATGTACCAAGACTCTAGTCACAAACTACAATAGCTCGCCACCTGTCGTCGCTGCAAATAATTATCAGTGAGATAAGCGACAAAGCCCAATATAATGTGATTGAAAGTTGTGAGTGAGAAACGATGGCTAACTTTAAATTAGCTTTGATACTTTTTATAGCTCTAAGTGCTAGTGTAATCGGACAAAATAATGTAAGTGATACAGAAAGAACTATTAGTGAAGATGTAATCGAAGAAGTGCCTGTTAATGATGTGGAAGATAAGACAGAAAGTCCAATTCAAGAAGACCCAATAGAAGATCCCATAGAAATATTATCTGAATCAAATTTACAAGAAAAAAGTGGGAAATATCAAGTGCTTGAAGATGAATTAATAGGAGATGTGCCTAATAATTTGGAAGCAGTTGATTTAGATAATGTCCAGATTGAGAGGCAAATGGCCATACCCAGCACAACTTCTCAGACGAACACTGAATATGGTAAGATATTTAAAAAAAGTTGATTATCGTCACGTTCACTAGTTAACTATCTTTAATGAATCATGCTATTTGAGTGGTTGACTCATTGAAGCTTGAACTCACTCAAATGACGATGATGTAGTACTACGTTCATTAATAATTTCAGAACGGTTATATTCTAATACAGAATTGATTCCTTATGCATTTTCACAACCAAACCTTTATTGATTGACCACTACGAGATGATTTTGAAAAGATCCTGTTCTATACAAATACTAAATCAATCAACATTACGTACATGCTCATATAAATATAATAAATTTTATAATTTAAGTAATTTTCATTTGTAAAATACATAATGTAAAATACATTGATGAATCTGAACTACTTGTCTTCTTAGATGACGAATCTCATATCTAACGTCAACATTAACTTAAATCTTTTCTCATTTGACCCAAAAACACGATCCTTGAGCTAACCGTACGATGAAATCATTCTTTTCAACACTATAAATTTCATGCGAGCTATTTGTTATCTGATAAAGTACTTGGCCCTTATCATCACCTAATTAGCTTTGGTGTTTACTGTGAACCTACGCTTCTATATCGTCACTTCTTTTTTAGCATTTTATAAGAATATTAAACGAGCCATATCAATTGCTTTAAGGTGCGCCCATTATCAGGTCATTCGCAATGCTTGTCGATAAAACTATAAATATAGTAACTTTATACGCTCATTATTGCAATTAATTTGATTCGTCTCAGTCCACAATCGTAATTTATTGCTGTTTACAAGATTGAGAAATGTACCTACACAATTGAACATCTTATTCACTGATTGTGAAATTAGTAGTCAATATTCATGATTTGCTGACCCCGTGATCATCAATTAGGAAAACACGTGCAAAAGTATCCTTTTAATTTTCTTTTCAATGAACTGATCAATCTCACCAACTTTCCTAAATAAAAAAGAAGATGTTATTCAATTTTAAGTGACAAATTAATTTTCATAATACCCTCACATCGTCAAAGAAGTTGCAGGTACTGACCACCTTTTAAGGATCACAGTTCTAATCATAACTAATTAGATTTGATCTTTTTTTGGTTATTAAAAATCATTGTGTAATTTATTTAAAACAGGGGCTATAAATTCTTCCGACCACTAAAGTTTACAACTGAAAATATTAGTCATGTAGTACATTCGCCTGTTATTTATTTAACTCCTCAGTTTCTACGTAATAACTAATACCTAAGTATCTATTAGTCATTACAAGCTTTATCTCAAAGAACAAATACCACTCAGATTGAGTCATCATAAAATAATTAAACAGATTAACATATTAAGTATGGTTAGAGAAGACGGAATAAAATGCAGTCAATTTCTTGATAAAGGATCCCTATATCATTTCCAAACAATTTTTGATTATAGTTATTTGAATAGGCCTACTCGTAAAGTGGTAACTAAAACTGGTTTTATTGATTCTAAGATACTGAATTTAGTAGTAGTGATAATGTAACAAATCTTCACAAGAAAACTTACGTTGTACCTTCAAATCACGTTGTTGCCTTTTCGTAAAGTAACACATCTTAAATCATATTACGTACTTGTATCGTCTGCTTATGGCCATCTTTTACCGTAAACAAACAAACTCTATATTACTAATATGGATATGTACACAAGTCTTTCGAAAATGTACTACAATGTTCAGTATTATGAACTCTTTCCTTGGCTTCTTCAGACTCAATGATTAAGAATTTATAAATTTGAATTTTTGATATTAACTGAAGAAATTAGGTAAAATGTGAATGTCAATGAATGAAACCAAATGTTATCAAGTTGATTTTTTTAAGCTATTGCATAGCTTCTATCGCGGGCCTCAAGGCCCTAAGTAAGTATCCATTAGCGCTCAAGCGCCGGGACTGAATCGAGAAATTCCGTAACGAAAAAACCTCACGCTCCCCACTCCGACGGGCGGAGGTATGGCTTGAAGGCATAGCATGCAATAGCTTTACCGCGGCAGTCCCCGAGTGCCACACGTCGTTTTTTTTTAAAGAAACAATGCTCCTTTAGCAAATTCTGATTTCGTGAAAATTCTTTTCTATCATCCAGTTCAATTTTCATCCAAATTAACACAGTCGCTCCATATATTTGACTGGACTAAACAGAAGGATTGACACAAAGACACAAAAACATTAAAAAGTAATCTTAACTATTTCCTATAACGTATCGATACCTAATAGATTTACTTTACATCACATTTAATTAAATATTTTTGGTAATCTTAATATATATAAATCTCGTGTCACAATGTTTGTCCTCAATGGACTCCTAAACCACTTATCCGATTATAATAGAATTCGCACACCATGTGCAGTTCGATCCAACTTGAGAGATAGGATAGTTTAAAGCACAAAGCGCGGGCGAAGCCGCGGGCGGAAAGCTAGTTATAATATATAAATACATGTTATACTTTAAAGAAATAAAATATTAAATTGTAGGTATTTCATTCTGCAAGTTGATAAGTACTATTTCTACAAATAAGCCAGCTTTGTATGAAATCGATAACTTATCTGTTTATCGGTGACTGGCTTTGATATTGATTTGGAATGTTATGTTCAATAGGATGCTTATTTTATTAAAACAATAGTCACACAGATATCATCACTATTTATAAATGCGATAAGGTTAATTTTCTTAAATAGTACTTGAATACAGTTGGGGTTTTCCCCAGTCTAATATAATAGCATCATCCTTCATCCTTAATCGAATCATAATGTAGAGTAAAATTTTATTTTAAACATACCTAACCGCTTTCCTCTCCTTTTCTAACATGATTTTGATATAAAAATTATATTTTCTTTCGTTTATTTTCACAATCGTTTCAATACTTATCTCTAATGATTATTTTCTTCTATTCAACTTCGATATATATAAAATGTTATTAATATTAAATTCTCTAGCTCACATCGACGGAAGAGTGTTACCGTCAATCAGCTACCAAAACAATGGGCAGCCCTACGTCATCACACAGCAGAGACTGCAGCAGATTAGAGGCAACTTCCTGTATTGGTTCTACGACCAGGGCGGCAGTGAGAACATTGGTGATTACCAGCGGGACATCCATACATCGACGCCGCAGATTCACAAGAACTTCAACTTTCAATTGCCTTTCTTTGGATTTAGATTTAATTATACGAGGGTCAGTACCTAATAGAACTCTAGGTTTCTTCTAGGTTTTAAGTTAATTTAATCTAAATTGAAATTCAAACTAGCTAGCTTCCGCAGACAGAAAACTGTCCTATAATAAAACATAATATAACAACCAACAACTTCGGCAATTACTAAAATTTCTTTTGAAAAGTCCTATTGTCAGACTAGAGTTAATTTTTTTTAAACCATCCATTCTTGTCCGAATAGCTATCTATACACTTACGGAATTTCATATTTTCTTTCAGCTGTCCATGAACGGTTACATATACTTCAGCGATCCTCCAGACCACTACACGTATCCTCTCTCCTTTCCTGTAAGAGATTGGCCTAATGTTAACGACCCTTCTTTCATTGGCATCTTCTTCAGCAAATGCCGTATTGGTAGTCAGAGGCCGGAGGACCCAGATCAAAGAAGACCAGGTGTTTACTTCAGATTGGATAGGGACTTGCAGGTATGAAATTTTACCAGATTTTTTTGTAGGTTAACTACTATGAAATAATCAAATCTTTGGCTTTCTGGCTCTACAACTAAATATTTAAGTTTCCATTTTGCAACAACTGTGATGGATAAAGACGTATAAGTTTTGATATAGCAGTAATCAACTTTTGTTTTGCATCACCTTCAGGTATAGAAAAAATGACTACTATAGAATTGTTTTGTTTATTTCATTTTAGACAAGAACAGATCAACTTGGTGTTGAGATGCGAGAACGTATAACATGGGATATTCGTGAAGGTGTTATAGGTTCGAATACATTCTTCCCTAAACATGCCATCACAATTACGTGGAAGAATATGTCTTTCGCTGGAGGTATTGATAACTCCCTGTTTGTGGTAAGTTTTATAGACTTTGTCTTTTTTATTAAATCTTGTTCTTACAGTACTTAATTGTAGACTACTACTAATAGAATCCATTATTATAGCATCATTGAATTTGTAACTTTTGATTGCAACGTGTTCTTCTTATGGATGGTCAGTAATTATTTGAGTAATCGATGTCTTTTATTCTTCTTTTTAGACGAACACATTCCAAATGGTTTTAGCTACCGACGAAGTTTTTACGTATGCTATATTTAATTACCTTGAAATTAACTGGAGTTCTCATACTGAAGCTGGTGGTGATACCACTACTGGAGAAGGAGGTGTACCAGCTTACGTAAGTAGATATTAATATTTAAAAAAATCGGCTCATCCTATCTAACAGGTAGCTGTTAGATAATTTATTTAAACTAAACACCATAAAAATGTGCAGTGGTCTTCCAAGGATTAGTTATAGTATGGAACAACAGAAAACAAATTTGTTTGCTACTCCACCTTTAACATAGAACTAGCTAATTATTCATGGTAATATTTTAGATTGGTTTCAACGCCGGTAACGCAACACGAAGCTACGAATATAAGCCCTATTCTCAAGCATCTGTTCTTAGAGATTTAACTGGAAGAGGCTGGGCTAACGGTTTTCCGGGACGACACATATTCCGAATCGATGAAAACATTCTCATGGGAACATGTAATAAGGATATAGGTCAGTAATCCAACACATCAAAAATATATATTGTAAAGAATATTACAAATGTAACAGATTCTAATAATTCGTTGATATTTTTTTTGTAGATGGTGCCAATCTGCCGTTAATGTTCGCTCCTGAATCTGGAAACATGCTTGGAGGAACGATTGTAAACATAACTGGTCCTTGTTTTAATCCTGACGATAGAATTACGTGCAGATTTGATACAGAAGCAGTAATGGGTGCTGTGGTTGATGTGAACCGAGCTGTATGTGTGCAACCACGGTTTTATCATAATGGATATGCTAGATTCGAAGTTGCTATCAATAACGAACCGTATAAGTGGAAAGGAAAATTCTTTGTTGGTAAGTAGACAGACATTTTTAATTTACATATTAATATCCTAGTCTAAGTGGTATTTGATGAAATATTTTTTTTTAACTTACAGAAACACCTGCAACAGCAACTGAGAAAATATTCTTCCCTGACAATGCGATCCATGAAAGATATCCGCCAGAAATAAGAATCAAATGGGACCGTTTCAATTTAACAACAAACTTAAATGTACAGCTGCAAATAAGTTTGTGGGGATACAAGGAGGTTACTATCAGACCTCAACTCGAGTTCATAGACATGATTGAAGCTGGTGTCTCCAATACAGGAGAATATGTGATCAACCCACAGAACTTCCGTAACAGGGATAACATTATGCACAATGATATGCAGTTCGGTTTCCTCCAGATTAACTTGACGACACCGGAAGTGTTTAAAGGAGTTTCTATATCGCCGTAAGTAAAGTGAAAATTAATTGGCTATGATTAAACAATTAAAACTTTTGATAGTCCCATATAAGGTCCCATACTAATACAATATTGTAAGATTGTAACCTTTTTTACTTATATATCAAAAATAATATTGCATGAAAGCTTTCTAAAATGTTTGTAAATCCAAAAATTATTTCGTTCAAATATTCCTTTATGTTTCGTGAACTCTAGAAACTAAATTATACGAAATATATTCAGGGTGCTTTGGAGTAGACCGATTCCACTCGGTTGGTACTTCGCTCCCCAGTGGGAGAAGCTTCACGGCCAACGATGGGCCCAATCCATGTGTAACAACTGGCTCAGAACCGATCGTTTCTTAAAGAACTTCGCTGCTCAAGTCTGGGTGTGTCCCTGTACCTTGGAACATGCACTCTTGGATAAGGGACGATTCCTACCAGACCCTAATTGTGACAAGGATACCAATCCGACTTGCAGATATCATTGGGGTGCAATCCATTGTGTTCGAAGTGCTTCGCCAAGGTAATCCATAAACAAATCCTATATTAGTTACATATTTAAAATTACAATATGCATATTATTCAAATTAAGAGTTTTTTTTTGTCGTGCACTGTACTGCAACATTCTTAAATCTTACTATACTTAAACGTTATTCTTTGTATAATAAATAGTACCGATTTTCTCTATAATAATTATGAATATTTCAGCCCTGAAGGTTCAGGTCAAGAATGCTGCTACGATAAGAATGGTTTCCTAATGTTGTCGTATGATCAAATGTGGGGTTCACGACCTCAGAGGTCGCACGACTTTGGCTTCACTCCTTACAACGAAGCCAACAAGGTATTTAGCAATTGAATTCTTGTTGTTCCATCTATTTAGGTGAATGATGTATTAATTTAAAACATTTTCATAGGTGCCATCTTTATCCCATTGGTTCCACGATATGATACCGTTCTATCAATGCTGTATGTGGCAAGAGGAGCAAGCTGTTGGCTGTGAAACTTTCAGGTAATTAAATTGGTAAAAAAAATATTATTGAACTTTAGACAATATATCGTAGACAAGACAACACCCATTCAGATTGTTATGTTTACTTAAAAGATAAATAAATAACAATTAAATCGTACATAATATTCTGAATGCAATAAAAAATTGGCGATCTTGCATGACATTTTAAAGTAGCTAGGAAAAACGTAAGTATGTTAAGTTTTGACCTTGGAAAATTTCAGGGTATATATTATGTTTCTTATTTATTCTTATTTGTTTTTCTATTTTTAATTGTTTCCACATTTTCAACCTTTGTATAACATTCAGATTCGAGCGTCGTCCCTCCCAGGACTGTGTGGCGTACCAGTCACCAGGCGTTGCTGGTATCTTCGGAGACCCTCATATTATAACTTTCGACGATCTACAATACACGTTCAATGGAAAAGGTAAAATATATTTAAGCTGTAAACTTAACAAGATATCGCACCTTCGGTAGAACAAGGGCATAATTGTCATAAATTGCCAAAATGACTTAAATATGCAGAAATGCTTTAAAAAGGCCCTTTCAACTGGAGGGACAAAGACATTCGTTTAATTCCTACAAAAAACAGCCAGATTGAAATAGTGGCGTTGTCATTTTGGCGCTATTTTGTTTCTCTCTTGGCGAGACAAAGTCTCATTGGTTAGTTGTGCCATCGGCGGGGACTGAGCTAGCTGTCACTTGGAGCGCTAACGTCGTTTATGTAAATATGCCCTATAATGTTTTTGATTTCTGGAACGACAAGGCCATATCTGTCACACTTATGCCTAGTTTACGATTTAAAAATTGGGAGGACAAAGTCGTTCAGACAATTGTGCCCTTGTCTGTCCAAGATTTGTTATACTCCATGGTCTTAAAAGTAACATTTTATTCCGATAATTGCTGTAGAGAGCAAAAAAACAAGTTAGTTTTTTAGAAATTTAAACGATAGGACTGCCAATCAAAATACAACAAACATACCCTCACACCCACAAATCTATCCTCAAAAACTTTCGAGTTTACATAATAAATAATAATATTAGTAAGATATTTATTCGTAAATAATTATTTTTCTTTTTCAAATTTGTTTTTGGAATGTATTATTTTGCTGTGAACACATTGCCTATAAAATCGATCATACATAAATTAGGGGACCCAGCATAAAGCCGATGCCGTCCATTCTGGAATGTAAAACGTGCAAAAAAAGCTGGCCCAATATCAATATGCACTCCGGCAGAATACATAAGCCTTATAAAAAATGCCACGAAAAAGGAGGAATTATTTAATGTCAAGGAATTGAATTATGATTCTTTCTTGTTCTGTGATCTTAATATAATATTATTCCAATTTTTAAAGCGATTCCAAAGAATTTTGCTAGGAAACATAATAGTTTCAGATTGTTGAAGATGTGTAATGGCTGATTAGTAAGTTTTGATCTCTATTTTTGTGATAAAGTACTGCGGCTTTCTAAAGTGTTTAAGAAAATAAAACATTTATACAAAAAAACACGTTATTATCATTCCAAAATTATTAACTTAAAGCTTTAGTTATGGCCATATTTACAAATTAATTTTCTTGTTGGTGGAACAAGGGCACAAATGTACACCTACTTAAGAAAAAAATATTATTAAAAAAAAACTAGCAGTTTTTAATATTTGTAAACGATACACCTAAAAGAATATAGTATATAGTTTATGTCATACAAAGCAGAACAACCATAAAAAATTATTATCATAGCTAGACCACATTAAGTACTACAAATATTTTAAAATGGCTCTCCTGTAAAATTGCAAAAACTGTAATTGTGCCCTTGTTCTACCGAAGGTGCGATATATTGAATGCATTACACTTCTATTGAAAATAAGAATGAAATCTGACACGGTCTAACTTTGCACGATCGCGGATAAACGTCCCATTACCTGACATATTACTTACAATAATATATTTCTTCACAGGTGAATACGTTCTAGTGAGGGTTGATCATCCTCAACTGAAACTGGATGTGCAAGGTCGATTCGAACAGGTGGCGAGAAATATCTACGGTGCTGTTAATGCAACACATCTTACATCTATTGTATCAGCATCAAATAATTCAGTCCCTATCGAGGTAATCAACTTCTCCAATAAAATTCTTAATTTTCATTTTAAAGCATACCACATCCTTCAAACTTCATTGATCCAGCAATGTTTTAACTGATGGACTGATGGATTGATCAGATTTAATTCGCTAACTTTGTGATCGCGACTTAAATTTACTGAATTTGATTGCACTGTCTGTCTTTACTTTTTAAATATTTTTATACCTACCCTAAACATAATACTGATTCTACTTAAAATTTTATAGAACACATAATTATACTTATGTATTGTAATAAAATAGTTTTTATATTTATCAGGTGCGCTTGCGTCCTCAACATTCGCAATGGAGATACAGATTGGACGTGTTTGCTGATGGAAAAAGAATTTTCTTCGACCGACCTGCTCTTAGGGTTCAGTACTTCCCAGGTAATTAATATTTGATATTGTACTCTTCTATTACCATAACTCGTTATACTTGAGATTAATGTAACGCCAATATTTAAATTATTTTAGGAGTAACTGTCTACCAGCCGATGTACATCCTCAATCAATCTGAAATCGTGATCATGTTCTCTTCTGGTGCTGGAGTAGAAGTCGTAGAAAACAAAGGATTTATGACAGCAAGAGTTTATCTCCCTTGGAACTTTATGGTGAGTTAAATATAAATCAAAACGAAACATTCCTTTATGAAAAATTATATCTTAGCCTGTGACAAACCCAACTGAATAAAAATGATTTGAATATATAAAAGATAATGATGATAAAAATACCAAACCAAACTAATTCTTGCAGAATCAAACGCGGGGTCTATTTGGTAATTGGTCTCTAGATGTAAACGACGACTTTGTGCGACCCGATGGAACCTTAGGGACGGTTGATTTGAACAACTTCCAGAGCGCGCATCGAGAATTTGCTCAATATTGTAAGTCTTAATTGTATCTACGTGATCTACACGGTGTAAGAATTTCTGCCTTTGAAAAATCGCTTAATAAAATTGAAAAGCTTAACATTTGAAACACATAGTATATTTGAGTTCTAGAACCACAACCTTCAGGATTCGATACAAATTTCTTGACTATCTAGAACAATTGTGGTTTTAGTTTAAGCTTCATATATAAATATCATTGAAATTCTTTATTAAATCTTCTTTTCTTATTTAGGGCAACTTTCTGATCGAGAGCAAAAGGATATAGGTGTAGCATTATTCACGAGGGAATATGGTCGGACTGCAGCATACTTTAACGATGATCAATTTATACCCAATTTCATAAGAGAACCAGCGAACTTCCTACCGGCAAATAGGTCACAGGATGTTGCAAGAGCTCTAGAAATATGTCAGGACTCATATCAATGTCGCTATGATTATGGTATGACGTTGAATAGAGATATGGCTGAATTTACCAAGAATTATTTGGCATCTATTGTAAGTACGCATATTAGATTAAATCTTTGCTAATATAGTTTGCAAATATAATAGAAAACCAGACTTAGGTCAAAATATATAGATAATGTATACCTAGGAGTTAAATCATACCATCCGTGAGAAAAATAACTTGTCATTGTATTCAACTGTTAACGTTTTTGTGATACCATCAACGGAATGAATCATCATCTTGCTTTATGAACTATAATTATTATAGTACCTATATTGTCGACTTTTGTTTTGGTACTCTTGGTTTTTGTAAAGCTAAGAAAAATAAATTAAAGTTAAGGCTATATGGAATGATCTATGGAAATTTACTTGCTGGTTATAACTTATAGGAGACTGAATCAAAATAGCTTTATTAATGCAATTGCGTTGAGATGTTTACTGTAAATAATTGCGTGTGTCCCTTGAATATATCAAAAGATGTCCATTGTTCTTTTAATTAAGGTGTTCTTTCAAGGTCTTTATACGATGGAGATACGTATTGAAAACTCAGTTTATCATCAACTATCGTAGCAAAATTGCACATGCATTTTTGCAGCTGCATAGTTTTTGCATATTATTCAAATCATCTGTCTGTTTACTATCCTCAGTCGTGATTCTTAGACAGCGGTGTTATTTGAGTATTATTTTTCTAGTTATAAATATATTAACTAAGTGGATATTCCTTTTTAGACAAATATTAAGGAGATCAATGCAAGGCGAGTGATAAGTTGCGGTATTTTAGAAACACCTCGGTTTGGACGGAAGAGTAATTTCTTCTTCACCCCTGGTACTAGGGTAAGTAAAATTTCTTCATTAACTTAATTTTTTAGCAGTCCATGTTTCTTTACATTTTAGCCTATGGCAATTTTTATGAGTAACATAATATACAAATAGAGAAGTTAGTTTGAATAGACTGGGGCCTTTTATGTATTTAAATTATTTTTTATTCTAATTAGGTGAACTTCGAATGCAACCAAAACTTTATCTTGACGGGCGACAAGCGTCGTATTTGCGAAGACAACGGCAGGTGGAACCTTCCTGACTACGGCTATACTGAATGCTTACGTAAGTCTTATTGCAAAAATATTTAAAATTATTCTATTAAGTGTAAATAATTTAGTATCATAATAAATTTATAGGTCTTTGTGTTTATTTATTCTCACAAAACTTCTTATACCAGGTAACCAGGAGTATTCGCAACGAACGTTATTCTTAACCTGGGGCATCATAGTGGCAATTATTCTACCGTTGTTACTGCTCATTTGCCTGTTTTGGTTCTGGTGTTATTACAAGCCAAAGTCAGAAGGCAAAGAGGGCTTCCGCTTCGAGGACATTCCGCGTTCGAAATCCGCATCACGACTTAATCTTAGATCCGCATCAATGGGGAACATCACAGACACCATGAAATCATCCACGTTACGTAGTCAGGATTCTGATAAACCCAAATTACCTGATACACCCACCGAGGAAACCCCAATTAAAGCCGTAACTCGGTCAGCACCAGCGCCTCCTGGTGAACCTTTAGACGGTGACACCTCTGGTATAGGCTACACTGATTCGAACAAAAGTGACAAATCTGATAAACCATCCTCTCTGAAAAAACGTCGCGGTTACGACAAAAGTTATAGAACAAATGAACCGTTACCTAACGCTCCAGAGGTCGAATTCCCAGAGAAACCCTTTGATTTATCTGAAGAAGATTTACTCTCAATAACCTCCCCTTCTGATTCAGAATCTAATAGAGATTCTACTCTTACACGTCCCGCTAAAGATATAGAATTCTTGAAACCACGTCAAACCGGACGTCGCAATCTTCCAAGTGAATCTGGATACTCGACAAAGGAATCCGAAGATCCATATTCTCCAAAATATGAGGGTCGCTTCAGTCCCATATCGTCGCACTATTCCCCAACGTATTCAGAAATTTACTCACCACCCATCAGCCCTACTTCTGATAACAGCCCCAGAAATACATTCAACAATTCTGGTTTGCCAGAGCCTCCAAAGAGCGCTCCACCTACAGAAATCAAAACTTTCACTTTACCTCCACAAAGAGGAAAATCAGTAGAAACCCTTATTGACCCACCTACGGCTGAAATACCTACATTTAGCAGTCGATCCACTATGGTGTAACATTTCATAAATATCAAACTAACAATCCCACTGATATAAAAGTAAATAGAATAGACATTAGGTTAAACACTGCCAGGTGAATGACAATATTTGGAGACTGGCTTATTTATTAAGCGTCACAAATTAGTTAATTTATGCACTTATTTGTTTAGTAATTTTGAGATATATTTACAATTTTAAACGTGATGTGATTTTTCCCAGTGATGTCGTTACATAAGTTTTAAATGTTTAACGAATGTTCAATAAATTGTTTTACACGTTTATGAAAATCACAGAGAGAGAGAATTTCTGTTCCGAGATACGGTAGAATAATTTCACTGTAGTTTAATATTTTAGTATCTAATTTATAAAATAAGAAAGCAGGGAATAGCAAGGTTCGGTGGAATAGAAATTTTCTCGGTCATGTGATGCGTTTGTTTTTTTAATTCCCCCCAACCTGCAGATATTGCTTGCTTTCTTATCATTATTATCATAATGTACACACGAAAATGGGGTTACACGGCCAGTGAGGTGAGTTACTTTTATATCTAATTTAAGATAACACAATATTGCGTTTTTTCAATGTGTTTAAGTTAACAAATAATATGAAAAAACATTCCAAAATAAATAAATTAAGAATATTAAATTTGTTATGATTTCTGGTGGTTCTGGTTAAGTTGCGACGCGTTTTATGATAATATGTAGGTATCTATTTTTGTCTTTTTGTACCAACCTAGCATTTCTATATTTCCGAATTAAATTCCTATACATATTCCTAAGTCCGTACATTTTTTTTATCAACTTAACCTTAAATATTACCTACACACTTCGTAAAAAAATCCACTCTGAATTTTATTCCGCACAGTTTGCTATCTATTAACATGAACTTCTTCTATAGGTAACCAAGAGTATTCTGCAAGAACTTTGGGGGCAACATGGGGCATAATTAGTGCTGTTATGGTCCCAATTGTCATTGTCCTGATTTGCATTGGATGGAGGATCTTAAAGCGAAGGAAGGACGAGGAGAAGGAGGAGAACGACTATTTGAATATAAAGTAAGTTTACGAAATGATTCAAGGGATAATTAGCACAGAGAATTAACTATTAAACATAATAAGTAGTTTTTAAATTAATGTACCTACTACTAATAGGTAGATTTCCACTTTGGACCGTGACTCCACTATAATAATATACTATTAATTATTCTATTCTCTTTTTCACTAGCATGATTTTTTATTTTCTTTACAAAGACCAGCGCAAGGCGCAAATTAATAATTAAATAAAACAACATATTTTCATTTAAATCGGTACAGTAGTTTAGCCGTGAAAAAGGAACTGACAAACCGAAAGCGGAAGGACTGTCGCATTTATAATACCGATGATATTTTTGTAATTTCAGAACGCGTGCAATCGACCCAGATGAATCGGTCAAGATAAATTCGGATGACGAATCCATTCCATACAAAAAGGACACAACAGAAGATAGCCCGGAGCCAACAGAGCCCGTGAAAGTAGTAGACTTGGATAACGACAATCAAGGCTTTTCATACGGGCAACCCCAAGCGTATAGTGAGAATATAGACACGCAGCAACCGTATAATCAGAATCAACAACAACCAATGCCATATAATCAGAATCAACAACCACCAGCAAGCCAATGGAGTGGTGAAACCGAAATAAACTAAAACAGCTTATTTTATAGCTTTAAATTTATGAATTATGTTCTAGATTTATTGTATGCATTATGAAAAAAAGTTAAAAGACAGCATCATACTTTACTGAGTTTTACCAAAGTTTTTTTATTTAAAAATAATGTTTGTGTATATTCCATGCTCAATATTTAATAGTCTCAAAAAGGTACAAAATTAAAAATAATGGATAATAATTAGTATGCCGAATTTCCTGCGACAATTTAAGACTATTTACATTATCAACCCACCTCGATTAGAATTTAGTTTATTTAAAATTGTTTATTTTTAAGTCATGACAAAATATTCAGATAATAATATTTTTAGATTAAAAATTACCTACTGCATGAGTCATAACTGCATGATAATATTACGCCTACTTAATAATAATTAGCACAGAGCAAGTAATAGCTGTATGTAATTAGTTTAAGTACCTATGTACCTAATATTTTTTCAAACGTATTATTTTTTTTCTATGTTATGACCAGGCGCACCAGTATTGTAATATATGTTAGCTTGCTCATAACTAAGAGACACCTTGCTTTAACAGAAATGGCAAATAGAGTTAAATATTGGATTATTTTTATCAGATATAATATGTTATAGATAACTATTACGTAAATAATTAATTTATATTAAGATTATAACGTTAATATTAGGTACATTACGTAGGTATTGTTCTTTACGTGTTTCTACTAAGATTTTAAATGTATCGATTATTTTATATATATTTTTTTTGATCATAATAAATTTTTGTTATCTAATGTCGCGTTTTATTTTATCCGAAATATACATTCGCTGTAAACTAATAAATTTCATCAAATAATATAATAATAAGACCATAATATGACTATGTACTTAAATCCATACTAATATTTTAAATGCGAAAGTAACTCTGTCTGTCTGTCTGTTACTCAATCACGCCTAAACTACTGAACCAATTTTCATGAAATTTGGTATGGAGATATTTTAATACCCGAGAAAGGACATAGGCTACTTTTTACCCCGGGAAATAGGATAGGTTTTATCCCGGCAATCCCACGGGAACGGGAACTATGCGGGTTTTTTATTTGACTGCGCGGGCGAAGCTGCGGGTGGAAAGCTAGTGATTTATAAATCACCAGTGAAAACAACGCATTTAGTTAGTTATGATTAGAGGTGTGATCCTTAAAAAGTGGTCAGTACCTCTTTGACGATGTGAGGGTATTATGAAAATTAATTTGTCATATGAAAATTTAATAACATATTTTCTTAGTTAGGAAAGTTGGTGACATTGATCAGTTCATTGAAATTACGATAAGATACTTTTGCACGTGTTTTTTTAATTGATGATCATGATGTCAGTAAATCATGCAGAATATTGACTACTAATTTCACAAACAGTGAATAAGACGTTCAATTGTGTAGTACATTTTTCAATCTTATATCGGAGATATTTTGAGTTCACCTTCACACATTCCGCCAGTGAACACCTTCAGAAGCGTAAGATCGTTTACAGGGGATGACCTCTTATTTCCAGACAGATTACGCCGTGAATTGCACTGACTAGCAAATTATGATCGCAACCACTCTCCGTACGAAACACAGTAACATGCGCAATTCGCATACGCCGATTTTGTGCGGGGGTGTGATTCATGCTGAAGCGTGCTACTCTCTCACATCTGTGTCTCACATTAATACGAAATAAAAACAATGGTATAATAGTACCTGAAACTAATAGTCTAATACACAGGTCTAATACATAGGTAGGTAGTTTTTTGGAAAATGTGAATTCTGAAAATGTATTATATTTTCGTACAATGGCAACACACAAGACCTTCATTGGACATCTTGGACATAGAAGGTGGTCGATGTTAGGTTTATTCTTGGGTTTATTGCTCTGAGGTCGATGTAGGTAGGTAATAAAGCAAGACATTTTAATCTATATCTATACATATAATAAATCTGTAGAAGGGTCAATTCTGTACATTGAAAATATTGGAAAAATAAATAGCAGGGGGTGTTACTGGATCGATACCAAACCACACCCCGGACACTCCATACAAAATGATTGTTTTGACAGTCACACTGTAGAGACTGCAAATGTGTGTGTTAACGCTTTATGGTTGGCACATTTGTGACTAGCGTAAAAAAAAATTCGCGTTTTTCTGATGAAATACATCCGTAAACAGCACAATATTTAACCATTTTCTACGAAAAACGATAATCACAAATCCAAAATAATAAAATTACTTTATGTCAATTTGATTAATGTTGTCAATCTTCGTTGCGTTTCGTCTAAGACGTCGTTGGTATCGTCCTTGCGGGGAAATGGGTACCATAACATGTCTGATCGTGCGGGGTGAGGTAAGTGTTTAATTTTGGCGGGAGGCGGAGAGTGTCCGTTCTGTAGCGTTTAGCTACTATTATGTATTCTGTGACCAAACCCAAATATGTGATTAAAAAAATTTTTGTCTGTCTGTCTGTCTGTCTGTCTGTCTGTCTGTCTGTCTGTCTGTCTGTCTGTCTGTATGTGAAGGCATCACGTGAAAACTAGCGGTTCGATTTCGATGAAACTTGGTATAATTATACCTTATTATCCTGGGCGTAAAATAGGATACTTTTTATCCTGGAAAAATACGTAGAAAAAATTAATCTTAATTTTTCAGTTTTATCCATAGACGTTGTTCCGTAGAACCGCGAACACACGTTGCGTATTATTATAGGCCTAGCCGTATTTGGGAATTGGGTCCAATAGATATTTATAAGATTTTATTGTCAGAGGTACCTACTCAAAATGGAGAAATAAACCATCCACGCGAAGACCGACATCCGCGCGGACGGAGTCGCGGGCGGAAGCTAGTGTCAAATAATGTCAATTTCGGCAACCCGTCCTGACGGGTGACACTGACGTTCCGCAGTAATTTATTGTTTGAAAACAGTTCACAATTTTAGGTTTATAAAATTACAATATTTGTATTAGGTTAAAAAAAATTATTATACCTAGTTTTCAAATGACTTGTAATAGTACCTAGTTAAAATATTTGAATAAATCACGTTGGTGAATTATCTGAGTAAACCATAACATTAAACATATGGTTTGTATTGATGTTCTGTATTAATAATTATGAAAATTACTTTGCAATATAAAATCAAAGAATACTTATACTCTAAAAAGAGTATAAAATGAACTTCTTATTAATGTTTGCTACCCATTTCAGTTATAAAAATGTAAATTAACCTATTTACAAAACATCTAGATTACACAATGTTAAATCGAAAATGAATTTTTCGTCCAAAAATGTTTTCTCCTGTTTATTTCTTCGACCCTGGCTAGGAGTGCCTCTTGGTTTATGGATCGCTGTTTCTGTTATATATTACTGGTGGTTGATATCAAGGATAAATATATTGGAAACACAAAATATCGTGTTTAAAAAGCAGCTTCAGATCTCTCAAAATGTTATGCGACAAATATCTGTGGACACCGAGATAACATACACAGTACCTGAGGTATGTAATAAATAATTGAAGAATAATATTTCAGTTTTACACAGTGGTTCATAACCCTTAAAATTATGCTGTAAGCCCCGGTACTGTGTGTTGAACATTGTGTTTTTTTCTGTCCCTGAATAACCTGTTCTAACAAAAAAAAAAGGTTCTCTGTTTTGCGAAGTATTTAATTCTAAAAATTACCTAAATTGCCAATGAATTACATAAGTGTTCTATTAGCCTATAGATAGGTAATGAATAAGGGTCAATAATAAATATGTTTGAATGATTATCAAGATAGAGTTAAAATTGATTTACCAGCTAAAATCACAACAATATTAACCACTGAATACAATACAAAATGACACCAAATACTATACAGATTACAGGAGTTATATCAAACTTTCAGATTCCAGACGTAGCTGGAACAATTTGTGAAACAGTGCATGTAGCACTCGTTTGCATGGGCAAGTGTACAAGAAATATCACTCCCATGTTGAAGTCATTGCTGCATCATCGGCAGAACCCGATACACTTTCATATTATAGTGGATAGCATGTCCGAACACACTATTGGTACGCTGTTTGATACATGGGATATACCTGATGGTATGTATGATATTTTGCAATGGATTATAATTATCGCAACTAGAATAAAAGAGCTATGTTCAACCTTACTATAGATAGTTGGGCTTTATAACAGATAGATAATTGTAAAGAATATGTAGAAGGGTAATGTATGAAAACTTTGTTATAGATATGTTAAAAAAAAATATTATATTATAACAGAAAAAGGTTAGCTTTTATGCCAAATAGCCCTTAGACAAATTTCTAATAATGGAAATAAAATCATAGCAGCATACATTATAATTCAGCTAAATTAGGATGTAGAGTGTTTATTTCTCATCTTCTCAGCTATAAAATTTATCAATCATCCATAATATTTCTTAAGAGATTTTTAGTACTAGATTTAATATGACTATAATATAGTATGTACATAGTTTTTAGTACTTTCATTAATAACTCAGCCCCCGGAATCACAGACACAATAGAAAATCTATTGTGACGTGGACCGATCGGGCCGCTGGGGGCTCAATGGATTAATGAAGTTGAATTCAATAATATAAACTTTTGTTGAGTTAAAAAACTATATTAAAGTTAAGTATCTTAATTTTCCACAGTAAAATACACCCAGTACAATGCCCAAAAACGTCTAGTGGAAGTTCGTTGGATACCCAACAGCCACTATTCAGGGATTTATGCGCTAGTCAAACTCCTGTTTCCCAGCATACTACCAGATAGTTTAAGACAAGTTATAGTACTGGATTCGGACCTAACATTCCTGTGTGATGTGGCTGAACTGTGGAGCATGTTTAGGAATATGACTGATGATCAGGTAAATTGTTTGAAACAAAAATGCTAGTTTTAAATTCTTAATTGAATGAACAACATCTTTGAATCAATAGTTGATTATTTTAATAAATAAACAAAAAAGGTTTGTTATATGTAATAAAGTTATTACTTTATTACATATAACAAACCTTTTTTGTGTATATTTACAAATAATAAATACAAGATCATTAAATAACCTTTTGCCAGTTATTAGATGATAATGGTATAATTAATACATAAACCAATCCAAATACAAACTCCACTAATTTAACCATTTTCAGTTCATAGGTCTAGTGGAAAACGAAAGCAACTGGTATTACGATAAAACGAAACGCTGGCCGGCGTTAGGCCGCGGCTACAACACTGGCGTAATGCTATTAGACTTGCACAAGCTAAGGACGGTAACAGACTGGACGCTAGTGTGGCACGAAACAGTTAATGAGAACCTGGAACAGTTGAAACAAACAACGCTAGCCGATCAGGATGTGATTAACGCGATTATAAAGAAGAATCCGGGTTTTGTGTTCAATATCAGCTGTCAATACAATGTGCAAATGTCTATGAAGACGCTGGCTAAGAATTGTTACGGTGAAGATGTCAATAATGTGAAGGTTAGTTAATAAGCTAGTAAATTTCCAATAGCATGAGGTTTTATAGGATAGAGCTCTTTGTTATTCATATGAACATGAATATCAAACATCATTCATGAGCTTGTATAAGTTTTTACATTTATTTGGCTAAATGTTTCTAATTCCTTTTAGAATGGAAAAAAATTGTGAGTTAGCATTTATAAATCTGAGATGTAAGTTACCAGATATCTATATATTGTTGATTTATATACATTGTTGTCTATTGTCAAATTACATAGCTGATAGCAATAAGATTAGCTTTTACGAGTGGACAAGAAACTACCAATTCCCTTTTCATTGATTTATAAAAACTTTCAGATAATTCATTGGAACTCACCCAGCAAGTATAGTGTGAGGATCAGAGATGCCGAATATTTTAAAAACATCCATCTATCCTATGTTAATTTTGATGGGAATCTTTTACGGGAAAAGCTACATAGATGTTCTCAAAATGAAGTTGTTACTTATAAGGTATAATTTAATAATTATAATCTGTACTATTGCATTGATTCAATATTGATAGGTATTTTATATTACATGATTCATTCTTAGTTCTTGACATGGCTTACAGTATCTATTCTTATATTAACATGTTGTTTCTACTTAAATTAACTGCAAATACTATGTTATCTAGGAATAAATAAATAATATAGCATTCAAAAACATTATTTATAGTAATATTATCTTTTTCATGCTGAAACTTCATATTGCAATAAAATGCCACCACATTAAAATTTACATTTACCATAAAAATATTCCCTACTTACTCAATATTTTTAAGCTATTGCATAGCTTCTATCGCGGGCCTTGAGCGCGGGGACCGAATCGAGAAATTCCGTAACGAAAAAACCTCACGCTCCCCACTCCGACGGGCGGAGGTGTGGCTTGAAGGCATAGCATGCAATAGCTTTACCGCGGCAGTCCCCGACTCCCGAGTGACACACGTCGTTTTTTTTTTTAGATGAACCACTCCGACCTCTGCCTAAGTTTCCGCGCAGCACAACGCGTAAAGCTACGTACACACTTATACTACATGGACTATAGCTACTCTAGTATCGATGGTTTTGACGTCACTCTAGTGTTGCAGTTGTCTATGGATAGACTGCAGTTTTTGGAGCGGCTTGTGAAGTATTGGGATGGTAGGTTTTTTTTTATTTGAGGTTTTGAATTGTAATTTGCTTCTATACTTTGTTAAAAAAAACTTAAATGTACTTGTAGAATAACTTGAATAAAAAAATACAATATTATAATATAAATCGTTAAAGCTACTGGACTGGTTTTGATTAACTTCCCTGTGTAAAAACATGGTGGAAATAAAATAAAAATAATAAAAAAAGGCACATTCCAATAGCTTTTTATATTAAAACACCTATATTATTAAAAAAAACCCATTGCGAAGCTATTGTTGATTTGAGAATAATATGAATGTAAAAAAATATACAAGCCACTAGCAGGGTGTAGTGAACCAATTTTTTTGAAGTCTATTGAAAAATTCATAAAAATTATACCTACATTTTATTTTACTAGCATTTATTACAAATATTTGATACATGTTTAATTAGGTCCCCTAAGTGCTGCGATATATCTATCGGACTGCGAAGTGACAAAATTTGAGAGCTTCATACGAGACTGGTCCGACACGCTCAGCTTTCGACGGAATATCGGATACCATCTTGTTTTTAAACACGATTCGGTAAGAAAATTACAAAAATATTAATATAATAAAGTTCAAATAAATTTATAATAAATTTTTTGTTCATTTAACTCAAAATACATAGTCGTTGGTTGTTTTGCGATGCTTTGCGATTTTTAACTATATTGTAAACTATCTGTGCCCTGCGGTTTCACCCGCGTTTCTCCGCTCCTGTTGGTCTTAGTGTGATGATATATAGCCTATAGCCTTCCTAGATAAATAGGCTATCTAACACCGAAAGAATTTTTCAAATCGGACCAGTAGTTCCTGAGATTAGCGCGTTCAAACAACAAACAAACAAACTCTTCAGCTTTATGATATTAGTATAGATAAGATAATTTGAATTCGGTTGATATATTAAAACCTTATACCTTTTACCAAAAATAGCAGGAACACACTTTCAGTATTTTACGTCACAACACGTGTGAAGAAACATCGTAGAACACTAATACTTTATACAACACACTTAATTACTTTTACGCTTGAGCAAAAACAAAGAAATAATATGTTTTTAAGATAGACGATATTTTTTATCTAATTATGTTAACAAAATGAATGAACTATGATTGATCGATAAAAAATGTCGATCTACCCGCGTTCACTTTGATATTTTAATCACGGCTCGCATACTACGCATATACTGCAGTCCACAGAGAAAATAACATACTACCCGCAGTCTGGGAATCTGTTATGAATAAACTAATCAATTTTATTAATATATTTTGAAAAAAAAAAACTAAAAAATTAAAGACTCTTTACGTATTAAAAAAAAATTAAATTCTATTACGTTTTAAATATTATAATAATGTCTTACCTTAGATTTAACGTGTCGAATCGAATTGAATACTTTCTTTTTGATTGAATTGGCCCCTGAAGTCTGAACTGCAAACAAAATATTTATGTTCTAAAGAATTTATTTATCTTTACAGGTACATTACCCAGTGAACTATCTCCGTAACGTGGCTTTAGAGAATGTGAATACGCCCTATGTGTTCCTAATGGACGCAGATTTTGTGCCCATGGCAGGTTTATATGGGCACTTGAGAGCAGCTATTAAATTGATCAACCCGTATCCGCAGAAAAAGGTAATTTTGATGTTCTTACTTATTTAACAATATACAGATTAATTTCGTCATGATGCCTGTTAAGTAATGAAATTATGAAAGGCTAGCGCTATTTTAAAAGTGTCAATATATTTATTTTATGTTTTAATTTATTAAAAAAGTGAAAAAATATAATACAATTATTTAGTGCCTATTGGTGGTAACCGACGTTCAAAACGCAACGTTTCCGCGCGTCCAACTCTAGTTCTTTCCCCTCCTCATGTTATACCTGTATGTATGCTCCCCCTGTATGTCTTATAATATATTTAGTGATAACACATTATGTAAATTTCATTTGCTTTTCATTATCTTAAATTCATCAGTGTTTAGTAGTACCGGCGGACGTGGGGCTCTTTTATAGCATGCGATGGGCCCCGGGGCCCACAAATTCTCACGCATAACATGAAAGCAAAACGTACATGTTAAGCCTTTATTATGTGTATGTATGTAGCTTCACCTCCTTCATGTTTACATAGTATTTACTATTTAGTGACACCTTACATAAATTACTGTAAGTCCCCCTACATTTTTGACGTTCTATTAAATTCAACAGTGTCTAGTAGTACCGGCGTTTGAAACGCAGCGGTACCGTGCTTCCGTGCCCCGGTATAAAGCGGCACTACTACAACGGTTAGCACGTCACGGGGCCCCGGGGGGTGATGTGGGGCCCTTTAGAGCACGCGAGTGGCCCCGGGGGCATAGGGCCACTAATTATACGAGGTGGGCTAATGCTACTGCGCCTTATGAGGTAATAATATTATTATGTTCTTATGATATAATAGCATTAGCAATTTTTTATTTCTAGTTTGGTATTTTATTTTTTGTTGAAGTGAAACTTCTTTATCGGGGTTGGAAAAAAATTTTGTGTAACATTTTTTCGTTACTCGTGACATTTTTCCGTTACGCGCCATCTTTTTCTTATCCCTACCACGCGTGATTCGACGTATTTCTGTAAAGTTGCATATAGTAAATTATTTTTGAAAAATAAGGTCATAAAGAAGTTTCACTTCTTACGCGTGTACACTAGTACACGCACACATTTTTTTTTGTTTCTCTGTCAAATTTAAGCATGAAACAAAAATATAAGTTGCATATAATTTCAGGTAGAATGGCAATCAGATTACGAACCATATTTAGTAGTACATCGCTCTGTGCCCAAATACGACACACGGTTTTCTGGATTCGGTTGGAATAAGGTGATACTTTATCTAATATATAAAAATCAATGCCACTTTTCGTTGTAATTCCATAACTCGAGAACGGCTGAACCGATTTCGATAATTCTTTTTTTATTATATTCCTTGAAGTACGAGGATGGTTCTTATGTAGAGAAAACGTTAATATGTACCACGGGCGAAGCCGGGGCGGACCGCTAGTTTTTGTTATATATGTTATTTTATGGAGTAGATATTATGACCGAAATATATATTATGCTATAGCCTATATATATAGCCGAGCCGTTCTCGAGTTTTAAACTTAGCAACACATTTGGCGATTAATTTTTACTATATAGTAGAGTTCTTTTCCGATATAATATTTACGTTTAATTGGAAAATTTTTAACGTTATTGTAATAATTTTTCCATCAGGTATCCCACAGCGTGGAACTAAAAGCGCAAGGCTACAAATTGGCAGTTTTACCAGATGCATTTGTTGTTCACACTCCACACGCACCGTCGCCGGATATAACTGCGTTTAGAGCTGACCCGCATTATCGCATGTAAGTTCGTAGTTATGTTGTGAGTTGGTTATGTTGTGAGTTGGTTGTGCTATGAGTTGGTTGCGTAGTGAGTTGGTTTTTTGATTAATTTGTCGTGCAGTGAGTTACTTGCGTAGTGATTTAGTTCTGTAGTGCGTTAACATAGTATTCGTGGTAAACATTTGTTTAACAACAAAGTTGTATCAACATGTAGCGGTTGCAATAATGAGTGAAATGTACAAGGCTACAAGTTCGCAGTATTGCCTTATGCGTCAGTTTTATTGGGCGTATGAGTGAGTTAGTGTTCATTTCAGTTTAGAGTGTTGTATAACGAGTGTGATGAAATTCAGTAAATTTACAATAAATATTTTTCCATGTAACACTACATGAAAAAATCATCTGATTTTTTTTAATTTTTTCACGTAATTGTAGATATTTTTTATTTAATATTTGTAAATTTTTATAGTTAGATTTTTATTTGCAGATGCTTAGCGCTCCTAAAGCAAGAATTCATGGAAGATCTAAAGAAAAAGTACAACGTGTCATTGGAAACTCCGAAAGACTCGCCCTACATGGCTGAAGCTAAGAGTCTATTATTGCATCAGAAGAATGATTAAAGTATTTAAAATTGTATTAATTTATGAACGTTAATTACAAACAAAAACTAAAAGATGCCTAAGTTGTTGGTCCTTTATTAGAACTGTTAATGCTTATGAGTTATGTTGAATCACGTATGCAAATATTCAATAAGACAATAGAAGTACAGATAAATTATTGTTTTAATTGTAAAAGGTTGTTTTATTTAGGTTCACATAATATAACTGAAACTGATTTTTTTTTTATTTTTTTAACTAAAAGTGGACGAAAATTGACAGTAAAAATTTAAGTATGTTACACATTATGTTTGATACATAGAGAGGTCAATAGAGTGAAATATACTCGCATTCTTTTCAATAAGTCACATAATTATGCATTTAATCATATTATTATGATTGCATAATAGGTCTACAATTTGTAACCAGAAAACACTGCAAAAATACTACGAAAATTGAAATTATTTGTGCAAGTCGAATATTGTACAGGGAATACATAATATGTATTTTAACAACACCAAGATGTGTATTGTGTAATGCTATTTACTCACTATTTTATATTGATTTTATAGATGCAATTTTATAAATTAGATTCTACGTTGCATTTTTTTGTGTTGTTTTTGTCAATAACAAATTGTTTAACACTATTGTAATAATCAGTCATATTATAATTTTATAATTAGTATAAAAATGTGTTATCTATTTACATTTTATGTACAATATCAAGTCACTGTAACTGTAAGACGGAGATTGTGGTTTATTTGAAATTGTATTCGGATTAACTGTAATCAATGTACATTGAATCGTAGAAATTACTAATTTAAGTGATTTCTACTTATTTCAGTGATGTTGATAAATTTTATTTTTTTATTAACCCATTGAGCCCCAAGCGGCCCGATCGGTCCCAGACACAATAGATTTTCTATTGTGTCTGTGGTTCCGGGGCCTGAGTTACTAAAATAACTTTCATATATGGAACTACAATATGTTCCTATAGTGTGTGCGTGACATGATAATTCCAATCTATAGAAAAAACAGGTAAAAAATTGATAAAAACATCACAATGTTTTCTCTTACCAAAATATATGAAAATGCAGATAAATTGCAAATTTCTATTCAATGCAAATAGCATGTCTAGTCCCGACATTCGTTTAAAATATCGTAAAATACAATCGGTCTTACTAATAAAATTTTACCCATTCGCTTTGCAATGGATTAGTTATTGCAATAACATGTTAGGAAGAGCAAGACACATATATATGAAATGGTAGAAATTTATTCATTGTTTAACTTTTTATTAGTAAGGCCGTGAATGACGAACGATATAATATTGAACATGAGGTGTGAAGCTTATGCTCAATATTATATCTTAATAGGTTTAGGATAGCAATACCTAAATATGACACATGTATTAATAAATTTGAGCTTCTAACATTACCATATACATAACAACATTATCATCAAAATAACCCACAGGGGTCATAGATTTATTTTTGCATGCTCATACTTTTACACGTATTTTTTAAATTACATAATGTATCGCACAGAAAGTGTAAAAAGCTTATTTTTAAGTATTTTAAATTAGTATTAAGTCTCGTCGTTCCTTTCACACCAAATTTTAATCGCCTATTTTAGCATAATACATTATATTATTATACTATATTATTTGATTATATTTTTATATGCCATTTTGCTTGAATTTTACCAAAGCTTGTCACTCGTACCTTGTTGTGTTAAGATTTATTTTAAACGTGTATCCATGTTGTATTGCGTATTATTTGGAGATTATAAATAAATTATTTCAAAAATGAAACGTTTTCCTTTCTCTACTTAAATAAGTTCGCGAAATAGACACCCCACGAAGAAAAACAGCTTCCTGAATGGATGTTTAGGAATTTGTCACGCAAAGAAACATTAATTGTTGTTTCAGAATTTTCTGGCAAGCGAAGCCGGTAGGTTTGATTGTATTGTATAGGCATACGGAAAGAATCAAGGTTATTTTAATCGGTATATAATAATTATATTTCCTTAAATCATATCTATTTGTAACGACGCAACCGTCATGCATGTAATGATAATAAAGAATAATATTGTTTATTAATTTATGATTGCGTCAGTATTTGTTTGGATTAGGTAAAAATGAGTATAGATTATATTTAAGATTAAGAATTGAATATAATATAATATTATATTTCCATCATTCTTTAGAATATCATCGTTCGACTCCTGATGAAATCACAAAAGAAAGAAACAACAAAAGGATTAACAGGGTTCAGACAGAAACAATTATTACTTATATAATTTAATTGTACCTAATAACCTGCTTTCATTATCATCTTCGGTTCGGAATTCATCAAAAAGTTATTGCTTTTGGGATTCTCTTTTGAAATCAGCATCCACAGAAGCACGATTATTTGAAAGTCTAATTCCTGGATATCCTTGTTCAATGTTTCCAAAGCTTTCTTAGCAGTTACCAATGGAGCGTTGTCGTTCATTGAGGATCCTCGTGATTCCGTCCTCTGCTTTATATTCTCTATTTTACCTGTAATCTCGTTAAGCATTTCTTGCCTCTCTGTCACTCCTACACTAACTTCTTTATACTCATTTGTGACTTTATTCAATTCATCCAACAGCATACCGTACTTACGTACTAGCGGTTGGAATCGTTCGTTAAGGATATTCTCTCTGGCTGCTATTTTTTCCATGACAGAAGTAATGTTATTGTAAAATTTGTTTAGTTGTGTACCAGTTGTTTTAGACCGCTCACATAATTCGTCTTTATAAACCTTCATTTGTGAGTGTCTCGTACGCCAGTCTCTCCCATCCGCTGAAATTTTCATCCTTAGGGCTGGTGCTACCCTTTCCAACTCTAGTTTCCAAGCTTCTTCATCATAAATTTTATTCCCTAATGTTTCAGAGTCCTTCTCTTCCACATCACCAAATTGTTCAGCATCTGACTCTTCAGAATAAATGGCCATTTCTTCTTCAACTTTGTCAAGAGTGATCTCTGTTTCATCTTCAACTTGGTCAACGTCGTCCACCGATTCTTCTGTGTCAGGGATATCTACAATAGGCTTTTGCCATTCGAAATTTTCTGCCTTCAACGCCTCGTCAGCTAAGACGTTAAGAATATAGCTGACTTGCTCGCCATAACCCTGTTTTAGCTTATGAGAGGAGAAATCTACAGCTATCTCTTTTTCTCTTAAGGTTTCTACAATCATAGCAATTATAGCATTAGGGTCGTCTTCTTCATTTGGTTGCTCAAAAGCTCTTCCCGTTTTTCGTATGAGCCAAGCAGCTGTCGATGCAAAGACAAAGAACTGTTCACCCGGATTTGTGGACGTAACAAAGTAGTACCGGCTCATTGGCTTCATTTTAATTTGCGGTCGCAATTCCGTGTCTATTTTCAATAGCCGCAATTTGTCCATTATGTTCAGATCCATATTGACATTAAGGCTCTGAATAAATTTTATTCCTTTTACTTTATTTGTTTTTACAAAAGAACTGGCGCCGTTTAAAATGCCGACCGAGTTCAATAAAACTATATCTGTAATAGGAAATGAAATTTCACCACTTGAAAAAACAATTATTGCGAACAAAGCAAACGCATTCGTGCGACGATATTTGTTTACATACGGTCGCCTAGCAACCGGCTTATTTTATTTGAGCTTTTCGTTCAAAAACCTTATATGGAATATAACCACAAAATAACGTTTTAAATATATTCCATATCATATTTTCCGTAATAAATAAATGTCAATATGTAATACTTAACTATTAATTTTATTTACATAATAAGATTAAAATCAGGATATCTTAAAAGCTTGATAAAATATGTAAGTAATTGATTTCAAGTGACCTTTTCTGTTGCATTTACGTATGATGCGTAATATTTATATCTTCTAGTATATTTTGAATTACTTATATTTTACTAGAGATCCGCCCCGACTTCGCCCGTGGTACATATTTCGCAATAAAAGGTATGTCCTTTCTCGGGTATCAAAATATCTCCATACCAAATTTCATGCAAATTGGTTCAGTAGTTTAGGCGTGATTGAGTAACAGACAGACAGAGTTACTTTCGCATTTATAATATTAGTATGGATTATGTTTCTAACGTCTTCTGTACACATTAAAAATCAAAGGAAGACTTCGTAATTCTTAAAAATCAACGAAAAAAAATTGGTACCATTTGTAAGCCCACACAGTGATTTGATTTAAGATAAACCACGTTGCCAAGAAACTTTTGAATTCTGTCCTTGTGGCTGTAATGAAAGCATAGGACGTACGATTCCGAATTTGATGTGGTTTGCTATATTTGTGAGATTCTAATGATTTAACAGGTTTTATTTCTATCTAAGACATTACAACAATTTTCTTACGCCAATACATATTTAGATCAAGGAAGCCTTTTGGTGTAACAATATGCACGTTTACTAATAAGAAAAGCTTTGTTTGTTTGTTTGAACGCGCTAATCTCAGGAACTACTAGACGATTTAAAAAATAATTTCTCTGTTGGATAGGTTCGTGATCCCTGAGCATAAATAAGACAAAGGTAGCAGCTGAACCCAGGGGATTGCTTAGTTTACTATAACCACAAATAATATAATACTATCTATAACTTTAAAAATACTTAAATAAAAAGTAGCCATACCATATAGAATTAAACCACTTGAAGCAAAAAAAAGACGGGTTGCACTCCGGGAGTGCCGGCAGAAGTGAAAACTTGATTATTAACGTTCAGCATGTTTGATATTTTGGAATGGTATCCGTCTTACGCATGGAATATAAGGGCTAAAAAAAATCCGTCTTACGCTTTTTCGATCAGGCCACGTGTCCTGACGCGAGTTTAAGATTTTATACCCAACGCCGCTAAAGAAGTTTTCACTTAAAAAATAAACACATACGTTTTAAAGTAGCGTATATTCATCAAGTAGATAAATACTAAAATATGGTTACCGTCATAACGAATTCGCCTCGCATCGGCAGACGTATCACTTAGAAGCATAAAAGGCTGTCTGACTAATACATAAGCATTAAGCACACGGTTATTACCGTCGTCTAACGTCAATATAATTAGGAAATTTTATATTAACGAGCTATTTGTTAAATTACCGAGTATTGAATAATCGTAATAGTAATTTGTAATTGTTTTTCCTATGTTAATGTGTCACCGAGTAATCTATTTATGTACAAATAAGTTTGTTTCTTGTGTGGGTTGTTAGATATGTTATATTTTATTAGGCTTTTAAATAATCGGTGATTAATGATTTCAATTTCCCAATGAATCTACCTATATGGAATTTAAATTGAAAAAGTTTTTCATTAATAACTTTTAAACCATTTTTTAATTTCTGGTTCAGAAAGAAGCTAGCAAGAAATTCTGTAGGTAGTAGGTACTTAGATTTATTTTAAGAAAGAAAATTTAACCTATTTATATCAAGCACACCTTTAAATTTATTTGTACATCAAACATAAAGGTATTACACCAGTTTAAATGGATCCCCAAACACACAAATTACTCATAATGTAGATTTTCAAACTCTTTTGAATCATTTTATTACGTGATATTACGGACACATCATTAGGTACCTTACTCGTAATAAAAGAATAATGTTTGGTAATTTTTACAGAGCTCATACACAAAAATTTTACAAATAACCAACAAACATTATTATAATATTATATTATGTTCATAATTTTTAAGCTCCGTGTGTCCCTGGCGCCTGGGCTTCACCTTGTAGACGCGTCGATGTTTTATTTTTGTGCACTGTTATTACGGAAAATATCAAATATTCAACGCATAAATATTCCAGCCCAAACATTTTGTGAATAACACGCATTCTGTGAACAGGGCTTTATTTAATAAAACATTGTTGTTTGTTATTAACCTTGTAACGACTAATTTTCTACGTAAAACAAAACTCTTTTATGACATCGGCGGACTATCTTTCTTCATATGTTATCTAGCCTAGATCCTGAATGTATAATATTTTTATAATAACTCTTAGGGCCGATTTTTCAATCCTTGGTTAAAATTTATCCGTCCAATAAAGTATTACACGAACATTTTTAAATGTCACCTGTAACCTGTCAAATACGCACAATTAGAATACATTTTTGAAATATGGTAGTTTAATACGTTATTCGATGAATAAGTTTTAACCAAGGATTGAAAAATCAGCCCTTAATACAATTAAAGCTCTATAAATTAACATAAACAATATTTATATCGCAGTAGCTGAGATAAGGTAAGAATAACTTTTTTAATTGATCTGAGATATCGACTAACTCGCTACTATACCAGCAGGTAAAGTAGAGCTAGTAGATAGAGCTAGAAATCTTTCTATAATAGATATTTTACCTCCTATTTGTTTATTAGATTTCGGTACTTAATCAAATCATATTTCTGAAATAACTTGATCAAAGGTAAATAATTTATTAAGTAGGTACTTAACTTAATAAACAAAACCCAAGATTTGGCGTTACTCCTTTTTGGATTTTGTGAAATATAAAAATTCGCATTAATTCAGTCTTATAATAAATACTTTAAGTTTAAATACTAAAAGTTTCGTACCGTCCATTCTTTCAGTTATAAAAAGTGCTCCGCTGATCCTATCGAGACCATATTAGGACGAGGAACCATAACTTCATGCTTGCTTAGTACTGGACGAAAAGGCTATCCGGTCGATTTCACGTATAAAACAAACAAAAAATATAAATGTTCCTCAATAAAGAACGGCTTTATCTCGTATTACTGGCGCGATAAAATTAGATTCGCTGACGACCGCCTGCGCAGCGTCAGTCACGCTTAGCGCTCGCGACGCGACGGCAGAGCGCGAAAATAAAATTCAAAAAGAGAATCCGCAACCGTTCCATCAATATTATTTTTTTTGTTTTGCGTCGCGTTCAGTGTTACGAAACAATTTTGTGCCAGTGCGTTACTATATATATCGTGTATGTGCTGCCTTATATTGTGATTCAGAAAACATTAAAACTGTGTGGACGCCGTGTAATGTGTATGCAATAAAGTTGCAGAAGGTGAGTGTACTTTTATGGTTCGAAAGTTGAATTTTTCTGATGTACATTCGGGTTTGGGAGAGGCCGTTGCTTGTGAAACCTCTTTCTATGTATGTCCGTTTGTGTGACAGCGTGTTACCCGGTTACCTTTTAACCGTTAGATGTATAGAATACCTTGTATTCTCAGTATAGAGAGATTGGCATGAAACTTTAATATAGCCTTAACTACTTACTTTGTTTTTATAATTGTATTAAATATACAGTTAACTAGGTACTTATACTTAATATAGATTAAGTATCAAAATTACTTGCTCTTGATTTTTTAATTTTTTTTCTCTCTCATCGATCTTTTATCTTAAAAATTAAACAAAAATAGGGTAGCCCTATAACATTTGAAAGAAAGATTTCTTTTTTCATTCGTTATATTTTGGTTATTTAGTTTTTCTCTATAAAAATGAAGTTGTTAGGTACAAATTAATTTATCATAGGTGTAATGACATACTTAGGAAATTCACCGTATAGGTATAATTATCTACCTATAATGCCTATAATCACTAAATTAACTCTACGTAATGTTCGTGAGATAATGGTAGAGTTATGAAGCAGATATACTGGATATTATTATGTATATATATACATAATATTTTAGTTAATAATATCATAATATTATATAGGTAGGTACATAGTTAATTAGGCTACTTTTTTAGTGCATTAATTAACATAGCATAGTAAACCTACACATGTAAAAAGTAAATACATATTAAATTATTAATATACATTGCACATGCCTATAAATATTTGATTAAATAGGTACCTACGAAATAAGAAACCTAAATAAGAAAATTATATTAGGAACCCACTTATTAATAATTAACCTCAATATTTAAAAGCAAATTGAAAAGATGAATTCAACACTTAGATTATTTTAAAGTAACTAGGTAGTTACTAGTTAGGTACCTACCTACTAGACCTCAATATTTTAAAGCAAATTGAAAAGATGAATATAACACTAACATAATTTTAAAGTGACTACAGTTTAGTCATGAAACTCGATAAAGTGAATATTAAACAAAGATTGGTATTGAACATTCCAATTCACTATAACAATAATTGAACTACGAATTAATTATCGTGCTTTCATACCTCAAGGCCGACATTTGCTTGAAGGTACATAATATATGGCACATTTATTTCATATAATACTATGTATGGCTATTGTTGTATGTCGATCTGCACGACATACAAAATACAATGGGTAATATCATTCTTACAGAACACTGGAAGATACGCATTTCTCACTGCAATCCTTGTTTATAATATCAAAGTTAATTTTGAAATGTAGAGCATTTATTCTTAAAAAAAAGGGATGCGTGTACTAGACACTAGTGTACACACGTAAGAAGTTAAAATTCTTTATGACCTTATTTTTCAAAAAATAATTTACTATGCAATATGCAACTTTACAGAAATACGTCGAATCACGCGTGGTAGGGAAAAAAAAAGATGACGCGTAACGGAAAAATGTCACGCGTAACGAAAAAATGTTACACTAAATTTTTTTCCAACCCCGATAAAGAAGTTTCACTTCAATAATAAAAGTTTTAACCCTAAACCACAGTCCACAGATAATAAGCAGTACCTAAACTTTAATTGATAAACTGTTGAGAATTTTTTATGCTGATAGAATTTCGAAATTACACGAAGGCCATCAACATAAGAAAGATGAACTTATAAGTTTGATACTTGTAAGAAATACGACTTACGAGAGAAAGTTAAACTTTTTAGTTCGCGAAGTTGACGCATCACCAAAAGTGTTGCAGCATTTGCTGAATGTCAGTTACCTAATGTTAACGCTGATTTTCAGCAGTCAGTTTGAAAATTTACAACCAAAATGCAATACTATTATTGTTAACTCTGTTGCAAGCGTGACCCAATTCGGTCAAGCTTGTTAAAATAAGTACCATCCTTACTTGTTGGCATCCTTGAAGAATGTTATGACTTATGGTAGGTATATGCACTCCTGTATTCACTAAGTATTTTACTTTTTCCGTGATTCGTGTCGCACATGAATTATGTAGGTATTTAAGAGAATAATAAAAAAATAGGCTAGTGAAATAAAAAAAAATCAATGTGACTATTAATGAATGTCGTATTTCTGCATTATACCTAAAATCGATCGAGTTTTACAAGTTTGACATATTAACGCTTGCAACTTTTTACTTTAGAACCAACTAAGTAGTATAGTATTTTTTTAACTGTGGTTCGGACAAGGTAGAGAACTTAACTTTAATACTTTTTTATTTATTGTTACCTATATAACTTTAATAATTTATACAGTTTACCATATATAATCTGTCAACTAGCTGTTCCCTGCGGTTTCACCCGCATTGCTCTGCTCCTGTTAGTCTTAGCGTGATGATATACATATAGGCTATAGCCTTCCTCGATAAATCTAACACCGAAAGAATTTATCAAATCGGACGAGTAGTTCCCGAGATTAGCGCGTTCAAACAAACAAACAAACAAACTCTTCAGCTTTATCTGAAAAACTTTCAATTAAAAATATAGCAATAAAATATTATGTTCAATACAGGAAGTATTTTGAAGGATTAGCTACCTAACTATACTTATACAAAAATGTCTACAAAACTACAAGAAATATGCAATCAATTCTTTGAGTACTACTTCAATGCGTTATTAACTTTTTACGATTTCAAAATCTGACATAGCTATTCATAAAATCTTGCAACGGATATTAAAATGTTTTAATGAAAATCGTTTGATTCTGAACGCAATATAAAAACTGCAGTATCAATCGGAATGTGAGAAGGCCAGACAGTTATTTCCGAACGAACCACTTGTGTATGTCTGCATTTCAGTAAACTCTGTAACGTGGCACCACTTATTAATTTATATTTAATAACTACCTACCCATTTCATTAACTATTATTGAGATTCCGTAAATCTATATAAACTGTAGTAACAAACCTTTTGTAGTTGTAACTTTTTTTATGCCGAAATGAAAAGTCACCTGAAAAAAATTTAACTAGGTACTCAAGTAGGTATATCATGGTTAAATCAATTCAATTAAATTTTAAATAGGTATGTACTTATTACTTATCAGCACAGGATTTGATTTTACAATCATTCACTAACTAGACGAGCTTTTTTGTAGATCTGAGTTATTAGGCATTTATTTATTTTCAGTAAAATATTTTATCATTAATTTAGTTGGATGTAATTGTATATCACATTTGTGACCTCATCCTACTTTATTTTAGAGTCAACATCTTTATAAAACATCTAGTTAAATACGTAAAAAACAATTAGGTATGTAACTATGTGAACGTTTCAATCACAGGTTTCAATGTTTAGTTACATAGTATTTTATTGTCTAATTATGCCAACATAATTGTAACAAACCACGGAAATTGTTGCTCATATTACTTAATACTGCTTATTACTAAATATAATTCGTAGCTGAAACATTAGGTACTAAGTAAGGTAATAAGAAACGGAAGGACGGACATCTTTAAGGTCATAATATTGTGGTCGGTCATAACCTAGTAAAATTATAATAAACATTACAATTTGTACATGACGTTTGAAGTCGGCAATATAAAATAGAGTTAGTTATTATTCTGTGATAGAGCTAATTTTTTTTAGTTAAGGGGTAACTGCTTGGTAAGTGTTGATGTTGAAGACAAATTCAATTTTTTTTTCTTATATTGAGACCAAGATTGAGACATAAATAAGGGATGATGATATTTAGGAATGCGCGAGCCGCGAGCTGTTTAAGCTATTAAGTATACATATAATTGTGGTAGTACAGCTATAACTGAAGATAATACAATAATTTATATAATATGAACTTATGATATAAACAGATACCTAATTCAATTTAAGATATTTTATACCATTTAAACTGCTTTTGAATGGCCGAGTATTATACGTAGTCTGCTAAACGTGTAGGCAATTCAGGAATGATGCATCAAGAAACTGACTGCTTCATATATCCCAGCATGCTTTACTTGCAAATGCACCCATGCGCTGGGTACCCATGGTGGGTACCCATTTTTATGCCGAAAAATAAACTTTATTTTTCTGTAGAGAAGTAGAATAATTGAATAAAGCATAGAGCCATAGAAGCTCCCTTTGTGTAGACGTACTGGGAGTTTAGACCTACAGCGTTGTGGATTCCTTTACACCTACACATATGTACTTAAAACGAATGCAACATGGAAAAGAACACAATGTCTCAAGTAAAGGCTTATCGCGACTCGTTTCGAAAGCAGGGTTCAATGACCGGGCTCTATTAAGCCGGTTTGACATTGAGGTTTCGAGCTCATTGTTAAATATTCTCTCGTCACTTTGACATTTTGTTAACATTACACCGTTTTTGTTTTTGGGACAGTAAGCGCGAACGGTGTGTTCGCGAAAATGCCAGCTCCGCGTTCTAGAGTCATTTAGGTTATAATTTTGGTGGGAAAATTGTTCCATTTTTGAATGAGCTAATGGGAATGTAAACAATAGTGAGCTTAATTTCATTTAGAGGCTATTAAAAATTATTGTAACTAATGAGATTTGGAAATATTAGTTTTACTTTTATCAGAATCAATTCAATCAAATATGGAAGTTAAACCTATATAATATGAAGTAAATTTTTTGAAAAAAAACAAAAACCGACTTCAAGACTATACCTATATTATTATGTACAAATTGAAACTAAAAAGTAGAATCACATTCAAATTCGATGGAATTACACAATTTTGTTACAGAGATCCCATACCCCTACCATTCATCATCAGCTCAGCAACATCAGATGGTGACCATTAGATGCAAAAATCTACATATATATTAAGATAATTTCTGATAAAAAGTGTATATGCCTACAAAATTTGAGGGATTCCCTCGATTTCCCCAGGATCCCATCATCAGATCCTGACCTGGTGACAATGGGACCACCTCTGACGTACGACCTACCAAATAAAAAAAGAATTATTCAAATCGGTTTATAATTGCCGGAGTAATCGCGTAAGAAATATACAAAAAAAAATATACAGTCGAATTGATAACCTCCTCCTTTTTTTTTGAAGTCGGTTAAAAATAAGCTATCTATGAATGAAATTTGGTACATAAAGACTATCAATATTAATTATAATCCCGATTGAAAGATTCTACTCGACGTTTTTACACCCAGACAAGACCCAGTTGCAACTTCCAGCAGTTTTAGCATTGAAGTTTTGAATCGGAAATCTATACATATAATAAATCTGTAGAAGGGTCAATTCTGTACATTGAAAATATTGAAAAAATAAATAGCAGGGGGTATTACTGGATCGATACCAAACCCAAATATGTGATTAAAAAAATTTTTGTCTGTCTGTCTGTCTGTATGTTCAGGCATCACGTGAAAACTAACGGTTCGATTTCGATGAAACTTGGTATAATTATACCTTATTATCCTGGGCATAAAATAGGATACTTTTTATCCCGGAAAAATACGTAGAAAAAAAGTAAATCTTAATTTTTCCGCGCGGACGGAGTCGCGGGCGGAAGCTAGTATAGAATATAATAGGTATCCAAAGAATGTTTTTATTGCTCATATCTGAACATCAATAATTTTGCAAACACTTCTGATGCAACTGTATCAACTTATCTCACTATATCACTAATTAAATACATATGTTCAAGATAAGTAAGCAACTAACAAGCTACCCATTAAGCTATTATGAAATCGCATGTTTACAAAAGACTTGCCAAGACTAATAATTATCTATTAACATTGTGATTATGCCAAATCGGTCACTATATTATACACCAAACAGCATAGAATTGAGACACCATATTGAGGTGATGAAAAATTTATAATCTTTCCACAAATTATTGATAGAATGCCAATTCTGCAATTCTGGCCTTGGTTAAGTCGTTCATTTTTGTCTCGTTTATACCGAGCGCTGGTCGCTCACACAATAATAACATATCTTCAGTGATCAGTCTGTAGTATCATAGTATGTAGGTACCTTTGTCCTTTTATCTACTATACATTGATATCTTTTATATCCATAAAATTAGTGATATTCGTAGCTATCATGATGCCTATCTTCTCGCTAACTAAATCACAGAACAAGCCCTCTTCATTAAGTCTTTTGATGTCCTCTAAAGAAAAATATTCCATTAACATTAAATAATCTTGTCATCTTCAGAAGCTGCCGACCTATTATGGAGAACGATTATGACGTATCCCAATTGACGTAGTGCACTGTGCATTGAGATGCATCTCAGCTTCACCATCACCACAGAATATGTAACATAAACAACAGATGACGGCGGTTTCCTTTATACGGGCTAGCACGTTTTGTGCATAGTTTATGAATTAAGGCATGCTTTCTGAATAATTTTATTAGAAGGAAAAATTGTGTTGAATAAAATTGTTACAGGACATTTAATTTAATTTACACACAATTTGTATAAAATGTCAAAAGGAAATATCATTAAATTTAAAATTTGCGACATATTTGAGTAACTCAATAAGAAGTTAAACTCGAAATAACGAATAGGTATACGTGTTTGAAGTATTCTATCGGAAATTGCAAGGCCATTCCATATAGTTAAACCCTTTATTAATATCTAACTTCTATGACTCATTAGTCATTCATCACTTGTGACAGAAAAGTGATGTTTTGATTATGAACAGCGAGAAACCATCCTCAAAAATTGTAGCATAAATACCTCTGTAGGTACATATCTTCACATTTTAGTTATGATTCTTCATCAAAAGCTCGATCAAGCGTCCCTCAATCATCACCTTATCTCCCTAATTATAACATCATTATCTATAGCCACTAGACCGGAAGCCAAAATGGTGACCAAGAATATAATACACCATTTATTTGGCCATCAGTCAACAATCAACCGCCCACGATAAAAGAATTTCACCTTGACTCGAGAAAGCGTACTTCGTCCAAGCATGCAATTTTTGCATGAACCAATTTAACATTGGGATTGGGATCGAGATTAAAATATAGACACGTGGGATTTAGGAACAGCCTGTATATATACACATGACACAATATAAAAGTACAAAAGTGAATGTTTGTCTGTATGCCCTTTATATTATCGTAAAGTATGCTTTTGATCATAATATGATGATCTTCAGCAGTATGTTGTACAGTTGTACATGACAACAATCTTCGACAGTGAACAGGCGAAGCCAAAGGACAGTGAACCTATAAATTGTTTACATTTAAACGAATACAGTGTCCGAACATTTTTACGTATTATGTTATGCAATATAATAATGTAAGAATAGATAATAATTACTAAACCGAATATTATCATTAATTATTGTACAAAGCTTCACTCATTAAGAAGTTATGGAAATTTATTGGATGCATGATGGAGCGCCACAAATAGGTAAATATTGACAGATGATTCCTATATTAGAGAGGTAGAGCAAGAACTAGGTACCCGTCCGATTAGGGCCCTTCTGGCCTCCTCCACTCAAGCGACAGCCCAAGCCGAGGTTCGAGATCCCCGTCAAGGGGGGACGCCCTTGTGCATGTCGCTACCAGGGTGAACCTTCAGTTCACCCCCGCGTCCGCGTTAAAATGTAGAAGCCCTTCTGGCTAACATTGAGAAATACCTTACAAAAAAAAAAAAAAAGAACTAGGTACCTAATACAATAAATCGGAACACTGCAGGAAAAGTAACTTGAAACATGTTTCTGTAACTTATTTTAATAACATCTTTTAAACAAAATGTAGGATAAATAATTTAGTTTTTACAAAGTATATGTTGGAGTTGTGACCAATATATCAATCCGATTCATCCAAGAGCATGTAAGTCAGAATTTCTCAAAACGTGGGTGTATTTTACAGCCGAATGATAAGACGTGAGGGCATATAAATCAGAGGGTACAGTGATTACTGGAAAACACGGTACAAACTGGATACAGACCCGGTTTTTTGTATGGCAATACGTCTCCGGCTGTTTTCAGGGCAGCACATTCTATGGGCCTTGTTGGCGGTAACTTTTTGTGAACACCCTGGCATTGACTCCTTTATAGGCCAGTGTACTGCGCACTCATATAATATGGTACTTGTAAAAAATCGGTTTAACGATGGTATGCTTCATGTCTTTATTAGAGTTTTTATACACAATGTTGTTTTAATAGTTTTCATTTGGTGTCAATATTAACTAAACCTTGAGAATTGTTTGTATGAATGTTTGCCAGAAAATTATACATAACTATTATTATTACACAAAATTAGATATAAATTGTATCTTTATTGTATTGTATTGCAATAATTATTCGATTCTGTTGTAAAATAAAACGGGATATCTTTAAGCTGCATTACAATTTAGAAATAAAGATATGTTCAAACTTTTACTAAACCATATTAAATGTTGTTTCACTTAGTTGTTTCATATAAACATTTACCTGTGCATTGTATAAATAAATATAGGTGAATATAGCTTATTGTTATAAATACAGATAAGCAATGTAATTCCAAGATAACATAATCAATAATCATGATTAAAAACATGGATTTACACGTAGTTTTGATTAAAGTACGCTGGCGAACATACTGTTTAGGTAATATCTTGGGTAATATCATATTATTTTTGTCACGGTCTTTTTGGATTTATATTTTTAGAAGCACAAATTACGAAAAAGTTTCCACGAAGATTATGAATAATTATTGATGGGTATGCAAATTATGAAAAAGAATATAAATACCTATTACCTACTTCAATTAAATTAAATATGATACAGAGTAATATTTTAGTACAAACAAATAATATAGGTATTACTCAACTAAAATAACAGCAGTCGTTGCATACTTCCACATCCAATTAATAAATGCGGAAGGAAAATATAAAATAGTCTGAATTTTTGAAACGCCCATTACCTACGTCGGAATTTGGACAAAATATGTAATTGTTCCATATAGTTTCATATAATGCGGCGAATGATGTCGATTTGTTATTGTCGAGAAATCGAAAGCTGCAAGGGATGAAATGGGGTTAACAATAGGAACTACTATAATTGCGTTTCTAAAGCCGCGTGCAGCTATTAGGTACATAGGTATATTATGAGATAAAGTACTAAGAGATAATGAATTAATCCGTTATATGCCTAAAACAAATTATGTGATTATCCAACTTTAATAAAAGATTTAAATAGATACTATTTAAATCATACAAAATCATATCATTCTGGTTTATTTTTTATTTATTTATTTTTTATTTATACACTTTATTGTACAATACCAGAATAAAAAAAATTATTCTGGTATTGTACATACTGGTTTATGTCAATAACATAAAACTTAAGCAATTTTATTATTTATATAGCCATATTGAATGTATGCACATCTGTAATTTCACAATGGTTTGCATAACTTCAACAACGTAACATAAAATATGTGCATGTTGGAATATAATATAATTTGACAACGCGGTTGGCGCAGTGGAAAAGTAACTGCCTACTGAGCCGACGGTCCCGGGTTCGATTCCCGGTCAGGGCAAATATTTGTGTGATGAACTCATTTATTTGTTCTTGGGTCTGAGTGTTATTATCTATATATGTATTTATTAAATATTATATTTATCGTCGCCTAGTACCCACAACACAAGCCTTAATTGAGCTTACTGTGTGACTAGGTCGATTTGTGTAATAATGTCCTATAATATTTATAATCAAGATGTACGAACTACACCACAGACCTACATATAGCATATAATATTATGCCGTCTTATTTCACCATATCGATACGTACATTCTTCATCAGCATTGTGACTTTTACAATATACCGATTGAGCAACTCAAAATCGTAACATATTTACACGTACGAGCACCGACTGACATACCGACCTTGCTCCGTTTCTCGCAGATTATTTCTTTTTCACGAATCGTAAAATGCCGGAACAACCATGATTTTTCTGGAAGCAAAAAATTATATTTTTACACATTTTTTTACCGATTTACGGAAAACTTTAACGGTTCTGAATCGATTCAATCAGTAAATCAAACTTATACCTTGCCTCTTTGCAATATGCGTAAAAAGTTACTTAAATCTGATAATTTTTAATTGCATAAATTATTTTATGCACTACCTGAAATAGCGGAAACAGATACAATTAATTAACCCTTACAGACCAAGCTACAATCACTTTTTATTTTCTTGACTTCACAAATTCAATTATTTCTTATCTGTATTCCAATTGCACATTCTTATTTTATCTGTGTCTAAAGCGGTTTAAGCCTTCATAATTCGAATGCGCCAAGCCGTTTGGATACCCAAATAGATGACCCGAATTCAAGCATAAAATAACGTAGTGACTGTAATGTCTGTCTAAAATATACAAACAAAGCAGCTTTGACCTTGATTCTATAATTTCAGTAGGCATGTTTGTTGTTGGCATCTCCTGTTTGTGGTAATGCAATACAAGCATTTTGTGCACCACAATATTGCCTCTAACTATAATAAAAATAACTGCGTTAAAAACAACCGACTTCAAAAACGGAAAAGTAAGAAATAAAAAAGATTTGATATTATTAATTACTACATATTATTTTTATGTGCTATTTACTAAAAAGGTTTGATGTCGGTGCATGGGCTTAATACTAAGTGCTTAGTGTTTGGCACCGACTTCAAACCTATTTAATAAATAGCACATAAAAATAATATGTAGTAATTAATAATATCAAATCTTTTTTATTTCTTACTTTTCCGTTTTTGAAGTCGGTTGTTTTTAACGCAGTTATTTTTATTTAATAATTTTTAGTGTATTTTTCAACACGAATCAAACGAGCCCAAACTCGATAAAGTTGAGTCAATATATTACTGAGTTCCTATGGCCACCTTCCGATTCCATCATCAGATCAGCTCCATGTCATGATAATGTTTCATCGCTATCCAATTTACATTCGTATACAAAATTTCAGCTCAATCGGTTACCGGGAAGTGAATCAAAGTTACTTGCTACATTGAAATTAAGTCATCGAGTACAGACAAAAATGCTCATAAAATAAAAACTACTAGGCCTAGCCGAATAAAATTTTTATGGGACCAATTCGACACCATCCCGCATCGAACAAAAAAAGAATCACGTAAATCGGTTCAGAAACCTCGGAGTAATCGGTGTACATACATAAAAAAAAAAAAAAAAAAAAAAAAATATACCGGCCGAATTGATAACCTCCTCCTTTTTTTTGAAGTCGGTTAAAAAGAGACAATAATAATTATGTCTAAGATCGCAAGAAAATAGTTGGATGTATGAATAATTTATTTTCTTATTTATTTTAAACTTGTAACTACATATAAAATACTTTTTTAAATATAATATTGTTTGACAAAAACTAAAATACATACGTTTAAATCAAGAAGCTTACATCTTAAATAAACGGGTGCGTAAAACCTGTGCGTAAAACAGACAAATTTGACATGTCGGTCAAGAGCAAGTTTACATTGTTGTAAATGCAACACAGTATTTTATTACGGTGCTACTGGGTCAGGTTGTAATCGGTAAAACTACTGCCAATAAAATGTTAATTACCTACCTACCATATTCAAACGAAAATAGTAGTAGAAAGTCTGATGAAGCGTATTTTTAATCCGTGATGTGTCATGCTTTTTTTGCGCCAATGACTTTTTATATTTTTTTATAGTATAATTAAATGTTTGCACAGTGCACTGGCTGGTTATGATTGATTTCTTTGTTTTATACGAATTAAAAAAATATATAAACGAGAAAAAAACAGAATGGTAACTGGGGAAATAATTAATTTTGAACAATATTACAATTAATGAATAGTAAAATATGGAAATAAGGTAGGTAGGTAAACAATACAATAAGAACGTTTTTTTTACAAAAAAAAATACTAGAGACGCAGCTGCAAGCGTAAAATTTTTTTTTCTCATATTTATATATGCATTATTTTTATTTATTACCAATTTATGAATAAATTAATGTTTGTTTCAGATCATCCGAGATGATCCACGTTGATGAGTCAGATCCAGTTGGAGGTAAGAATGCATTTTTAATTTTTTATACATTTGTTAAATACTTAGGTACTTAATAACGGTTTTAACTCTAAACCTTACAACATAACATTAGAGTAAGTGCGCCAATTATGGACCACCATAAGGTTTTTTTGTAATAAAACTCAGAATTATAAAGATTAATCAGCCTTATATATTTTAAAAGGTTCGGTAGTTATTTAGGAACAAAATCAAGTATTAGAATTCTTAAAGAACATTAACATCTTAGAAATAATCAACATTTTCTAAAATATGTCATTATTGTACATTAGAAAAAAGTGTACAAAATATGGACCACATGGTTTTAAATATGGACCATACTGAATTTGGTACAAAATTATTGAAAAAAAGATGTCAAGATTGTAGGCTTGGTAGTTTTTCTTCCTCGGTTGCTGACAGTTTTCTTTAAATGCGGTATAGGCTGAAACACTTTTGACGAAAAATATGATTTAGATGATGTAGAACTAACTATTGAATCATTCATGGTCAGTGTTGACACTCCTGGTTGTGCATTTGCTTCATGATGTCCATCAACGAGTCTGGGGTGATGGTTCAATTACAGATTAAGGTGTGGGAGATGCAACAGCCTTTGTCTCAGGTAAGCAGTTATCGGGTTCAGGTACAACAGCCCTTTGCTGAGGTATCAGGTTATCAGGAATTATATCAACCGGTGCCGTTATATCGCGCGCTGGGTCATTAGAAGGCCACTCTACTGCTTTAATTGCATTAGCCATTGCCTCCTTATCCCATGTTTGTCTGTATTTGTAGATGTTATCCTTAAACAATCAAATTAAAATAAATTAAAATAAAACTGTTTGTAATATGGACCACTAGTCCATATTCAAAACATGCCGGTGGTCCATATTATAATACACATACATTTTTAGGGTAATATTGTTGCTAAGAAAAAAATTTTAAACTATTAGATATATCAACTTATTATGAACGATTGTAAAGCAACTCACCTTTCCCCTGGTATAATTCACTTTTCCATACAGTAATATTTTATGGAGTTATGAGCTTACGAAGTTAGGTAAAAAATTACATCGCGCGATGACAAAAACGAAAAATGGCTGCCGTTAATGCGTACGCGCTCGCTGCCCAACGGCAAACGACTAGCGAGGCTCTGGTGGGGTGGTATTCAGTTTTCGGAGACCGATACCTACCTACGACTGATAGTTTTCGAGAAATGTAGGTAGTCCATATTACGGACCCAGTCCATAATTGGCGCACTTACTCTACCTATGTGACTTCTTATGTATGAACTGAAGTGTGAAGATTAATTGAAGAAAATGTGCTTGTATGTTTATTGTTCATCCCTAAACAGTTTTGTTTTTCTATCTTAGAAACAACAAAATTTATCTATAAAACTGCGGAGTAACAATTTAAATCTCAGAGTTACGTCATATGAAATGAATTTGGTGTTGATACACTTCATATCATCAACCACAAATCTCAAAAACACTAAAAGTCAAAAGCATTTTAATCAAACACCTTACAGACACCAAAGCAAAACAATTTAGTCAACAACTCGCCTGGCTGTACACTGTACAGTGTTCACGAGGTTCTAATAAACAAACAAAAAAAAACTCGATTTTTGGCAGAAGAACGGATTCCACTTTATTTTCGACGCAGACGCCTCGCTATGGTTGCTGACATTTGACTGGCGCACATTTGTCTTACTTGTAACGTGGGGTTATTTATTATAATGCGAGTTATAAAAATATTTTTTTGTATAATCATACTGTCGTAAATCATATTTATTGAAACTTTAACACTCGAAAATTTTAATTTCCCTTTTATGTTTACAACATTGAGAAGAAATTTTAAATTTACATTAGTGTTGCCCAAATGCAAGAACAAGACGAGACTTAGCCAGTCTTGGTCTTGGTCTTGCGCCAATACATCTGGTCTTGGTCTTGGTCTTGGTCTTGCGCCAATACACCTGGTCTTGGTCTTGGTCTTGGTCTTGCGCTCCCAGTCTTGGTCTTGGTCTTGGTCTTGCAGCAAGAGTCTTGCAAGTCTTGCAAGTCTTGCAATTACCTATTAGTCTATTACTATTTATTAAAGTTTACTTTAAATCTTAGAAAAACGTATTAGAATTGGAACATTGTGAGCTTGAATTAACATAGCCATAGTAAAGATCAAGCAGATTAATAAATAACTAGTAATGCGCATAGGTCCAGTTTTTCATATTCTTTGATACAGTTTTTTGCGTCTCATAGAATTCCTAAGCGTACCTACCTAGTTATACACCGAACTGTTACACCTAACTACTCAGTGAAATAGCGCTAAGTCCTAGCTGCAAGACGCAAGAGTCTTGCAGGCTATGTCTTGTTCTTGCTCAAGTCTTGCACGGTCAGTCTTGGTCTTGGTCTTGCTAAAAATACGCGGTCTTGTTCTTGGTCTTGGTCTTGCAAAAACGCAAGACGCAAGACCAAGACTGCAAGACCAAGACTGAATTTGGGCAACACTAATTTACATATTTCCACCATTCATTAAATCAATTTGCCAAGATATTTGCGAATCATGCTAGTTACCTACAAAATTTGTATAGATCCTTTACTTCCTGTCCTTGAATTTACCTTGAATAAATCAACAAGAATTTAAATGAAGACGTTTTTAGACTAGTAGATAATACAATTATTTCAGGACATTCTCACTTTTTCTGATATGAAATGAACTAAGTATAGCTCTTTGAAAGTGCACTATGGTCTTTAATCTATATTGCATTTAAAACGGATATTTCACGATCTCCTTGCTTATAAAACACTAAGAAGGTAGTAAACAAACTATCTAATCAATATACATCTTGGATAAGATCCAACTCGTTTACAAATAATTTTTAATTGTGTTTTTAATGTTATTTTGCAATGGTTCACGTCATATCCGTAAATATACATATACATACGTTTATATATCCCTACATTCCTATAGGTACATGTATAGGCTACGTAATACGTATACACTATACATAGGTACTTACTTCATTCATTTTCAAAACATATATTAGTATGACGTAGGTACTCATTAATTTGTATTGACAAATTAAATTGTTAATATTGTTAATACAATAAATTAAATTTATTGTATTAACAATTAAATAATAATTAAATAATTTTAAGCTAGGTACATAAATTACGTGTTCTGAATTATACCTAATTTTAAAAATATACTAATTCTTATACCTAGGCAAAGAATACGTAATAATGTTTCATAATTTTCATTCATTCATACCTACATAGTGCGGTGCCATAAATATTCTTTCAATGTTTTAGTTAGAAAATGTAATAACTGCTAAAATTGCGTTTTATGTGCTACTTGAGCAGGCACGTATAGGTTTTTCAATGAAAGAGATAAAAATCAATAATTATTTTTATTAATATCACTGAAATAAAATATGCAAGTTATAGTAGATATAGATTGAAGTTATACTGTGGTCCTATGTTGTTAGTTTGTCGCCAAATTGATAAAATTTTTCCTGAAATGTCGAATTTAATTCAAGGTCTACTATCTACAATACCTGTATACAATACTATCGCAACATTATAATATTATGAAGTTAGTAAATTATTACGAATGCACAAGCGTCATTTTGGATTTGTAATCTTAAATGACATAACAAGAGAGTCATTATGAATCACTTTCATACTAACTACATTTACAAAATGTTGTCTTATAGGTAAAATATAACATATTTTGAAAATAAACTTCAAATATAGTCTACAGGACCTCAAAAATTACCTTAACCTTATATTTTGTTAAGGACTTTTAAAGCAATTTAAATTAAAGATATCTTTAATATATATAAATCTCTTGTCACAATGTTTGTCCTCAATGGACTCCTAAACCAGGTACCCCATTATAATAAAATTCGCACACCATGTACAGTTCGATCCAACTTGAGAGATAGGATAGTTTAAATCTCAAATCGTTTTAGGGAAAGCGGGCGAAGCCGCGGCCGATAAGCTAGTTTATTATAAGATGTTGTTTTTCTCTGGTAGAGCCTGAAAAAAACAGTTACCAAACATCCTTAAACCCCAACTTTTATTAATTAAATTTTACACTATTATAACAGGCTTATATTATCTGTGCTAACACTATCGTCACATGACTTCATTATAATCGTATCCAACTCGCATCCTAAAGAGTACTATCACACCACTAGCGCCATAGAACAGACTAAACAGAAAGGTTACAGCACATTGCACCCAAAAATGTTTGAATACGTGCCAAAATGCTTTAGCCGTGTTGTGTCAATACATTCAGCACTTGACCAGACGACTGTGCATTCAAGTGGACTGTCGATTCATCTATAAATAAATCGTAAGAAATTATAGACTATTTATGAGAATACACTGAAAGTTGTATACCTATATGAGTACAGAGTAATCACTATAACAGATAGTTTAATACTGTAGAGTGTAAGTAGAGCATAGGGACTTCGTAGAAAATCCCTGTCTAAAAAGTAATTGTAAGTTCATTGGAATATTTGAAAACAATCTGAAGTTATTTATAAGTTGATTTTTTTCATTTGTAACACCTTATACCTGGCAGCCATAAAGTAGGTTATTTTTAAAACTATTCTCTACAAAATAAAACAATTTTTCGATAAATTTCTCACTTTCAAATCCAAAAGTAACTTTCCAATTACTCCAAAACATTCCAAATGTTGATGACATCCGAGGATTTCAAATTAAACATTCCAAGTATCAAATCGCCGCGTAATTGTTAATTTCCTATATCTATGAGAATCTATTTTACATTACAGTTCTCACCATAAGACCAATAAAAATTTGCACTTTCTAAACTTGTTCCGCGAGTTCTTTCTCATTACTCTAGTATCTTCGCTAATGTATTAATTAACTATTAAATGTCAATTATATGTGAAAGGTGTACATAAAAGTTCATCAGAAACTGTCATTGTATCTTGTAGAAATATAACACTTGACTTTCAACTGGATTTCTTAGAAGCAATATCTGTGACGACGTGATATGGATCGGTAGAATTTCCTTCTTGGCGTAAGTTAAGTTTTAAAAATGTGTAACGATTGGCGATACTTCGTTTTTCTGGAGAAGTCAACGATAAAATATCTTGAAGTTAGACACCAATTTTTACCACTATCACTTTATTCTGTGATAGCAATAAAATGAATTAAATCAAACGTGGTAAAAATTCAAATACATATTCGAAATAAACTACATCCAAATTACGTGTCTACATTTATCGATGTCTATGATTAATTGATATCTGATATCAATAATCTATCGTCCTTACCCGATTCAATTCATATCATATTAATTATTTTGATAATTGAAAAGTTTTTATATAAATTTTAGGAACACTCCCAGTTTCGGTGATGATCAATCGACAGAAATTTTCCTTGTAAAGTTCCTAAATATAAAGAAGCTTGGAAATTCGGAAATTCGTTTGAAAATTTAATTAAAAGACTATTTTCTTTTGCAGAAATCGAACCCCCATTCCAGTACCGCGATGTCACAATCAAGAGGAATACAGATGTCAACGACTTCTTTGATATGCTATCAGAGATTGGACGGTAAGAGAATTTATAAATGAACAAGCACAAACAGTAAACAAACAAACAATAAACGAACAAAACAATAATACTTGAACTGTACATTGTATGGAACAAGTATTGAATCACCTGAGCATTTTACTTCACTACAAAATACAAATGTGTGTGTAGTATCTTCTCCTATAATTGTTTTATTTACTATTGGCATCACATGCTTCAATCCATTCATCAATTGTCTTCCATTTTTTTTTGCATCCTTACTGATCAAAAGACTTTTGATTGTCTATTATTTGCAAAATACTATATAGGATTTTATACTATTCTTCTTATTACCAGAGTTGTTATAAAAATATTCTTACATTACAAAGAAATCCAAGCTATATTTGGTACAAAGAAATTCTCGTAGTTATTTTTAAACTTAATTTTGCTCCTACCATTTCTTCTACCTATACTTGACCTATACAATGTTTTAGCTTGCTTTTAAGGTAAGTTTATCCTTCCAGGGGCAAATTCGGAACGGTATATCTATGCCGAGAGAAGAGCTCAGGGCTAGAACTGGCCGCCAAACTGGTCTCCGTTAACAGAAGGGACGAGAGACGCAATGTTGAACGAGAAGTGGAGGTCATGAGGCGTCTGCGGCACCCGAGGCTTATACAGCTGTATGACGCGTATGACTGGGGCAAATATATGTGCGTCGTGTTGGAGCTGTGAGTATTTCTTGTATAACATAAGTGAAGTGTATATTTTACAATGTTTTGGAGAGACCTTGTTAAATATGAATGGATCCATTGCTCGTATATTTTCTGAACAATTGCAAAAATTGGCAAAGGCAGGAGTTGTGCGTAGCCAATTTGTAATATTCTTTACAGAGCACGATTTTTATGATTTCTTCCAATATTGTAAATTGTAATACAAGTGGTGTGAGAATTCCCCTTATCAGAAAAGTATCTTGCCTTATCTTACCTGTCCCTAAAGAAAATCGACCATTAAATGAATATGCCCCAAACGCATAGTTTAATACAGAAGGCTTTCCTCACGTGAGTGAATAGCTATATTATTTTCGATAGGCTTTAAAATTTATGTAGTAGAGAACCCTTTTAATAATAGTTTTAAACGTGTGGGTGTGATTGAAAATGGAAAAGTTTATGGCCTCGTCATTCGACTATTATACAGCCTGACAATTCCAATCATAAAACTACATTTAACGCATAAAGCACGAGTAAGGTCTAATCAAGTGAAACTAATCAAATTTACTTCTAAACATTATTTTGTAATGTGGCGTAACTGTGGTAATTGAATAATATAGTATAGTTATTTAGATAGCCTAGAGTTTCAATTTACATATTTAACTTCACGAAACAAAATCAACTCGATAATATTTACAGTACTCCAAAATTAATAATGCGCATGCAAATCTTCGCTAATTGTCGTACTTCCAAAATGTATTTCATTTGACTAAACAAATTTTACTAAATTATGTATGAAGAAAATGCATTTAACCACTCTTTAAACACATCGTCTTCGGACGCTCCGGGAATATGACAGTTACCGAACTGTGTCGAAGATTTCTATGCGCATTATCACTTTTGGAGTACTGTACTCTTCTTTTAAAAGGTAAAAAGGAGAGTAAGTATATTATTGAGATGATTTTGAGAAAATTGAAAGCTGTATTCATACGCTAATTATTTATGGCGTTGCTGATGAATTTACAACAAACATCCAATAAATCTTCTTTGATGAAATATTGGAATGTTACTTTTAAACTTCTGCCTGCGCAAATAATCCAATCCAAATGCTACTGCAAAACTTTCAATTACGTAACAGTCAGTGTATCTAATAAATGAATGCATTAACAAGGCATTAACAAATCCATACTAATATTATAAATGCGAAAGTAACTCTGTCTGTCTGTCTGTTACTCAATCACGCCTTAACTGCTGAACCAATTAGCATGAAATATGGTATAGAGATACTTTGATACCCGAGAAAGGACATAAGCTACTTTTTATCCCGGGAAATAGGATAGGTTTTATCCCGGAAATCCCACGGGAACGGGAACTATGCGGGTTTTTCTTTGACTGCGCGGGCGAAGCTGCGGGTGGAAAGCTAGTATAATATATTTCTGTACCTACATTTAAAATTCCAGAAGCCATTAAAATTGACTATCAAAAACATTCAAAGTATAAAGTACCAAAGAGACAATTATCAGTCACGGAAACGTTAATAAATCTAGAAAACCCACACACGAGCCGTGAGCAAAGTGTAGAATTACGAATCGTATACGTGTCGTAGTATCGCAAATAGATATTGGCCGTAGGATCTCGTGATGTGAAATACTTCGAAGACGGAAACGTCAAGAACTTGGCTGTTATACAATTACAATGCAGTTTTCCGAATTGTGATTATATTAGATGCATTACTCATGAGCCCTAGATTTTCTTCTAGGTCTGCACGCCCCGGAATAACTATCAGGACAAAAGTTCGGAGTGTAATTTTAGTTTCTATATGTCAAAGTGATTCCCAGCTAAATGATTAAACCAAAAAGTTTGAATTGTACTTTAATCTGAATAAAAGGAATAATTACAAGAAGTTTAAGTTACCTTGAATGATCACTTAGTGAAGACTCAAAACCCCTATTTCTGGTACGTTAGTAAAACAATGTAAATTGTATCCGTCCTATAAAACAGGACAATTCACATACTTCATCTTGTGTCCACTTATAGTTCCTTCGAATTGTTTTAATTAAGTAAAAACGACCTTGAAGAACTAGTTCTGTAAGGAACGGGATTACAGGTTGCCCAGTGCTATATCTGAACGCAGTTTGTTTTTATAGTTGTTATTATTTGCATAAAGAAATCGCTTGTCTTACGACGAATAAGAAAAAGATAAAATTTAAATATGAAACCAAAATACTTATATACCAATTACGTGACCTATAAATGAATTAAGATAATAGACATATATTTCTTTCTTCTCTATCATAGATTATTCTACACAATTTTGACAACAGAATATTCCTGTACTATTTATGCGTATGAATCGTATCACGTACACACTCAGCTTTCTATATTTCGTTCCTAGATACCTCCTACAAATCTCTTAAATGACAAACGTTATTATTAATAACATTGAATGAGGACCAAATTAGCAACACAATCTTAAATCGAGGCAGGTGATTCAGTAGCGCACCCACGCAATAGCCAATACATATATAATTACATCGTATATGGGATAGCAATGTCGTTGAATAATAACTGCAAGCTTATGAGACCCTATTGTATTCAAAGGACGGGTTATAATATGCCTAGTTCATTGTTTTTTGTTTAGCGTCTCTGCGTTGTGATGTTAAGTATGAGGGGTTTACGTAAGGGGTTAACGTTTGTCTTTTTCTTATTAAAGTAACTCCCGGTTTCATCAAGGATATGTACATTGTACAAGGTCTGTACAATTAGGGTTATTTTGTATCTTGATAAACTTCTAAACTTCAAAAGGACTAATTAGAAAGGGATCGGAAGAATGCCGCTAATAATCCCCATCCTTTAATAACCTGCATCATTAAAAGACACATAGTACATAAACAACTGCTGTCCTGCCTAATTTTAGGAAAAAATTGTACTGAATTTCAAGGCTTCCATAATTGCAAACTATTATCTATTTGGATCTATGTCAAATCTAGTTTTATCCGTTCAACAAACTATAGGTCAAAGACATTCAAGATTGATGATAGATACATTCAAAGATATGGCAAGAATTATCGCTGAATCACCTGCGACGGCGCATTTACAAAGATTTCGATTCTAATTTGGTATTCATTCACGAGTGAGTCAAACTTGTAGTTTTGTTTAAAATGTTGATGTAGGTTACGGTAAGGAAGGAATTTCAAACATAGCCATATACCTACAAGAGCTTTGTGATGAATCATGGGAAGGAATTTCAACACTGCCCTTCGATTGGTAGTGTATTTGGTTTTGGTAAACATGTGGTACTTGTCTTCAAATACATTGGAAGTTTACATGTGTGACGTTTTGGCAATGCTTTGGACAAGGCTTAGTTCAATTAGCAATATGTTGTAGTCATTATGTTCAAATAACAATAACATCGTTAATATTTAATGAAGATAATTTGTTGGGAAATTTGAAAAAATCTAACTAAGGATGTATAAATAGTAATAATTCAAATAAAGTAATTATTATATCAATAATGATGATTCTATGATTCCCTATCTGGTTAGGGCTTCCAAATACACAGTTTTGGTTGAATTCCTTATTTCGATCTTCAAAAACACATTGCATTTGAAATTCCAATCCGAATTATCTAACCTTAATCTCTTTGTTGTTGTTCTAGTACTGACTCATTATCTCAGCAATCTTCTAATTAAACATCATTAGCGAAGAAAAGTGAATTTCTTGCCATTAATCTGATGTGGGGTACACCTGTCGCCATGTTTGTTATATCGACCTAATTCTCATAAGAACTAGATCATTCATGAGTTATTTATATTATAAACAAATGACTAAAATGCCAAGAATAAGGTCGTTCATAAAGAATTATAACGAACCTAATATAGCAAATTTTTATTTAACAGAAAAATATGGGAATACCCAAACTTGACTAATAAAGTGATACTCAAAAATATCTAGAATACATTCTAACGAGGTAAAGGGATTAAAAAGGTAAAAATAACATATTGTACCTTTCAGGGTGTATTTTGTCAGTGTGCCTACTTGTAGTAGTTTAACAATATATTAGTTGATATTATACGTCATTGATCATTCAAATAATCAACTTACCAAAACAAATATGGTTAATACATAAATAATGAAGCACATTAGCCTCACGAATTCCTCAGGAATTTGTCAGGAATTCGTGTCACATTACTATTTCAGAATCGATTCAATAAATCATATTTAATACATTTCTGCTAATTGCACCTACGTCTCAAATGTTACACGTGCTCTTGGAGCTGATGATAAAATATTTCGTGTTTGCCAGAGATTTATTGCTCTATGCCACTTCATTAATAAAATTATGACGTTTTCGCGTTCCATTAGGAACTGCAAATTCAGGGTTGCCTCGACCCAGTTCTTACACTTGAAAGAAATAACCTAGTGATTCACGAAAATGATATTAATTATGTATTATAATAAAGTATTTTTTCTTCATTTACTGATTGATCGTTCATTGACTTATCCATAAGTACAAAAAGTTACTTCTGTCTATAAAAGGTACTTCCCGTGAAATGTGCGATTATTATAGTCTTTAATCATTCTTAGATGAAATAATATACTTAATATTCATGAAATAATAGTACACATAAACCATAATACATTTTTAAATGGCGCTGCACTGTGAATATGTTGTTCCTGATAACTCTTATGCTGTTATGGGTCCCACAAGTCGAGAATAATTAAAGTGTACGTGTAGCAACCCTAATATAATGGATCTACGGTAACACGTAGAAGCAGAGATGTTAATGGATCTTCGATATATACCTAGATTTATAAAGTAAAGAAGATTACCAAGTAACATTATATCTTGATGTTTATGCCTCTACTTATATAGAATAGCTACCTTATTAATACAAAAATATTCAAGATAAAAAAATCCAGTAGGTATAGAGTCATACAGATTACAATATTATAGATAACATTATTAACATTGCAATTATTTATCTTTACAAACAACAATTATTAAAGTTACAAAAGGCATCGTACTAAAATAAGTATATTAACAAATCCTTACTTGGACTTTGTTCCTTACTACATAGAATGTTTATAAATAAGTTAGTAGGTAAGTAGGTATGTATAGAATATAGATAATGCCGATTTTGTTTTAATCAAATTAATTAAGATACGACATGAATACGACACAAGTTTTATCTTGGTGCAATTCTTGTGCAATCTTTGATAACATTGCACATTCAAATATTAAAATATAGAATATTATTTGTTTGTTTTTTAGTACAAATATATATAAATATCTGTCGAGCCTTCAGAGAACTTCGTAGTCTGCTTAAATATAACTATCGAACTACATAAAAGTACCTTAAATACTTACTCTGTTCAAACTCAAACAAACAAACAAAAAATCTAAAAAACATAAGTATAATAATAAAACACATCAATGTTTATCTTCGAAACATGAATGCGAGAGATATTGTAATTTGGAAACCATGATAATATAGTTTCCAAAACGTCATAACTGTGACGTATTAACACCACAGTTAAAACTAATAACCTATTAGATTCTGTTCATAATTACCATTTAATTTACAACCATATTTGTATTAGTATAGAGTTGTATATTGTTTATGTATCTAACACTGATGTCAATGTCGTTAACTCATCATTGTGGTCACCGCTAACCGCAAGTTTGCTTAACAGTAATGTACTTTTCCATTTTACCGTTTTTGGGAATGACTCATGGAAATGTTGTGGAATTTTTAAAAGCACTGTGTCACCTGCATGCTAAACTAACATAAACTTATGTTGCTTAAAACTGTTCTCGAGTAACCCGAGTTATTTAATATGTATAATATTTGTTCGTGCAACCTCTCTGACTTTACCTATTGTTGTTTATAAAATACAGATTAACGATAAAGATAAAGAAACTTTACATTGTCTATAGACTCTAACATGCTCGAATATTAATTCTTTAATATTTGATCAGCTGTTTATATATCAGACTATGTTATAATATGATACGAATTACGAAATGCTCTATGTTCTACTTCAAGATTTCTAGAGTTCACTTTTAATTTACAACAAATTATTTTCTATTTCAGCCTACAGGCTTCGGTCATATAAATTATATGATATGAATAATTATGATAGGAAAAGGCTTTTTTAATATTATATGACCTTAAACTGTTACTATGTCCGCGCAGAAGAAAAACGTCTAATCAAAAACAATTCATCAGGGCGATAACAAACGATAGAAAATTGAAACCGCGCCATAAAAATTAATGATCCGTATTTAATTACGTTAATTGCATATTTTGCAAATGATTACGTCTACACTTGTGTAAACTACAAAGACAGCCATGTTTCGGTCACATCTGGTTGGTGGCGGATGGCGACGCGCCAACTATGCGCGTACGCCGTAATATCTGACAGGGGTAGGGCTGCGAAAAGCCCTTTTTTCTGAAATAACTGATATGAATTTCTTCGCAATATTTTGTGTCAATCTAGCGAGAGGCCAAAGATAAAGTTTATATTTTCAAAATGCTCTTATTGTACCTATATCTTAGTCATATTCATATATTATCTCAAATGAGTTAGATATGGCAACTTTGTGGCAAAAACAGGATTCTAATATATTATATGATGGGATGTGTAGAATCGACTGATAGAATATGTTATCAGTCGATTCTACACATCCCATCATCTTTAAAGTCATCTTTGAAGTCTGTAGTACACTGTACAATAGATAAAAAAGACAAAATGGAAAACCATATATTATAAATAAAGTAAGGTTAGGTTAGTTTTTTTCATTGTTTAAAAAATGTACTGTAATTGTAATTCTTGGCATGATCAGATAGATTTAATCAATTGTCAACCCTAGTAAGAGCACTTAATGTTTGACGACATCGCTTCTGTTATAAAATACCTATTCCCAAAGAAACTGTAAAGAGTACGAAAATAACTTAAATTTATAATGTGAGGATTGTTGTGAGTACGTGTACTACGCAAAATATTTATTGTACTAACACACTGTACTATTCATAAGTAAAAAAACGTCACCACTTACAAAACGTAACAACAATATTTACAAGTTTAAATATTTTTGTAAGTAAAAGAAAAGAGACTAGATTAATTTTGTAGGTCGTTAGTTCTATGCTTATATCCTCTTCCCCATTTTCTTTTGATTTTTAAAGGAAATTATGAAACTGCTATTATGTAGAGCAGTTTTAACCCTAGAACCCTACACTGTATTTGCCTATCCGATTTTCCTACATGGGGTTCTGTGGTACCCCAAAGTAAAAAAATATTGGAAAAATAAATAAAACAGAACTTGTTTTAAGTGTTTTATTATTAATGTAAGATAGGAACATGCGATTACAATTCAGCCTTTAAACTTAAACTAGATAATTAATTTGAGCACTTTTCACATACTTTAATTTGATGCTCCAAACAAATTGGAATTTGGCACTTGTTGCACCTTGTCTTGCTTTTTCGGTCCCTTATTCTAGGACAGAATCCACAGCGTGCTTGTATATGATGCACCTGAACTGCGCTTTGGTTTGATAGAGGTTTTTTTAGAATACCTGATATGGATTCTTTTATATCCCGCCTCAAAGTTGGCTTTTGTAAACGGTCCTCCAAATGTTTTGTGATTAGACTCAAGGCCAGTTGCTTTAAAAAAGTGCGACGATATTTTATTTGTGGCTTATTGTTTGCAGTTGAACACTTGTATAAGACCCAAGAATTAATACCAGTTGCATTAAGCAACCCATAAAAGAGGCAAAGTGGTCATCGTCTTGTTTTTCTCTGAACGAAACATTTTTTAGCCATCGCGTCAAACACGTCCACACCCCCTTTAGTTTTATTATAATATTGTATTATTTCAGGGAGCTGTACATCATCTGTCTTATCTGGGGTGTCGTGAAGAGTAGATAACATGATAACTACTTTCTTTTGCTTCGATTTCGGTATTACAATTTTCCTTCACTGGGGTGTAGGAGCACCCCAACAACCACCTACACACGACTACGATGCACAGCGGTCGCCGCAAGACTGACCAATCAGAGGCTAATCAACCGAAGAGAAAATACACCGAAGGCCAAATCTGTGAATTAGAAATAACAAAAATCCTAGACTAAACAAAATGCTGTGGGGTGCTCGAGCACCCCGGGTAGGGTTCCAGGGTTAATATCAATTGCTCAAAAAATATATAAAAAAGTAGAAAATGTTACTATTAATATACTCAAGAATCGCTTGGGCATACGTTAATATGAAAAAGTTATTGAACCTAACAATCTTAAAGCAATAGAAAATTCCATAAACAATAGCATCTATGATCTACCAAATGAAGAGTCATTGTGCGTACTACAGACACTTAAATGGTTCCTTTCCGTTCACCCACGGATCGCAACTTGAATATTAAGTGAAGAACATTGTACTTGACTGGAAACAGGTGTCATTTGAATAAACATAAAAGATAGCTACGATTCTTTTATGCAGATCATTTTGGCGTTCGTCTCCTGTACTATAATTATAGGTATAAGGCTTGGCAGTGATACAGTCTATTAAGATGTTGGAATAAAATTCACAAAACACACGCCAATTATTTTTTATTTTTACATCGCTGCTGATATATTTCTGACATTGTTGTACTGCTTATTTATTTACCAGACAATCGTTTTATCTAAATTTGTACTGGTTGCAGATTTTGATTAATTTTTTCAACGATACGTTTCAAGATCTGTTCATTAACACACATGAACTAGGAATTAAGTACCTATATTAAAAGGTGCATAACTTTCTAAATAACAAGCTCTAGCAAACAGACGCAAAATATTTAAATAAACACTACAGTTATCGTTTTCTTATAGACTCTTAGTTTGAAATTAGTTTCTAAAACCAGACGAATGCATCTTGCAACTCCATAAACAACCATCAGGTGAGACTGAATAAACAAAAAACGTGCGCAAAATCTAATTGACTCAGCCGCCTTTCGTACATCGACGTAGCGTTTATAAAAATATTTTACTTATAAATTATTCAATACGTCCAAACTCACTGTGTGACGTCATAGAGGAAAATATAGATACATACGAGCCCATTCATTCATCGCTTTTAAACCTTTGACTTAGCGTAATGCACGTAAAAGTTTTGGCACTAAACTGACGGGGGCAGTTGAAAGCGCCAGTTGCAAGTGAAGTGTAAACAAACTCGTTTATTTGTGCTTTTTTAATTTTTTAACGTCTTCAGGAAAGCATCAATATGTGAAATGGCTTCCGATCACTCATTACACATATTATTAAGTTTATAGTTATATTTATGAACTGGAATGATTCAGTTGCCTTTTTGTATAAAAATTTTATTTGAGTTATTTATAATATTATGAAAATAAAGAGACTATATTTTCAGAAAATTTCTCAAAATATAATTTTCAATACGAATATACCTAGTAGTGATTAAATAATTAAGTATGTCTTGTGTTATAAAAGAAAATGACCTAGAGTCACATAGACTTCACGCCATGTGTGCAAACATTTAAATACATATTATATCAAAGTAACCATACTGAAATATGCTGAAACTTAGAGCGGTATTCAATCTCATCTATAAAACATTTAACGAATCAAACGTCCGCGTAATGTTCAACCACTGTTCAACAATAACATTTCTATTGACATTTACAAAACATCGTAAACAGACTAAAAATAGGTATTGTCGATCGATCTTGTGTATCCGCCTTTGGCGACCGCCAAAACTGCTGACAGTCTAAAACTAATTTGTTCATTTTTAAACGCAAGGACGTGGGCTGTAGCCTATACCATAGTAAAGAGAGAGAAGTAGGCCAACTCCTAGCGTTTAGGAGCGCATGGTACCTAAACTCGCGAGGCGCAGGGTTGACACTTGTCACATTGATATTTATATTTATATACATTGATATATTAAATATTTGTATACACACCGACTGTGTTTGTGTAAACACCGACAGATCACAGCGCACATGGCGCAGCCCTAACGAGACCGGTCCCAGAGTAGGAACCGAGTGGCGTTGTGTGCGTGTGTACATACATGAACGGGGGACATGATCAAGCGCTCTGCATACATACAAACGGCGCGATGTACCTTTGTTCGAAGATAACTTACTTTTCTCTTTATACTGTGGCTGTACTCGCAAAATGCCAAGCACGGTGAAAGCGACAAGCAAACGTGTGGAATCAACCTTGAATCAACCTCGTATCTATTTATCAAGCTACTTTCCCTAGAGGCTATACCAAGAAGCTTATATCTAATACACTGGAGATTTCGGTATGAACATTGACGTGTAACAAGAAAATATTGCCCAGTTCATGTTTTTTATCACTTTCACACCTAACTTGGTATTGCCACTGTTAATACGAAGTTTTCCCAAGGCTACTATGTATGCTGTAATATTCTGTGCAAAAGGTTAGTTTTTGTACATGAGTTTGTTGATAAATTGCCAACAACGTCATTCAGAAGCATTGTTGGATGAGACAATTATTATTTATGCTAAATAAACTAAGTATCTGAACCAATTATTAAAAAGCGATACTCCCTGATTATGGGTAGTCACCATAATAAAATTGTAGCAACTCTCACTTTGTCAATATGGCATGTGTGTCAAAAAAATTGCGTCGCTTCGAATATTTAAGTTAATATTGTTGCTTATTTAATGAATATTTTCCGAATATAAAGAATGCATTGTATTGTGCAAAATTGCAGAAGTGTTTGGACACCAAATTCTGGCATAGAATTTCACAGGCAAGTGTATATTTACGTTATTTACAATATTCCTCAATACTCCTGCATTTACCTGTTTAGAATCATTTCAATGGCAAAAATTGTCTAATTTAGCATCATTTTAGTAAGCAGTCATGTTAAATTTGTTATTTCCCTAATACTTTATCATTTTTCAACAAGTTTTCAATAAACAGATTTAACAAGTAAGGTAACCATGATGACGAGTTTTTATGGATAGCGAAGAGAATATATTGTAATAACAATATTATGATGAAAATTTAGAACACCATTTTAAAGATTGTTACTAGTAATGAAACAACACATGACATCGGTATTGCACTCACATGTAGTTATAAGATTGTTCGTTTTTACATTGAAATTTATACTTTTTTAACTTACCTCATATTTTTTTGTTTTACGTATTTCAGCTTTCCAAAAAGTAAAATAAAAAGAAATATATGTGCCCATCAAGGTTACTGAGGATTACGACCCAGAAAAAATACCTTTTGAAAAATAAACTTTGTAAAGTTAGCTGAAATTTGTGCTAGGCTGCTATAAAGAGTTTTTCTTTGATGATTCTGGCTTGAAATTGACCCGTCGAAGCAACGCGTTTAAAAAGAAGATCTGAGTAGCTAACAATTTGGTAAACAGCATCTGATGCAAAACACAACTTTCCTCTATTTACAAAGGATGTTAATGCTATATATCGGTTCATATCCAAGCTTTGTAGCCAAAAGTTATTTATAACTATCATTCTATACCAATTAAAATTGTATGTACCTACCTATAAAGTATGACCATAATATTATAATATAAATACTGTTAAAAATATATGTCATTATTATTTATAGACCATGATTTTTAGTTTTTTCTATTTTGAAAAATCCTGAATTTACAAACCAGCGTGGTCACTCGACAGAAAGAGACAAATAACATGACTGACGTCATTGAATGTCATAGTTTCTTGTTTCAAGTTAATGGTCATAGTGCAATCTCCAGTGTATTAGAGGATATAAGCTTCTTGGGCTATACCCGTTTATTATTACTTTGTATGTACCAGTTAAACGACTTCATGATTTTAGTTTACTGCTGGGACATTACAAATTCCAATGTTTTCATCTTGAGTTGAGATTGATTTTATCCAACGACTTCAATTTTATCGGATATATATGACAACTTGATAACAAACTTTGAATAATATAGCTTTTTCTTTAGGTACAAACGTAAATTCAAATTCGTGTTATTTCGATGATAGTATATTTGTATAAATAATAGTTGAATCATTTTGAGCTAAAGTCCGCTTTTGTTTTATCTGTTCTATTCTTGCGACGCTTTTGGCGCCAACAATCCATCCGCCATAGACGTACGCACCTTTCAGCTCTCAACACTCAGCAGTGAATATACTTTTATGCAATTATAAATATTTGGCAGACACTCAAGTTAATTCACGTTTTTTATTTCTAAAAATACGTGTTAATTTCTTATAAGATTTATTAAAGATACAACATCGTTGTCTCAGTGTTTGCAATAAATCCTGCCATTCACGAATCTATACATACTTATAATAAATCTGTAGAAGGGTCAATTCTGTACATTGAAAATATTGAAAAAATAAATAGCAGGGGGTGTTACTGGATCGATACCAAACCCAAATATGTGATTAAAAAAATTTTTGTCTGTCTGTCTGTCTGTCTGTCTGTATGTGAAGGCATCACGTGAAAACTAGCGGTTCGATTTCGATGAAACTTGGTATAATTATACCTTATTATCCTGGGCGTAAAATAGGATACTTTTTATCCTGGAAAAATACGTAGAAAAAATTAATCTTAATTTTTCAGTTTTATCCATAGACGTTGTTCCGTAGAACCGCGAACACACGTTGCGTATTAATTATTATAGGCCTAGCCGTATTTGGGAATTGGGTCCAATAGATATTTATAAGATTTTATTGTCAGTACCTACTCAAAATGGAGAAATAAACCATCCACGCGAAGACCGACATCCGCACGGACGGAGTCGCGGGCGGAAGCTAGTCACTAATAAAATCCTTTAAATAATTTAAAGGATTTTATTAAGTACGTATTTATAATTTGAAGCTTCTTAATTTTTGCACTGTGAAGTCCCGACACTTGATTAAAAATTTCTAAACCATTGTAATTTGTAAATAATGTCTTATTATCATTAAAATCTATATAGACAAACGTCCATTATCTAAACATTATAATTGTTTCAGTATAACCGGCGGCGAGCTATTCGAGCGCGTCATCGATGAGGACTTTGTGTTGACGGAGCGCGCGTGCACCGTGTTCATGCGGCAAATATGCGAGGGGATTGAATTCGTACACCGACAGAACATACTGCATCTCGATATGAAGGTATGTTTTGTTATTGCAAAGATATAATAGTGCATACACATTCGTGAAAAGGGCACGCATGTAAACAAGCTTGTTAGGTACTCCTTTTTGGTCAGTATTTGTGTTAAGAGTGGTTTTTTGGACGCACGATCAAGAAACAAAATGTTTTGCCTTACTATATCTACACTAGCATAGCTTGGAATTAGACTTAGGTCTTAGGTGTTAAATATTAAACACGCACAACTTTTAACTCCTAAATTGATAAATGTTAGGACAAATGAGATATAAAAAGAAGCTCTACAATCTACATCATACAAAGATTTGCCCAAAAACATAGGGTACATAAATAGAGCAACATTGTAATGCGAAATCTAAACATTACAAGTCTTGCGTACAAACGTACATCACACAAATCACAAATGATCAAATTGAAATAACTCGCTTGTCAGTAATGTGTGATTCCATTTTGGTTCAGATCCAAGTCGTTAATCAGAATGGCGGAAAAGTATGCGCAGGAGTTTTATGATTGTCCGCAGTCACGACGCCATTATTGTTTATTTTACAAGCTTTTATTTTTGACTCGGATTTATAATTGTCGAAGCTCGTTATAATTAGTATTCACTATTCACCTCAAGTATGATTCACTGAGAGTGCTGTTCAAAATACGCCTATGAATGATCCAAGACGATTACTTATATTTAGCCTGATCGAGATTACTTCAGGGAATGTTGTTTTTATAGCAAATAACATAGACATGATTACGTTGCGTTGGTACAAATAAGTTCTAAAGCTTTAGCTCTTCTATTTGTTTTATATGTTTATTCCAATTTCCAAGGCGTTATATGAAATTTTATTGAATCAAATCAAATAAATAATAAGAGCATCCAAACTAATAGTTGCTTTCCTCTTATTTAGTTTTCCATATTATGTGTAAAGTTAATATGAGTCTCTAATAAAATAAAATAAGCTATATTTTTCGGATCATAATTCAACCTTCATAAATTTACAGCCAGAAAACATCCTATGCCTAACAAAAGCGGGGAACCGCATCAAAATCATCGACTTCGGCTTGGCGCGTTTCTACGACCCAGAGAAGAAACTACAAGTATTGTTCGGTACCCCAGAGTTCGTCGCGCCTGAAGTTGTTAACTTTGACCAGATTGGCTATGGGACTGATATGTGGTCGATCGGCGTTATATGCTATGTACTGTAAGTATTAAATATTATATCGTTTTTTATTTAGGTTGGTCTAATTAAAGCAGTTGTTTTGAGCACAAAAGTATACTCAAATTTGGTTAATGTATGGAATCTGTGTATGTCCATAGTTTAGGTTTAATTGGGAGAGAAGTTTTTTCACTAATTATTTCTTATATTCTCAAACCAAACTTATGCCTTAAATACATTTTTGCAGGTTATCTGGCTTATCACCATTTATGGGCGAAACGGATATAGAGACAATGGCCAACGTAACGATCGCCAAGTACGACTTCGATGACGAAGCGTTCAACGAGATATCTGAAGACGCCAAGGACTTCATTAAAAAACTCCTCGTCAAAGATAAAGAGTGAGTATACATTTTTATTGCATTCTTTCCTTTTTTTCTATGCTTTTACTTCACTCAAAAGTCAATAGACGTCTTGACGAAAGAATTAAAAGCAACTTTCGAACAAGTAGTGTGTAGTGTACCTGTCGATAAAGACCCTTTGTTACTTGTTGTAGCCAACACTGACTGATATCAGTTTCTAACAAAGTTACGTAGTTTATCTATAAAATTTATATTAGAAACTCATCTAGCATGTTTTTGTGGTAGTACATATTTACTGTAGATGTAGTCTAGCATCATGGTCTGGACCATATTGGCTTTTTAGTGCATACAATTTGAGGTGTTGGGGTAATAGTAACAAGGGTCTTTGTCGCAGGTCACGGCCGAGCGCTACGGAGTGTTTGAGGCACAGGTGGCTCGTCAAACGCCCGCCGGTGACGCAAGAGAAGCCGCGGGAACAAACGAGGCTATCCCACAAACAGGAGCTAGACATGGCCAAGGATAACCTTCGACTCTTCGTGGAAAGATGGAGTGAACATCCTAACTCGCCATATGTGTTCGACAATGAATCCCAGGAAATACTGACTCTGGTTAATTGTGAAAGATCCTCAATCGGAGGCTGCTCACCGTCACCCAGAAGCTCTCTCAGCAGCTCACCAGATATTGTCTTCGATGAAGATGACCTAGATTTCGAACCTCCTCCGCCAAGAGAACCGACGAAATTCAAGACCAGATACAATCCAGTAGAAAGGAGAGCTTCCGACAGTAGTTGCTTCTTACATAAAAGACCAGATGTACTAGTTAGGAAAAATTTAGCGGAAGAAATCAAGAAATTATCGGATCACCTATTCATGTTGTCAACTATGAACACGGATTTAACGAACAACAACAGCATGAAAGAAATGGACAAAAATGTATTGGAAAAGAAAGTATCCAGAGAGGAGAAGAAAACACAAAATGGCTTTAAAACTGAAACAGAATCGACTTTCAAGAAAATATACACAAATGGCGACGCCAAAAGCGAGAAAACAGTGTTCATGTCAAAATCGTCACACAAAATAAACTCAACGTTTTTAAAAGAAAAGGAGCCAGAAAGACCTATGACTAGTAAAATGCCCTGGGTTAAAACTAGATCCAAACGAGTGACGAGTACGAGCAGAGACGTTCCAGATCAACCGACAGACAAACGCAACACATTCTTCGAAGAATTCGATCGGCGTCGTGACAAGATAGATAAATTGATGAATGGTTACGAAAATGGAAGACAGATGCCGTACAGGCGAGGAGATGAGAATAACGCGCATCGGACAAAAGACCTGCTTTTGCATCTTCTAGAAAAATGGGGAGAAACAGAAGAAGTAGAAGCAGAGAGATCAGCTGGAGGCACTTCCAACGGTGGAAGACATCAATCCATCTCATTAGAATGGTCTCCGTCCAACGAACTCGCCCAAAACTCAATGTCCAGCCTCCACGCGTTCTTCCGAAGACAAACGTCAGATGAGAAAATGCAAAGGACAAAATTAACAAATAACATAACTAGTTCGAAATGATTTTAGTCAAGTTTAACGGACTGTGCCATGACCTTATTCAGAAAGGTGAACCCAATGAGATATCTAACTTAAATCGAACAACGTATACCGTATCCATGATTCATTAATGATCTCACTTACGTCGTAATAAAAATCAAAGAATAATACATTATACGTAAAGTTTCAATCGGTGTGCCTTTCTGAATAATTTGTAGGTTACCAAATTAGGAAAATGACATTATTTTTTAAGATTGAATATGAAAATGACATTAGATGACAATTTTATACGAATCTAGTCTCCATACTCAAAGCTCTGTATCAGCCCGATTACAGAAGAAGACTGAGATACAATTTCGAAATTTTTTTACACAACATTCACATTATAGTTAATTTTTTATACTGTTCTGTAAATAAGCGCACATTTAATTTTACTCCGTGTTATTCATATTTGTTCCTTAACGGTACTTAAGTTAAGTATTTGTGCTGTATTAAATATAATTTATTGTTAAATATGTACGTTGTTTTAAATATAAGGCTTAATTAATTTTGATGTTTTATTTCACTCATTCATCACCTTTGGAAATCTGTCTATACAAAATAAGAAGTTAAATCAAATAATTGTGTCTCATGTGGAAAATTAATTGTATTTCTATTAAAACCTACAAAAAAAGAATCTCATATTATATGCGACCATAATTATGAAGTTAAATCATATTTTAAAATCCCGTAACTACCAATCCTACGTCCCCATTTATCATCCCAAAAGTAAGTAAAACAATATAATGTTTTTACTCCAGCGACCGGCTCACAGCTTCAGCCACACTCACGCACCCGTGGCTCATCCAATCAGCGCTTTGTACCGAACTACACGTGACCAAGACGAAACTAAAACGATACGTCATCAAGAAACGTTGGGCGAAAGCCGTCGCAGCTGTGATAGCCTTGAAGCGAATGGGCGCCAAGTTTGAAGACGTCCATGAAAAAGACGAGAAGTGAATGGGCGTCTTTATTTTTTTAATCTGTGCCAAGTGTAGGCTGTTTTTTTAGGTTATAATCTGTTATCTACTGTATTTTTTAATTTGAATTTCAGTTATGAAAATGCAGCTAAAATTATAAATTCGAGTTATTTAAAGTCATTAGAGTGAAAAAGACAATAGAAAATCTCATAGTTGCATAGATCACTTCAATATTTTATCTTTATATTTAAGTGATAAATATTTATTTTAAACTTGTTTTCATGACATACTCAATAATATAACTGTTAACGTTTGTTATTATTTAAGTAAAAATAAATTTGAGGCTTGCCAAGGGCTATGATATACTTTAGTACCTATTTTTTTCAAATTTTAACATTAGATTCAATCAATTATAAAATATCGTAGAAAGTTCTGCAATCTATTTGTAACATAGAACTAGGTCATCATAATTAACTTATCGGCATTACATTAGAGCCTGTAAATGTGAAGACTTGTCAAATTCCATATTGATAAGAGTATTTAACAAAGTATTAGAATTAGATTTAAGATTATTTTATTAGTGCCAACAAATCTCACCAAGATCTGCATGGATTGATTAAATCATCGAGTTTTAGGTTATTTTAAAATTTAAGAAAGACATTAATTTGTACTAATTTAAACTAAATCTAATTCTCGCTAGATTGTCTCGACGTTACTTTATTCATTGTTATGTAGTTAGTCTAATTGTTTTTGTTTGATGAGTTATTTTGTGATAGGTACATTATAAACAAATGTTATTCATTAAAAAACTAAACATATCTAATAAGACATTAAACAAATTCATGTGTTATATCAATTGCATTTACTTTTGCGCGATACTGTTTCTTGCGCAAATACATATAGTTCTAACTAATGGGTGAAAACGGTTAAACAATAAACATTAAAAAGATTATTATTAAACAACTTGTTTTATTTAATTCCAATTAGATCAAAATGCCCTTTGCATTTTGATCTAAGTAGAATTATATTTCTCGCTTATTTATTCACTAGACACTACTACCGAATACGCAATACAGTACCGCTGATTTTAAACATTGAATCTACACCAGACATTTAGCTTGATAATTTTGTAATACTACTGCGCTCCGCGGTTTCACCCGGGTAGCTCCGCTACTGTTGGTCTTAGCGTGATGACACATTATAGCCTGAGATCAAGATTATAGCCTATAGCCTGACATGATAAATGGGCTATATAACATAGAAAGAATTTTTCAAATAGGACCGGTAGTTCCTGAGATTAGCGCGTTCAAACAAACAAACTCTTCAGCTTTATAATATTACCAGATTGTTTTATTTTGATACTTCTAGTCACCACTAGATGTCACTGATAGAAAATAAATGATTTATGAAATTAACAACAACGCCATCTGTTAGTATCTGGCAGTAATTCTTGTGCAATTAGTTATTACTAGTCATCGCTAGATGTCACAGCAATAAAATATAATTAATCTAATATTGATGTAGATGGCGCTAGTAGTTTGTATATTATTGTAATTTTATTATAAGTTTGCAGTTAAATCAATATTTAAATTAGGGATCAAAAATTTAACTATATATAGGTATATTTTTCAGCTGCTTTAAAGTGTTAGCATTATATTTCATGAATCCTGTAATATTGAAATTAAATACAGCGCCATCTATTAGTTGGAGGCTGTAGTCATTATTAATTTCGATTCCTCTATTCACCACTAGATGTCTCTGATACAAAGTATATTTCAAGTAATATGTCGTGGACCAATTTATGTAAAATATATTGATCCATTACTCGGAACGAACAATAATTATTTGTAGCAAATCATTAAGAACAAACCATGAACTAACGATATGGCATAATAAAAATTTAAAACTACAAAAAAAAAATTGCGGTCGCCAGGTAGGTGAGCTTCATTTCTACATAAAAATATTATGTATAATGTATTAGGGCATTTTCACAAAAATGTACCCCCTGCTTGAAAAATACATTTTTTAATAAAGTATTATATTTTAAACTTTTTTTGGTCTCTTTAAAACGGAAATTCAATATACTTCAAGAAAAAATATAATACAATGGGTTTAAAATGAGAAATCTGTAAAAATAATAGGACACAATGGAAAGACTCGCAATTTTATATCAGTTTTGTGACTATATTCAGTAGCTGGAAAAACAGTGCAAAATATAAGAATTTTTAGATATTGTTTATTTATTAACTTAAAATCGTTATTTTGTATATTTTAAACACTCACTATTCCCAACTTTTGGATCTAAGCTAATTAAAAAAAATAATAGTACATTCAGTATTGTGACTCTGGTACTTTAACTGTCATTATTATCTTTACATTTAAAATGTTAGATACTTTTTTAGAGAAAAGGCAACAAATATAACACTTATGTATTATTCTCCATTAAAGGGACTGATTTGAAGGGCATTAAATGTAAAATCTACTGAAATATTTAAAAAATTCAGCTCCGTATTATAGGGACAGTCACACAACCGAATACCTAAAAAGGGAAAGGGTGCGTTTACATGGCGAAAAAAAAGTACGCAGGCACATAATAAATATACCTAATTATAAACTTAACTTAACTTCAACCTAAATTATCACAATCAGTTCGGACTAAGCCATCACATTATTATTATTTATCTAAAGGGTTAATTACTATCAAGATTCAAGAATAAGAAGTCTTTTTTATGTTTTATATTGGCACTAATCAAATTAATCAGTCGATAATCAGTCTTCGTGATTCGTTTATTATTAACCTTAAATAAATAATCTCAATCACCATATTGGATAAAAAATCTTGTTTCAGTGGACGCTGCAAACACGAAGGTTAATCTGTAAATAAAAAAAAAACCAATGAAAAATATCGTAAAAAAAATTAAGATTTTTGTTTCATTATTACCTTTCGTAGTTAAACAAGGCACATTGTCTAGATTCTTAGTTCTGCTGGATTATTTTGTTTCTTTTTATGCATACTGCTTCTTTTTTTCCTCTAAAAAAAAATTTACTTCCTCATGCAAAATGATCAATCAGCTGTTGCGATCTGTATGGGGAAATTATTTTTATTTTTGAAATCTACTTTTGGAACTCAGTCAAAAATGTCTTAGAAAAATATTTTTATAGCTCAAGAAAATCGCCATGTAAACATTGCTTTATGTGTTCAGGCATGTTGTGACTTTTCGTTCAGCGTATATGTGACCGCTCAAATAGTCACACAGCGGAAGTCACATTTGATAATCCTCTCGTAATAAAAACGGTTTAAAATATAACCACAACACTTATATTCATCAAAACTTTTGATCAACTTACATATAAAAACATTTAAAACAAAATTAACTAAATACTACAAGATAAATAGATAGAAATAAGCCAAAATATGGTCACATACCTGAATGAAGAATTTGGTCCCTGCGGCTTGCAAACACGCGTGCACTCCTTCTAAGCAGTTTTTGGACCCTGAAGGCTTCTAACCTGATAAGTTGCATAGCAGTAGCTATGGTGTTGACAGTAATGCAAAACTATTTGAACCACAGTAATTTCTTTTTTAGAAAATCGGTGACAAAACTGAACGTTCCGGGAAGGACAATTTTTTTGATTTTCTTTTTTATTTTTTTATATTTTATTTTTGTTATATAAGGTTATTATATTTTAACTATTATCACAGTAACTGATTATCCTGGACCAAATAAAACCTTAAAAGATGGTACCTTTCTAACAAAAAAGTTAAGAAATGATTTAATAAACGCGTAAGAGTAAGCAGGGGACAGCGTAAAATTACACATTTTTCAATGGTTATTTATAATTAACTTAACTTTATTTTAGATTATGTCATAGTTTTTGTTAAAAAAAACAAAATATTGTATACGTTTCTTCACTTTGATAGCATATATAAATAATTCTGGCAACTACTTCATTATATAGAATTTAATGAATTCGAGGGACAGGTGAAAATCAGGGGGTATACATTTTTGTGAAAATGCCCATTACATACTTAACTTACTTTGTATGAGACATCTCGTGAGAGGTTTGGTGAGCCGTCCGCTCCCGCTCAAATTCAATTCAATTTATCATTACAATTTCAATTTAGCGTCATCAATCGGAATTTATAAAATATGAAATTTACACATACCAATTACCGTTTCATTGCTTTTTTAAAATATCTAATTCAATGCATTCAGGTATCATAAATTCAACTTCGGTTGATATTACTCAATGCCTAGGATCTTCGCTACACTATTTTACGATGATTTTGATAAAATGATAATTGAAAGTTTTTACATTGAAATGTATAACCAACCTCTATCTAAAACAAATTAAATTTCTTTACAAATTCATTATAATATATTATCCACATCGCCACAGCTTCAATTTGTGAAAACATTATAAGGACACCAGCATGGCCAAAAGTAAAACTTCGATAACTACGTGACATTACCAACCCGCACTTGGCCAGCGTGTTGGGGTCCTATGGTATTAGTAGATAGGTATAAATCAATTTGATGTTGTACAATAGAATTACCTATACATTACTACTTGTGTCCGCAATTACATTACCTAGTTTGCCCTTATTCAAAATAAATATTGCAAAATTTGCAAAATAAAAAACCTTTATGTCGAGAAGGGCTGTATGAGCTGTGTATCTATAACAAGTTTTATCAAAATCCGTCCAGTAGTTTTGCGTGAAAGCCACAAAATTTTTCTCTGTGATATTATGGCTTAGGTACGTTACTTGTATATATTTTGTATTCAATGTATAGAATAAAATTCTTCTGGTAATTATTGCTAGGTATTTATATAATAGCAAATAAAACAAAGTCATATTTTCTTATTTTTTATTTAACCACGCAATGATATTGCCCTGACCATAGACACCAGAGCAATACCACAGCGCGCGCCAACCACAGACAATTAACGGTAAGATTTCTGGTATCTTGCGCGGGCTCCCGGACCGCCAAACTTCTTGGGCTCGCAGCGACGGGGGTCGGCCACTAGCAAACTCCTATCGTACTGGACGAGGGTATCTTTGATTTCCTTCTTGGAGGCTTCATCTACATCTGTAAAGAAAAAATAAATAAATTCAAAATCACAGTGATTTAAGTTTCATGTTCGTCCTTCCAATTTATTATGCATATTATCGAATTAGATCAGTGATAAAGATACCTGAACTGAAAGAACAGAATTATTATATTAATTTTCTAATTAAAACATGAATGGTATAAGAAAACTCAATTTCTCTTTTATACCACCACAATCTTAATTACGAAAATGTATATGGATGAACTTTCAGTTTTAAATTACTAATCATATTATTATAAACAAAAAATTGTGTACATTTATGAAAAACAATAACAAGATATTATGAAAATCCAGAATTTTATTTATAGATGTAAACACTAAACAGTCCTACACATTAAGTATTATGTTTGGTTGAAAATTCAATTTTATAAAGTCTAAATATAAATAGTTTAAATAAATGTTGCGATCATTTCAAACGAGCAAGGTATAGAAGACACATGCTGCTTGGTAATGTCACTGTTGATCTCCTTTCCCTGAAATGACTACCTTATATGGTGACAAGGCAGCTTTGGAAGGAAAGGGATTTTTGTTAGTTTTGTATGAATACACTTAATAAGCATTTACTTATAACAGATTATAATACATTTGTCACTTTAAAGTTTAGTCCTACTAATATTATAAATGCGAAAGTTTGTGAGGATGTGTGTGTGTTTGTTACTCTTTCACGCAAATACTACTGAACCGATTACAATGAAATTTAGCACACATATAGAGGGTAACTTGCATTAACACATATGATAGGTTTTATCCCGGAAATCCCACGGGAAGGGGAACTATGCAGGTTTTCCTTTGAAAATGCGGGCGAAGCCGCGGGCGGTAATCTAGTATGTTAATAAACTAGACTCTAGAGCATTCACTTCTCCATTTTTAGTTAAATTGGTATATTTTACATTCAAATTCATGAAAACAGCGAATATGACGCTTACTTCCATTGAAAAAGGATAAAACCAAAATTTAATACAAATTACAACAAAATGTAACAGAAAAATGTTTACTCCTCGTGATACTTCGAAAAGTGCATCAAGCTTTCGCATTAATAATACTACATTGAAAAGCTTTTGTAAACCGAGGTTATACTGTACTAGCCGCGCCTCGCGGTTTCACCCGCGTGGCTCCGTTCCTGTTGGTGTTAGCGTGATGATATACAGCCTATTATAGCCTTCCTCGGTAAATGAGCTATCTAAGAACGAAAGAATTTTTCCAATCGGACCAGTAGTTCCTGAGATTAGCGAATTCAAACATACAAACAAACAAACTTTTCAGCTTTATAATATTAGTATTAGGGCATGCAGAACCGAGTCCGGTTCCAAGTTTCTGAAACCCGGTTCCAAATCGAGCTCAGAACCGGGTAGAATCTTTTATAATACTTCGGAAAAAATACGAAATTAAACAAAAGTATCTGTAAAAGTAGCTGATGGGCCTTTTATTTTACGCGGCTTGTGTCTTATTATTAAATTAATAAAGAAACGAAATTTCAATACTTCTCTTTATTTATCAGTCTTATAAAAGTATCTTGTTATCATAATATCACATATAAACTTAAACCTTATTCATTAACTGCAAACTGTAAAGCAAAAAACCGGCCAAGTGCGAGTCGGACTCGCGCTCTGAGAAACCTATTTTTTATAATGTTTACAACATTTTAAACTTACAACTTTAAAATTTATGTTTCTAGCAATTTTTCCTTTATCTGTGTTATAAGACGTTACTTTTACCAAATTTAAAGGCTCTGTGTTCATGAAAAGTACCCAGGTGTAGGTTTTGAGTCCCATGCGAATGTCGAAATTTGCGAAAATTTTCAGCATTTATGGCTGTATCTTTTGATGCGTTGACTTGCGAGTTTGACTTTTTCACAGCATCAAGGGACCGAAGACTTGAGTATTCGATATAAATTTCAGCTTGATACCAAAAACAAAAACATGACTGGATCATTATATGAAACAGTAAAATCAACAGCTTTTCAAATTCACGACAAATGTAATAAAAATATTTCTGTAGCTTATTTTTGTCATTTTCGAAGCCTAATTTTTTTTTTTTTTGGGTAATACAACCGTAGGAAACTTATAGCATCTAAGGTTAGTTAACCAATCAGAGCCACGCTTGAGGCGTGGCACGAAAATTCGCGATGCACGTGAGTCTGACGTTGCCAGATACAATAAATTTGTTAAAATAACGCAGCAAAATATAAATAATACTTTATATTTTAATATTTTGGTCGGAACCGGGAGAACCGGGTTTCATACTTTTCAGACCCGGTTCTCAAGATCATCAAAAAACCCGGGTTTACCCGGGTTTTTCGGAACCGGGTAAACCCGGGTGCATGCCCTAATTAGTATAGATTTATCAGAATATTAGACTACATAAACTCAATGCATTCTGAACCTAAGTTTAACTCAACTCATTTACTCAATTTGCAATTAATGACATTTTACAATCATCAAACAGAAATTAAACTTGATATAGCTACATATAAATAAAACCTCAATTAATTCTACAAAAGAATAACTGATCCCAAACCATATTCAAAACAATATTCCATCAACAACTAAATTAGGTTTGACACACACTATCATCAAAAATACTTACAATGTAAAAATGAAAAATAAAACTTACATTTCTGGTAGAAGGCAATAAGTGCCTTGGAGATGGCTTGTCTGATGGCGTACACCTGTGCTACGTGACCACCACCCTTCACGGTGACTCTGATGTCCACTCCGGAGAACTTATCCTGAAATATTCACCATTTTATTATCATCAACATTTCATATAATCAGTAATATTTTATTGTTCTGCGATGAATCAGAACTTAAGTGTCACTTCACATCCAAAGATACTCAGGTTCGGAATAAGATTGTTCATCATTTAATGCATTAATGAAATTTATTTTTTATTTATAATATCATCTATACAATATATCATATATATATAAAGCTACACTACCACTCACTCACTGACTGACTGACATCGGGTTTCTCGGAAACTACGGGGAAAGTTGGGGGGATTTTGACGTGATCGTATAGAGGTGCGGCGAGTGACCACCGGAAAAATATTGACATCTCCAACACCCTGGACAAGAGAGTGGACCCCTGGAGGTGCGCAAAAACGGTGATACCTGGAGGGGGGGTGTCTGAACAAAAAATGCTCGGAACTGGTGGCGATTACCAGGGGTGGTGGAAAAATGGGGATTTTCGCGAAAACAAGATGGCCGCCGTACTTTGCCAAAATCGCCGTTTATGAATCCTTACGTCTCAAATTTGGCACACGTGCTCTGTTCGAGCCGGCGAATCGATCGGTGCCCCGTTCGAGTGGCTCCGGGCCCCGGTTTCCGACTTTCATACATTGGAAAATCCAACGGCCCGCGGAAACGGTGCGAGTTGGGTGGGGGGTCCCGGAACTAAAAATGATCACCATCCTGGGACGCTACCAGGGAGCCGTAGTGGGACGCTCGATTTTGGAATTTTTCCATTTTTGGCGCAAACATAAAAACGTAAATTTAGCCGAGGTGGTGCAATGGAGAAATACACCAATGATGCATTCGTACTCGCCCAGCACCCAGGATATCCAGAAAAATCCGAAATCTTAAACTTTCCCTCATCTCTCGAAGACGGTCAACGGCCCGCGCAAACGGTAGCAGCTACATCTGGGGTGCTCAAACTAAACTTGGAGTAGACCTCGAGCAATTACCACAGATAGTGAAAAAAATTCAAAATGGCGGAAAAAATGACCGCCGCCATACAAATGCTAAAATGGCCATCGCTGATCCGATTGCGCTGAAACTTGGCACAGGGGCTTTAATCGAGCCGCACATTAAGATGGCATACTCATTATCGAGTTTCCACCGCTGGTTTCCAAGTTTCATACAACGTAAAATTGGACGGCTCTCTGAAACGGCGCAAGATAGGTGGGGGGTGTAGAACTAAAAAATGATCAGGAAGATGGGGTTCTACCAGGGCAATCGAGAAATTTCAAATTGGACGTAATTTTTTTTCAAAAAATGGCCAATTTTTCAAAGCAAGATGGTGGCGCCGGTTTCGTCACGATCGGTCTGAAAATTGACTTCTGTGCTCTGATTGGTCAGATTTACAAAACTGCATACTCAGAATTTCTCTCAGACCCCCGGTTTCCATTTTCCATACATCACGAAATTCAACGGCTCTCTGAACTGGTGGCACTTAGGTTGGGGTCACCAAGGTAAAAAATGTTTAAAAACTTGGTCCGCTTCCAGGCACATAAATTTTTTTGCTAAAAAGCGAAATTTTTTTTTTTCGAAAATTTTGTATGAAAATTTCCATAGTAGGAAGGGTAATTGAATAGCATCGGCAAAAGACGGCACCGCGGGCTGCTTGCTGCCCGCGCACCGCGCAACTTCGAGGGTTGACAGCCTCCCGGAGTAGAAAATATTTATTAACTTTTGAACTACCTCACGAGCCAAGCGAGCGAAGCGAGCGAGTCACGGCAGCGGCCAGCGTAAATATTCAAATAGGTAGCGAGGAGCGAAGCGACGAGCGTGTTAGGTTAACTTTTGAACTACTTACCGCACGAGCCAAGCGAGCGAAGCGAGCGAGTCGCGTCAACGGCCGGCCTAAATATTCAAATATGTAGCGATGAGCGAAGAACGAGCGTGTTAGGTTAACTTTTGAACAGTTTATTATAAAAAATCACAGCCCGCTATCGATAAGACGTTTCAAAAATTTTACCAATATTTGAATAAGTAATTTATAAGCAGTTTAGGTAGCGAGGAGCGAAGCGACGAGCGTGTAAGGTTTGAACTACCACACGAGCCATGCGAGCGAAGCGAGCGAGTCACGACAGCAGCCGGCCTAAATATTCAAATAGGTAGCGAGGAGCGAAGCGACGAGCGTGTTAGGTTAACTTTTGAACTACCTATCGCACGAGCCAAGCGAGCTAAGCGAGCGAGTCGCGGCAGCGGCCGGCCTAAATATTCACATAGGTAGCGAGGAGCGAAGCGACGAGCGTGTTAGGTTAACTCTTGAACAGTTTATTATGAAAAGTCACTGCCCGCTATCGATAAGACGTTTCAAAAATTTAACAATATTTGAATAAGTAATTTATAAGCAGTTTAGGTAGCGAGGAGCGAAGCGACGAGCGCGTAAGGTTAACTTTTGAACTACCACACGAGCCATGCGAGCGAAGCGAGCGAGTCACGACAGCAGCCGGCCTAAATATTCAAATAGGTAGCGAGGAGCGAAGCGACGAGCGTGTTAGGTTAACTTTTGAACTACCTATCGCACGAGCCAAGCGAGCTAAGCGAGCGAGTCGCGGCAGCGGCCGGCCTAAATATTCAAATAGGTAGCGAGGAGCGAAGCGACGAGCGTGTTAGGTTAACTCTTGAACAGTTTATTATGAAAAGTCACTGCCCGCTATCGATAAGACGTTTCAAAATTTTAACAATATTTGAATAAGTAATTTATAAGCAGTTTCGACTGACTGTAGAATCGCTGTTAGCAGATGTTACAAATGGAAAGGAAATTCGAATGCATTTTCAAATGACTGAAGATTTCTGCCCTGGGATGAGCCGCGAGCTGCTTGCAGCTCGCGCACCACGCACCTTCGAAGGTCGACAGCATTCCAGAATAGAAAATATTTGAATTGGGAATTTATAAGCACTTCCGATTGACTGTGGAATCGCTGTTAGCAGAAAATTACAAATGGACTGGGAATTTTAACACATTTTCTAATGACTGCCCTATTGCTTCAACTCAGGGGCAAAAGGGGCTCGCGGGCTGCTTGCAGCCCGCGCACAACGCACCTTCGAAGGTCGACAGCATTCCAGAATAGAAAATATTTGAATTGGGAATTTATAAGCACTTCCGATTGACTGTGGAATCGCTGTTAGCAGAAAATTACAAATGGCCTGGGAATTTTAACACATTTTCTAATGACTGCCCTATTGCTCAACCCAGGGGCAAAAGGGGCTCGCGGGCTGCTTGCAGCCCGCGCACTACGCTCCCTCGAAGGTGGACAGCCCCCCGGAGTGGAAAATATTTGAATGGGGAATTTATAAGCATTACCGACTGACTGTAGAATCGCTGTTAGCGGAAAATTACAAATGGACTGGGAATTCTAACACATTTTCTAATGACTGCCCTATTGCTTCAACCCAGGGGCAAAAGGGGCTCGCGGGCTGCTTGCAGCCCGCGCACAACGCACCAGCTAGTTATTATAATAAAATTGTAGGAAATTCAAAACTGTACATTATTTATTTTTTTAAAGCATGCTTGGGGCGTGCTGCGTGTTGTGTATTTTGATTGCAGGTCATTCCCCAAGCATCAGTTTTGATTGCAGATCACGCCCAAGGTAACTGAAGGTAAAAATATGGTTTATAGAATGTTAATTGTCTGATATACTCAAAGAGCACTCAATCGATTTATTTCAATTTTTGCATAAAAATCAGTAACTGGTTGAGTCAACATGTAGCCTATCACGCTAAGACTAATAGGGCAATGTGGCCAAAACTGCGGGGCACAGCTAGTTCAAAATAAATTTTATTTTCAGATTCACATTTACTGTATCAGCAAATTATATCAATCATCTCCTATTAAATAACCTTTACAGAGTTACAAATAAAATCTTTATACAAATTTGGATAGCCTTTAGTGTATTTACAAGTTGCATTTTGCATCTGCTAATAACTAATCAGTTTTTTTATGGGCAGAAGCGTTCATCTTCTGTAGATTTAAACAAGCTATAACATTTTAAATGTTATTTGTTGATCTTACATCTCCGGGATGTAATAATCGTTCATCTATCAATTGCGACTTTCATCTGAAAGAAAAAAATAACAGAGATATTAACTGCATACCCTGCCCAATAAGAGGATTGGTTCCTGAAGTTTGTACTGGAGAAGACGGGGCTCCACCAGGTCCAGGGGGCGTCCATTCACTCTGAGGACTCCCTGACCACGTTTGCAGTAAGCTACTGCTGTGGCGGTTTTCTAAAAAAAATATATTTATTATGAACAAAAATATATACCTAATATAAAAAAACTAAATACCTTCGTATCATAATTGTAATATAATTGGTTTTAAGCGAAGAGGTTATTTTAGTTATATGATTTCCGACTTGCTTTTTTGAAAGGAAAACAAACATCCGTTGCTGAACTTTCATGTTAGTGGTATTATAGGTTATGTTGTGCAGATAGAATATGTTTACCTACGCGGTTTTAGATAAAGTATTTGTAGCAACTAAATAAGTACCATGTAGAAGTATCACCATGATAGCATTATAACTAGTATTGCTTAGCTTTTATAAGTGTGTTGAATTGAATTGAAATTGGTTATATAGGTAGGTACACAGAAATCGGCACAGCTGAATTAGCATGTACATTTATAAAGTTCATTCTCGTTCTTATTTAATTTTGAACGTGTAAATGATACAAGACTGTATATTTAATTACAGAAAATAGTTGGTAGAGAAACGTTACAAGACCTATGAAAAAACACGTGGACGCTATTGAAACACTCACCTTGCGGCCGAACACTTGAACGGCTTGAATTGGTTCACGCCTCACCTGAAATCGCGAAAGAGTAATTACAAAACTGCAAAAAATACATAATTTTACCGATAAATTCTCAATTAATTGTAATTTTTATCAACACGCACCTCTTGCGCGGCAGCCATTTTGACAGAGAAAGAGTGAATTTAGACAGATCATAACAAAAATTGAACTCACCACATATAAAATGACAGACTAAAAAATGTATGAAAAGTTTTATAATAAAGTAATATTTAATTTTTTACAAACGATAATTAAATACATGTTATTTTAAATATTTTATAAATATAATGCTACGATTTAAAGATCTTATTTTAATTACATTTATCATTTTACTACTAGCGACATCTAGTGTTCAATAGAATATCCACGCATGTGTAACTTGTTCAATTCTACACTAGATGGCTCTCCTCTTCTTAGAATCACAATGTATGATTCATGGGAAGCCGGCACGTTTTGTTTTGTATTCCGAGCGCGTAATCGTAGTTGTCGAGTCGTGTGGAATGCGTGTTGGTTGTTCACGCTTCGTTTAAAGTGCGTCTGATAGCGCCAATATTCTCGCACGAGTGTATTAAAAACGAAACAAAAACAGTGTGAATATAGTTACAAAGAGAAAAATTGTGTCTTTCTGTCGTAATGAACGATCTTTTAAATACTTTACTGGATTTTAAAGAAGAAAATTGAAGGTAAGTTCAAAATTCGAATGTAATAATTAAAATTTCAATTTGTGTGCACTTAACATTGATTGAAAAGCTATTTTTTATTTGTATTTTTCATATACTTACCTGTACTGTTATTAACACATTGAACATAGGTAGGTACATCAATGTTCAATGTATTAAAATTGCAATTACTTTGTTAATCGAAACACTTCAATTTACATTTAACATTTGTATTTAATTATGAGTTTATAAAATCATCTTCATCATCATTTAGTTTTTAATGAATATTATCCTTTAGATAAGTACTAAATAAAAGACAAAAAACATGATTCATGTAGGAATGTGACCAGTCAACATCAACAAACGCAACCCAGTTAATTCGACATAGGCGACTACACCACCGAAACTAGCGCCCCCCCAACATTTTATTTTTTTACTCCTAAACCAGATCAAATTTAAAAAATCTAGCTCGGTACTTTGCTAGTATATTACTTGTAGTATTTTTGGTATTACTTTTCATTATTTTGCATTCGGTAAATTAGGAGAACTTTTGATTACCGCCAAAAGTGGCCACTTTTGGCGGTAATCAAAAGTTCTCTAGAATAATGAACAGTTAGAATAGTGAAAAGTAATACCAAAAATACTACAAGTAATATACTAGCAAAGTACCGAGCTAGATTTTTTAAATTTGATCTGGTTTAGGAGTAAAAAAATAAAATGTTCGGTGGCGCTAGTTTCGGTGGTGTAGGCCTCTTAATAATAATTAAACCTCAAAGAAGGAAACTTATGCATTTACTGGAAGTTTGTGGTTAATTTTACCTATGGGTTTTGTGAAACTTTTAAATGCGCATAGTTTTAAACATCCCGCAAATTTTTTGAGGGTATCTTTATTTTTAAGCAACTTATATTAAAAAATGGTAGATTTTAAATCACGGTTAGATTGAATAGGATTCATATTTAACTTATAACTAACCAAACTTGTAGTTAACTTTATAAAATATAAAAGCACATTTTTGGGACCATTAGTTCATTGTAACTAAGTACCTACCTAGGTATTTAGTTATTTACTAATCTGTGTAATTAGTGCCTTAATTATTTTGATTATTCACTTAATCTCACCTTAAACTTTCCCTTTTTCGATTGATATCGAAGTGTGAATAGCTTCATTTTTTATTTGAGTAAAAAAAATATTATCTACTTAACTACCTACATAATATGTATGTACCTATGTACCTAATTAATTCATTGACTATTAATAAATTATGGTTATTATAATTCTCACCATTATATTTTATAATATCTTAAAACTAGCGAGAAAGTTAATTCATAACTATTTTGTATTCCATAAACATTACAATTTGGCTAAACTTGAAACTGAATATCGATAAATCATAACTAAACGACGATAAAGAAGTTTCCAAGCATTTATTTTATCTATCAATTTTTAGTCAATCTATAGATGAATGCTCGTATTATCAACAGTAAGTGGGCCAAATCAATTCATAGCCTACTCCGATAGTAGTTAGTACACTTTTTAATGCAAGAAACATATCGGCCATACAACGGTTATCGACAGCGTATGTATGGTTTCCTGTTAGGCTTGGAGCTAAGTTTCCATTTTGGATAGAATGAGGATAACAAATGGCACAATTTGTATTATTTTCTCCTTTAGTTTATTGCTTGTTACTAGCAGTTGAACTTTTTTCTTTAGCTGTATGTTTGTTAACCGACTCTTTTAGACTGGGGACAGATTTAATTTAAACTTTGTAAACTTATCAAGAATCGGTGATTATAGGTACAATAATTTCATATCAATTATTTACAAGAATGTGTACTAGTTAGTATATTGCTCCTATTTTGTAATTGTATGAAGTTTCAACATCGTAGATTTTTTCTTAAAACATTGAACCTTAAACTTAACATAAGTACTTTAAACTTAAAGTTATCCAACAAGTTATATGTATCGTTAACTTTCATAAGAGCTTTTACATCATAGTTTAGAGGTCATTGCCAGAGCTTAAAGATTGGGCGAGGCATTATGCGTTACTTAAAGTAACTTAATCATAGGGCATGTAATGTGTACCTACTGGGCACTAAGATGGCGCTTCAACTTTCAAATTTTTAAAGTACCTACTTAAATACTTATCCTAAGTATATAATTATTAATTATCTTAATATATTTATGTTTTTGCACGCCATAATAAGGTATAATTTAAATATAAGTAGTACCTAGGTATTAGTAGTCTTGTCTTTTATTAAATTTGTTGCAATAAAGTAGATAACAACCTTTAGGAAAATAAAATCTTTTTATTTGGACCTAAACGTCCATTTATTTCCGCTTTTCTTCTACGTACTGTACCTACCTGAAGTTACAAACTAAAGTAGAAAACTATCGATAAAATATTTAAATCTTACTGTCAACGATAGTAACATTAATTATAATACGATGAGTGTATTGAATATTGATAACAACTTATGATTCATTATTATATTATTAAATCGGAACTATTTAAACAATAATCCTACTATTTTTAATTTTAGCAATTTTTGTCTAAAAAATGGAATATCTACTAATAACTTATCGATATTAGATGAAAGTGTTTTAAAAAACATTTTAAAAGAAATCAAGAAATACACCGATTTTATTTTTATTCAACACATCGTCAATTTGTCTTATTTTTTCATCGTTTATTTATTTAAATTTATAACATAATAATATATTAATATTAATTCGTCTTTTCACTATTGCGTATTACTAGATCACGGTTGAAACCGGTTTTTTTTCGTTACATATATATCATAGCGGCATTTTGTGACCGGTTGGTATGATAATCTCAAACGAGTATAGCTACATCATTTCTAAACTATTAACATACCCTTGCATAACCTGTATGAGAAAGCAACATGTACAATATCTCACACTGAGTTCAAATTTAAAGTATAACCTGTGGTATAACGTTTGTTTCAAGTTTGAAATTGAGATATTGATCATAAGTACTACATCTTAGAAATAGTAACAAAGATACCAAAGTGAAGTATTTGCACAAGAAAAAAGATCGTTTGTGCCGAGCACTCGTGTCAAAAGTAAAACTTCGTTTGCAAGATTCGAAGATACCAATATCGCCTTACTCCATGACGTGACGGTATTGCCATGAAGCAACCTTGAAATTTTATACTCAACGCGCCTAAAGTTTTACTTCAAAAATAAAATATTTATAATTTACCTATCGTGACATTATTAAAAGCTCTAAAAGACGATACCTACATAGGCGTTAATTAAATAAGGCACCAACTTTTTTGCGTGCAAGATATTACTGACAATAAGACTTTATTATGTAAATGTACATAATATATCTAGATACAGAGTACAGACTTCTTAGTATAATTCTTCTAACAAGATTTCACTTTAACGTCTTGGTATGACTAAACTATAAACCATGTCTTTTTCTTTATTCTTCACGACCACAGGCTGAGATGAGTCAAAATATTATCCGGCTTTGAATAATCTGTAAAAAATGTACTAAAAACTTGAAACTTCCTTACACACAATTGATTCGATTAAGTAGTTTATTATTATGGCAATTTTTTTGTTTTTCTCAAACAATTGAACATTTATATTTTACTGTTGATTATGGTTTATCCACATGAATATAATATTATGTTGTTTGAACTAAAGACACACATTTTCTTATTAAACCTAAAAAATCATGAACTAGGTACTTCATTGTTATAGCAGTATTGAAAAATTGCTCATAAACATGTTGTCTTAAAATTCCACAGCCATTTGTTAAAAAAGAAAAACAATACAAGTTAAATAACATGATGTCATGAGCCAAAGTTGTGTGCAATATAGGTACGTAACTAGTTTATCAGTTTCAATAAAGTGAAATAATTAGGTACTTAAGTATAATTATAATATATTATGTACCTACCAGTACCACATTATATCCACTAAACAAAGAATAGTATTTTTTTGTGTTGGATTTTACGCGAGTATTATACATTTAGAAATTAAAGATTTTAAACGCGATATATTCATGTGACTGTTACCGGTCAGTCTCCCCGTGATCACCTTCATATTATTATTATATATAATGCATAAATCGCGTTAAAAATCCGTAAAAATCCTTAATTTCTAAACAAAGAATTTCAAACAAGCAGTAATACAATTACATAAACAAACAGATTTATCCGAACCTGACCGATCTAAGCAATTAGTTCGTATTACGGTAACACAACACTATGATAGTAACCCGACGATGCTTACTTGCATTATCAACGTCGGTGGTCGATGGCATACTTACTGGTCATCCGGTTGATATTATTATTATCTAGTTATTTAATACCCGTGGAAGTAGTTATGTATGTGACAATATTAATTATGAGAATATACATATATGTATATTTTATAAATTTTTTGACTGGACTTTTTAATAGTAACAGATGAAATTTTTTGCATCAATTATTAAAAAGCTTATTTTACGTAATTTTTTGGACTTGAATTAATTTTCATATTCTTATATTAATTGCCAAGAAGTGCGCTTTTTAATTTATCAACTACACGTTTCTACTTTCTTCTTCTTAAGGAGCATAGTCCCGTAAGTTTCTCTCCTTTTAGCTACTAATAAAAAAATTTAATATTGACGAAATGTCTATCCGATAAAAATATAACAAAATATTTATACTGCATACTGTGACTATAATATGAGAATGAGAAACCAAAAATGTTTTAATTAAGTTCGTTTAAAAACATCTGAAGTTGTACCTGTTACATATTGTGTGAATCAACCAATAAGAACTCATGTCGTTTCACACTCGACTTAAATTATAATTCTATACACTAATAATATTATGTTAAATACATTGTGGCATTGTTCGGAAATAATCTAGTTGCCTGCTACTTACTTTTATACAAAAATGTTAGTATTTTCAAGTTAAGAAAGATTAAATGTATCATTTTTAGCTTTTTTCCTATTTTTCCATAGAAGCCCAATTTCATCGCCCTCATCCCTATATTACCTAATACCTACTTGTTCTTAAAGTTGTCCCTTACAGTCCCTTACTCACTGATTAAAAAAAATAATATTAATAAAAGTGTGAAGATGCCTTTACATGCATCTACATACAATTGCAGAGATAAATTAACATGACAGATTACTACTGTCATGTAAATTTGTGTTAAGTATTTCATGCATATATGTATAACATTTGAATTGCTTTAAATTCAGTTTAACAGATAATCTACGATTATAATCATAATTAAGAACGACATTTAATTTATAGAAAAAAATACTATGTTGGTAGTAGTAACTATATGTGCTAATCCATACTAATACTAGTAATATTATAAATACGAAAGTAACTCTGTCTGTCTGTCTGTCTGTTACTCAATCACGCCTTAACTACTGAACCAATTTTCATGAAATTTGGTATGGAGATATTTTGATACCCGAAAAAATACATAGGCTACTTTTTATCCCGGGAAAATGACGCAATCTCGGAAATCCCACGGGAACGGGAACTATGCGGGTTTTTCTTTAACTGCGCGGGCGAAGCTGCGGGCGGAAATCTAGTATTTTATAAATTTCTAAACAAGAAACTAGAAAGTAAGTATTTGAACTGCGTAAGATCTAGGCTTCTGTTATAGAAATACTCTGTTTTATTTTATTAGGTATGATAAATGATGATTTTAATTTTCCATGCATTCATATAAATCGAAGTCATATTTAGAAGCCCTAGCCCCTAACCCTTTCCCTTTGAGAAAACTTCACTATAAATAAATGGAAAACTCATAAAATTTCTCCTATTACAGGTCCATCAGAGTGCAGTTGTGAAAGTTTACACGTGAGTCAACCCGTCATATAATACCTACTTTTAAGTACATCTTAGAAGCCATATTAGTACCGTACTTAGAAACAACTAGACAGGAAATCATAGTAACAACATAGAAATGCAGCTAATTAAAAAATATTTCCCTCCATTTTATATTTTACAAGGAATGAAGATATACATAGACGTGTAATATTTTTTTCAACAGACAATATTTCTCGTAAATACTTATAAATTATGTGCGAATATAAAAAAAAAATTCGAAAACAAATGGTTCTTCAGTAGTTCAGTTATAAAAGTTTCAAAAATTATTATTATTCTATCCATAAAAAACATAATATAATATAATCGTTAATAAAATATTGATTTTCTATACAGATTTTTGAAATAATGATAGTGAAATCAGTTATCAGTTCCTGAAATAGATTATAAGTTCGGATTAAACTTTTAAACTGAAGACGGGAGTGAAGCGAAGGCCGGCTAATTACGACGCTTTTTTACCTGCTATGACGAGTGACATCATATTACAAAGAAAAAATCATTAATCAAGCCAAATTTTAATTAAACCTATTATACTTGTGACCATGAACTTGCGTTTTGTTCTCAAGACTAGCTTAATTATAACAAAAACTAGAAAATAAAAAAATAGTTTACCTACATAATATCTAACAAGTATTTTAAATTTGAAAATATCACTAATACTTACACCATGAATCACCCGGTAAAACTTATTGAAATTTATAAGATAGTGCACCTTCTCGGAACATATCCGACATTCCCCAAGAATCAAACATGGAACCGGCTTATGAATGAAATTCGTCACCGATGACTCATAGATGACTTTTACGATACAAATTTTGCTCTCATTTTAGCGTACAATGCCTAAAAACTGGTTTCAAATCTTACAATATAATTTTATGCGTCATAAACCATAGTAGGAATAAATTACAAACCTCTTTTTTATTGTTTTTATATGTATACGACCTTTGCCTCATAAAAAAAAAACGGTCAATTTTCCCGCCATTTCTAACCTCATAATCGTGTCTAATCTCGTTTGTCGTAAAATATATTATGCTGGCATGCATACCATATTTGTAAACCGGATGCCACTGTAAATCACAATAGACCATAGGCATTCATACAGTTTCATTTTAAACCAATTTAAATCTACTTTTGTATGTGGATACAATATTATTACCATAGAATAGATTATAGAGCACTCCTTCAAACGGTAATGAGATTTTTTAATCAATCCTAATCCTGTGAATGACCACAGACTACATAAGTACATATATTTATTTACTACGATAAAATTGGCGACGCCTTCAATACTGTCTATTCATACGATAGGTACCTACTGAAAAGACTCTAATATCTACTTATAATAATTCTCGTTTCCTTTAGCGTTAGTTATTACTTTCATAATGATGTTTTGATCACTCGAGGTGTTACCGAAGATGTTAATATAAGTGCAGGAAATATCACACTATTGATTTTCGTGTGAATGTCGATTACCTACTGTAATTTGTGTTGTTGATACTCAATTCCCCTCTCACGTAAATTATGCTAAAGTACTAAGTGAGCGTGAGAAATCTTTCCGAATTAAATAAATTATCATATCATTAATGTAGCTTTTTATGTGAACACTACAACTTAATAGGAGACGTAGGAGACATATTTTTTATTTTTCCGTTTTCGATACTGTAGCTGTAACTCTAGGCTCTGTGAATCGTAAAATAAAAATGATTTAAAAATAATAATAGTCACTGCACTTTATAATTCCTAATAATGTATGGATGTATATAAACAATGATTAACTTGAAGCTCCAGTTAGTAACTATTGTCTATTCTCAATAGTAACCTCAATATATCATACCTAGTCCATAGACAACTTCTTGTACACAACGCGGGAATAAGCACGAATTCTAACAGTAAATATCATACATGTATTGCATAATTACTAGACGCAACCTGACAGGCCATACAATTTTTCAAACGATAGACGAAAATATACTTTAAACCTACATAAATATACAAAAACATGTTTCTTAGAAAATTGATACCGAATATTGTGTAATACTTGTGTTAATCACTGAGAAATATAGACAGTTTAATTACCTATGAAATTTGTTAAAAATGATTAATGCTTGCGTGATACGGAGCTGTATTTTATACATTCACATACATTATTATTTCTACACGTTGACGTTCAGTAAAACTGTTCTAAAATTTTATAATATATGTTGCATACTTGCAAGTTGCAACAATTTAAAAATAGGCGAATAAGCCTATCAATTATCTTATTTATTTTGTAGAGGGAGAATAGTATAGACCTAGTAAGTAATAAACACCTATGATGAAGTCGATTACACGAATTAAAACATAGAATAATAAAGGTAAAGATGTTTGCGGTCAATGCGTAATGCAGCAGCGAAGTTCGTCCCGCCACAATTACGTGATTGGCATCCATATTGTTTCATTGGGATTCTAAAATGGCGGTTCATCCAGTGACAGCGCCTTGTGTTTGATTACAATGCGCGGTAAACAGTAAATTCTAAATTTAAATTTGCGATCAAAGTAAACGATTTCCGCGAAGGCATCGTTTATTCATTGCCATGTTCAAATACTTACCAGAATAAACAAAAACACGCAATTTATAAGTTCACTTCATATGCTACATTGTGATTTCTAGTTAAAATGACTACTTACCTAGAATAATATTATACCTAGGTAATGCTTACGATGGTAGATCATCACACGCAAAAAATGGATATTGATGACTATAATTTTATAAGCAGATAGATCTGAGTAATAACCAAAGACTTTTATTTAGGTAAACTGAGGAACAACAAGGGTTTTATAATCTGGTATTTAAATAGGTATAAACTGTCTCCATATGAACATCACAATATGTCTATAAAAGCAACCTAGAAATTTAAAAAATCCGGACGTGTGTACTAAGACAAATTATGTCTAAACCTTCTTACGGATGCTGAAACAAGACCGAAACATTTAACTTAGTCGGAAAGTAATTCTCATAATTAAATAAGCCAAATAACGTTTTTAACCTTTGTATTGGCAAAAGTCATTCCATACATACATACACGTATAGCCAGTGAATAAATGACCAATAATTCATGTTTCCATAACCAATAAACATAATAAACAGTGACTAGCGAGTTCCTGAGTCATAATCTTTGTCATTGCGAACACAAACTACTTACTTAGGTTAATGGTACATGTAATATTTATTTAAATACAAACGACCTCATGCTTGCCTCAGTTTAAAACGAAGTCTACTATTTACTATATATTTTACGTAAATTATAGAAACTTTCTTATCAACAGAAATCTAGAAGTAAAAATATATTTATACAATATGTTCAAATCATGATCAGATCAAAATTACTCCTTCAAAACCATCACAATTCTTCCTAATGAATGGAATAATCCGGCCCTGTTAAATGTTGACACAAAAAATAAAATATTTCAACAATTTCCTCAATCGAGTTCGTGTCTATATTTAATACAACTACAAAAAAAGTGCATAGAGAATGTCAAAACAAATATGTAAGCGTTTACTGTAAATGAGCTAGGATTAATTTATTTACAAGTTCTCTCAGGAGATTGGTATTCGAGCAATGGCTGGCAGGTGATCTTTACGACACACAGCGAACATTCCATTGCATATAAACTATCTGATTAATCAGTCAGAGAGTACTATAAATTAATAATACTACCGATTGCTCATTTATATGGTACCTAATATAGATTATGTAATGAATTACGTCGTTTATAAAGTGGTTAGGGAGAGTTGTAGCCTGTAAGCTGTAAGGGACCGGACGGTACCTACTTATATAGCTATTGTTTGAAGCCTCGTAGATTTTGATTTATTGGTACTTATTCAAGAGGATTATGAGATAGGGTTCTGGGACTCTAGTCACAGAATAAACTAGCGTTATTCTCTACTCTGGTGCACCTATTTTTAAGAAATGTAGGTACTTACCTACTAAGAGCAATAAAACATTTTCATAGGGCACTTCTGCGTGCTTTACGTGATCTCTTTGCGTGTTTACTATTTTATATACATTACTACGACGAATTGAGTAGGTATCGATTTCTATAGGTTTAGTATAGATTCAATATTGTGGATATTTTATTGTGCTTATTGTTATCGTTTATTTGAGATGTTTCTCTGTGTGATAAAATATTTCAGATAAGATTATAATATGTACAATATGAAACATATGTATATTTAAGACAATAATGTAAACACGATCTAAGATATAAAAATATCAATCTAATATCTTACTCTAGATAAACACAAAGGACATTCAATCTTTCACAATCAATTTACATATTATAATTTTAAACTGTATTTCTAGGTACCATTTATCCAAAATATTGGACTTCTAAGAATTAGGTTCTCGCCTTGTGGCTACAAAATTAAGTATCAGCAGACTTACATATTATAAATATATTAATTAAAAGAGGACAGATATCATTTTAAAAGATGTACAAGTATATTTTCCATACGTTTAACTGTTTGTACTTATTTTACACCGTAACCATAAAGAACCTGTGCCCATAGAAAAAGCAGTCAGCGCGGGCCGGAAAACCGCGCCAAGCACAGACTATAAATACATAACCACAGATAATTTAACCGGAAAAGTACGTGTATAAAGTGATTTATCCAATTATCCACAACTTGGTATTGGATATAGCTCCTACAACCAGTTTAAGGAATATGGAGCATGGGAAGTTGTAGAAATCGTGGTGTTGCGTGTATATTATATAGATTTCTAATATAGAACCGTTTTTTACTTGCGCTTTCAGTTTATGTGTAACTAGCTGCTCCGCGCGGTTTCACCCCCGTGGCTCCACTCCTGTTGGTCGTAGCGTGATGATATATTATATCCTATAGCCTTCCTCGATAAATGAGCTATCTAACACCGAAAGAATTTTTCAAATCGGTCCTGTAGTTCCCGAGATTAGCGCGTTCAAACAAACAAACAAACAAACAAACTCTTCAGCTTTATAATACTAGTATAGATTACGTTACTTTTACTTGGAATACTTTAAGAAAATACCAGTCAAACCCTATATATTATACAACTCATAAAAGGCTTCGATTTCTTACACAGTACTTTTGAATTATAAAATATACATATTTTATTAAGGATATAGGTACCTACTGTCTTGCACTAGGTAACTGCAAAATGATTATCCGGTCGTAACTAATAATGCGGCTTATTTATGTTCATAAAGACATGTTCCATCATATTAAATACTAGCTGTTCCCCGCGGTTTCACCCGCATTGATGGACTTCCTCGATTAATGGACTATCTAACACGGAAAGAATTTTTAAATCGGACCAGTAGTTTCTGAGATTAGCGCGTTCAAACAAACAAACTCTTCAGCTGTATAATATCATATTAAAATATATTCATTCAATTAATAATAATATTAAATAACAGTACCTACGCTATCACGGGTCGTCCTCATTATGGTGGTTAGAAATCAACCACAAAACAATAGAGAGAAATCAAAAAATACTTTATAAATTATGTATACAACTTTATGAAAACAACAAAATATGAAATAAATCACGTCTTGATAGGTGTTTAATTTTTTATTGAAATGTGTCACAGAAATCTTATTTAAGTAGTAGTTAGGATGAAAATTTACCGTATTTACCGATATATTTTCAAAACAACAAATAATTTTGAACGATGCAGGAAATGCAGAATTGCAAAAAAACTGGAAGTCTTTCTAGATTTACATGGAAAATTATTCGAATTCAAACACATACACATAGTATAGGCAGCTTGAATTAGTACAACGACAATAAATCCTATTATCCACAAATAAATTGAATACAAGGTCGATTCGGAGCGTAGTTTGAAGTATTAACAAATTATTTAATTTTCTACATTGGCAATACATCGGTAGGAATTTAACAATTAACAAGTTTGTAACACATATTTTATTGACGCTTAATGAAATCATAGAAAATTGCTACAAAGTTTAATAATTTTTTAGATCAAATTATTTTCACTCGATCGCAAGGTATTTTCACTTTTACATAAAATTAAATTCATTGTCAAATAATTAACAGATTAAAAAAAATTACGACTATAACTGGTTTGTGCCACAGACAATAAATTGTCCTCTTGATTTTTTGCGCACGAAACTCGTAAATAGTAATCACAGAGTATAAAAGATTCTAGACTGCACAAACCTCATGCAATTATTCCTTTATGTAATTGCACGTGCACATACCAGCTCGGTGATTATGTTTCCACATTTGGTGATCAACAAAGCGCATTCCGTGCAGAATGTTGGTAACAGCGAGATCTGTGAATAAGCATATATTCCTATTACAGCTACGTGCATAAAGAATGCGTGTTGTGGGAAAAACTGAAGTGTTGGTACTTGGTGTGCATAAATAAAAACGGAATATATGGTTATTGCTGGATACATAATTTGGTGCCACTTCTTGCGTAGGTGGACCATTAACAATTACAAACTTCAATAGAAAAATAATTTAACATTTTTTTGTCACTAATTCTATTAACTTCCTCACTTTAGTTTCATGAAAAAAACCCTGTAATACGTTGATATTGATGACCATTGCTTTGTTGACTGTTATGTAGATAAAAATGTAGATGGTTATATTATTCGCAACGGACATTCCAGAAAATTCTATTGCGTTTGAAAAAAGAAAATGTCAAACGGCTAGCACGCCATACAAGCGGAACATCTGCCGCTGAAATAGCTAATTGCTGCAGCAATTCGCAGCTGCCAACGATAATCTAAATGTCAAACCCTTAATCAATTCTTATTCAAGGCCGCTAACAATTGAGTCAATGATACTTCCAGGTGATTCAGCGTAACTGGCGGTTTCTCTTCGGCCTAATTTAATAAAGAAGCCGACAAAAGTGATGCCAAACTTAATTACGTCAATTGCAAATAATTGCAATTACAACGTTGGTTATCAACGCTGTAGGTAGGTATTTTAGTGAAATCTGCAATTTCTTTTATTTGTAAAATATATGAAACTAGCTGTTCCCCGCGGTTTCAGTCGCATTGCTCCGCTCTTGGTGCGTGATGATAATTGGGCTATCTAACACCGATAGAATTTTTCAAATCGGACTAGTAGTTCCTGACATTAGTGCGTTTAAACAAACAAACAAACCCTTCAGATTAATAATATTAGTATAGATTATGCGTACCTAATTTACCAAATTCATAACTAAATATGAACTCAAAGAGAACAAACAATTCGTAACTGTAAATTTAACACTATCAATAACGTCTATAATCGAATTTAGGGTAATGTCATTATTGAGTTCACACGTCTATGCATATTAATTAAAAAAAGTAAAACATAGACACGTGGCGGGAACCGTTTTGTTTTTTTTTTCTAAGTCGTGAGGCAACGACACGCAACGATGGCGGATAAGGACTAAGGAGCCATATGGGACTGGCGCGTGTCCTATGGACTGTATAAAAAAGAAAGTAGAATGTTTATGGTTTTTGCAATTGCATACGATTTCCGTCTCAGTATAACAGTAAATCTTAGGTATCGATATTAATTATTTTATTGGCACGATTTTACGAACATGGCTTTGACTTTTAATTGCGTTTAAACACATGCAAATATGTTTGCAGGCGTATAAATGGAAGTCGGAAGGAATGACACTTCCGAGTTCCGATTAACTAAGAATATTTAAATTTTACATAGACTTTTTACTTATGCATTGTTGTCTTTACTTTCGATTCATTTAGCATGTGTCTGTTGATAGAATTGCTATCAGAATTGCGTAATGGACTTTCTATACACATTCGATAATAATATGCAGTTGACCAACCTAATGCTATTCGACTTCCTCAATACTTTTTTTCATCTGCTTTTTTTCTATTTTCGGAGTACAGAGTACTTACAGTATTTCATCTCACTAGGACATTGTATACAGTTATATTATTGTCTATCATTCAATCCTATCTTGATGCCTAAATAATATCCGATTCATCATCATCATCAGCCCATATATGTATGTTCCCACTGCTGGGACACAGGTATCCTATTGAGGGTACAGGCCATAATCCACCACGCTGGCCAAGTGAGTGTTGGCGCATGTCTTAGAACATTTGATTCTAATCCGATTATTCAGAGCAATATTCGATACTATGAGTACCTACTCCATGAAAGTTTTGCGATAAAAAATAAAAAGCATATCTACCAATCATTCACAAGTACTATTACTTCCGCTCTTCAGTGTATCCAAATGTCACGGGTCGGAATGCAACAGTATTGAACGTACGGACAGATGTTTCGGGACCGGTAAGCGTTGCCGGGTGTCAGGGGTTGTCTTTTGTTATATACATCGTGTTCACGAAACTTATTATTATTGCTAAAGATGCAACAAAATTATTCTTTTGCTGCTATTTGACCGCCATGTCTACCAGGACGAAAATATCTTGTAAAGTAAAAACAAAACATATTTGGCCGCATTTTTAAAAATCTGTTCAAAATACAAAATATCACACTGTAATATCATACTTGTGTTCTACTATAGTTATATAATAATTATAATCGGCTCTTAGCCGTTGTGATTATATCAATGATGAATGAAGCCAAGTTTAACTCAATAAGATTATCCACCTTATGAACCATCCACCTTATTACCAAGATATGTTAGTGACTAACATATCTACATGAAAGGATATTTCCACGGCCCATATTACTATTTGAATGGCGACTTTTTAATCAGATTTTAATTTACAAAAATAAATAGTCATTTGGAATTTAATTTCACTGTCCTTGATACGTGGTACGCCATTAGGTAAGTAATTAGCATAAATGTTCTAAATATTTGATGGTTTATGAGTAATTAATTTGCGTCATTAAAATTATGTAGCTGATATTTAATATTTTCTGAGTAAACATGTACAAGCGTTTATACCGAATGTAATTACGCACTAGGTACTTAAGGGGAGTCCTTTCAGCGAAGCGGAGTAAAATTGGTTTGCAAGATCAAATTTTTCATGTATTTGCAATTATATGACGCTTCTAGAAAAAATAATCAATACACTTCAAGATATTTCCTAAAAAGTGTGCTAATTTGTTACACAACCACGTGTATTTTGGTCGATCATATAAAATCATAAAAATAGGCTAAAATAAAGATCGAAAACGAATTATTTATTAATGAAATTTCTGATTTTGGAAATAATTTTTATATAAGGATATGTATTTTGATGTACTGCAGAAAACGTGCTAAATTTTGGGTTTCTACTGAAGCCCTGTAATTATTAAATACATATTATATCTCAGAACTTAACGTTGCCCAGCGTTTTCTTTACAAACCGCGCTGCCCGCTACCCCGCCAGTCCTGATCAGGCGCTTGCTAACGTAGGACCTGTGTCAAATTATCTCCGCTCGATTTTACGTTTTGAGTAACGATAAATTATTGAAAATGGGTAACAAAACAAACAAAATTCGGAAGAAAGCAGTGTCAGTATCAAAAAAAAAGAACAGGAAAAGAGAACTATAAGAAACGGAATGTAAATTGAGTAATATGATAAAAACGTAGTTACTTGATGACACAGAATAAAAATATCAGTTGGTCATAAAGTTTCACCTCGTATGCTTTTATTTCAAAACGATAAAAGCTGCGTTACTGTGAAATAAGAGTTTAGTTTATAATAATTTGTTTTATATATATAATACTAGTGGTCCGCCCCGGCTTCGCCCGTGGTACATATTTCGCAATAAAAGGTAGCTTATGCCCTTTCTCGGGTATCAAAATATCTCAATACCAAATTTCATGCAAATTGGTTCAGTAGTTTAGGCGTGATTGAGTAACAGACAGACAGACAGAGTTACGTTCGCATTTATAATATTAGTATGGATTATTGTTACGTAATTGGTGTATTATTTGCATAATTTTGGGGTATAATTATTAATTACAGTTGTTTATTTTAAGGAAAAAAACAATAATGATTATTAGTTAAAAAATAATTGATAATAGTCAAATAATAATGATTATTGACTAATAATAATTATTAATCACTACAGTAAAAGTTCCTTATTGGCGGGGTATATGTTCCATAAAATATATGCCTCGAATACAGAAACCGTGAATACGGAATGGTAATTATTATATGGGATTATAGGTTCTACGTTAGGTATACGTTCCTAGGTGACGATTGAGATTTTTTTCGTGTCTCATTTTTTTAGTTGACATTATAAACTAGGAAGAGTGCAGTAGACGTTACTCGATCACAATTTTGTAACGAATGTGAAAGACGAAACAATAAAACACGCAAAGCGGCTTTTACTATAAACGGAACTACATTTAAAAATATACTTTATTTATTGAGTTATAAGGTTGCTTCCATTCTGTTTATTTACATTCTCAAAAACATCAATCGCGGCAAAGGCGGCTTGCGACAAAGGCGGCTTGGGTCAAAGGCCTCGGCGATATCATTTAACAACATAATATTATGTACTTTAGGCAAACTTGTAATAAGATCTATTTTACTTTCTTATTAGTCCATTTGACAAGGATATTGGGTTAGATATATAATTATATTGGAATAATTTTATTATTATGTATGTACTTATTAAATCCGCGAATAAAAAAATTTTTAGTCGCGAATATAGAAATTGTTGCATTTTTTTAATTCCCGAATAGTGAAAACGCGAATAAAGGAAGCGCGAATAAGGAACTTTTACTGTATAATAGATGATATCTAATAGTTAGTTCATAATCATTGTTATTATAGTTCATTGAAAAGTATGTCTCGTTTCAGCACCATACTATGCCTGATTAAATAAATAGATAATAGATAATAATTATACAAGGGGAAGTGGGAGGCGGACACGCGCAGGCTCGCTCGCGCACCCTTCGCACACCTTACTGCCGCCACGTGATCGTAGTGATGTGACTTGACCAACGCTGTACTCGATAGTTTACAAGAAAAACTATATTTTAACATATTAATATTTGACTTTAATATTAAAACTCTTTTAAAAATATATTAAAAATAATTTTGTGTTGTGTTTTGTATCATACACTTTCTAATATTATGAATGCGAATGTATTATAGTGTAAATGTAAAGTATGTAATGTTACTAAATTGATTTTTGAAGGTTTTGGTAGGTATAGAATTGATATATATTTAATTATTTATATTGTTTATTATTTCATTTTAAATTATTAATTAATTCTTATTTTTATTTAACATTAAATACTATTATTATTTGATTTATTATTAAAAAATAGTACTAAACCCGATCTTTTATTTTCTTAATTTTAATATTTAAGAAGTCCACACGTTTTTTCAGATATTTCAATTATACATTTTTTTAAACTACTTATAATTAATAGAAGACTTTACATTATTATTTAAAATTACATATATTTAGACTTTCTTCATACATTTCTCCTATATAACATATTGAACAATATATTTTCTTATGTTACATATTTATTTACATAACTTATCGATAGCTCAACACGCAATTGATACCTACCCATCCCTATTTGTCACACACACATCTATATAGTATCTATAGCTCATCTGCCTTCGATGCGCACTAAGCAATTTGTGCAATACACGCGCTCTATACTATTCTAATATAATACTCTAAGCTTCTACTGGTAGCAGCAAGTAATATTTATTAGTTACACCAAGTACTTCCATAATTATGTTGTGCTAATTAATAAATTCCTAGTACCTACTTATCTCAGTTTATAAAGTTGTAAATGCTTACTTTATTTACTTTTATATTTACAATCTGACACAAACACTTTTACATTGCTTACATAATAAAATTTGATCACAATTTACTTTTGATATATTTTACACTGTGGCATAGCGCTAACGACGAAAAACAAACGACGCGAGCAGCGCGAGGAGCGCGAGTCACGCGAACGGCCCCCCACACTTCACTTCCTAAAATCTTGCCTCGCGTTGAAATACCTCGCGTTAATATAATTAACATTATTATACCTTTGCCATAGTAAACAATCATTTTAACTTATTTCATATTTGTATTGTTTGTATCATAAGTCTGATAATGAGTTGGAAAAGATAAACATGCTGTATATTCAATAGGGGCGTCGATCGCCTAAACCGGTGACCCTAGCAAATAAAAACTTTTTACACCTGGCTGTAACCATAGAGATCAAATCACTACACGGATGACACTATCGATTTTTAACGTAACGGTTAGTGACATTTCAACTTTTGCCGCCTTTTTATGTAACTAGAAAGTTTTTTTAATTGACCAATAAATTACAAACTGCTGCTGATATAATTAGAATGAAATTTGAATATTAAAATCGAATTATAGAAATTACGATATCAACTTATAACGCTGGCTGTTGATAAAAAAAGGTTAGTGTAAAATTTTCTTAAATTGTAAAAATCGAAATTCAAATATTGTAATTGGCCATGGGCGTTTATGGCGAAGGCACGCGCGCAAACAGCCAACCGTAGCGTCACGTAGCGTGGCGTATGGCGATGAGCAGATGACACGCGACCGTTATGGCAGCTGCACATCGAGTGCATCCACTATGACTTATTGATATCGCCTACATTTTTTTGCGGATACTATGTCAAAACATTTAGTATAATAGTATAAGGCAGGTGCACGTGCCTAGTTTAACGTCCAACGCTAACATACATATAACAGAAACAAATAAGGAGTGTTATCATTATGTTGTCGTAGTAAAATTAAAAGGTATTTTTGCCGTAAGACTAGACTGCAACATGAATAATTCAATATTTAGCAAACAATTTGTATTAAAATTTTATCAGCTCAGCATTCAGGGGTATCCATAATAATATAATAAATCCAATTAATATAAATTTATTGCTAACAAAAATTAATAAATGAAATACTTAATAAAATATCTAATTTCTAGTTGCTGTAAACTTATATAAATTTCTGAGATAAATTTCAGAGATATCTTTCCACAATCACACACTATTCGTCTCAATAATATTTAAATATTAGGTACATTAGTATCTATATTGCTAGTTGCATAAGCAGTAAAGTATAATTTAAAAGTATATTAGACAGTCAATTCTAAGAAAATGTACGTGAAACTGCAAATATCCGAATATCAAAGACAATCGACATTCTTCCTGGTACAAATTATAGAATCTCATTGATTATATAGGAATCTAATGGAGCGGAATAAATGTGTCGTCGTCTGTATAATTTGGTCATGCTTTCTCTGCCCACGATCATGATCAACGCATTACAATGGTGCATTTCATGTTATGCGATGGTTTTTATATTCCATTACGTTACGTGCGAGTTGATAACTGTGACCCACTTATTAGAATTTACATCAGTGTACAAGTCAATAACTCATATAGTCTATGGCAGCGTTTATAATAACCAAATAATAACTCATAGTTTATGGGGAACGCTGGTTTATGGTTTAACTTAAATAAGTTCCACATTCAAATATTTTTATGCTGGCAGTACATGTGCTTTTTGCTATACATACCTCTATTATAATATGGTCAATGGTCATACTTCATACTTGTCGTCTTACAACTACAATATATCATATAAGACAAGTCAAACCGCATACAATAAAGGATTTTTATAATTCTCCCACATTTAACTACATTCCATTCATTCTTATTGAAGAATTTCAATGTTAAACATCTGTACAAACAAATTGCAGTATTGTTGGCACTGAAGCATATCAAAATGTTTAATGGAGGAAGTTGACAAGGGCCCACAGAAGGTCAGAGACATGCCCGATAAAATTCCCGTCGTCAAGAATTTTATCTTTGGCGGTTTAAGAAAAAAATGTGCTTGAAATAATTCTAATCTATGGTTCGTCCACTTCAAAAGTATTTGAAATGAACAAAAATTACTTTACGAAACAATACAGAATATCGCATGAGAAATTAAAAGCAATAATGTTGTCTAGATTAATTAAATTTGAAAGGAATGCAGACAAAATAGCAATAACTTTGTTAGTTACAAAAATAATATACGTATGCTAGTTTTTTATATTGAAATTTACTAAAACTAGGACGTGTTGTTTTAAAATTCAATAAAAACAAATAAACACACAAATACGTTATCCCGCATCCCCTATTTTTAAACGTTTTATAACACCTCCATAGCCATCAAGTTATGAGTGGAGTAAAAATGTAATTTCAAATTTTCGAAAATTATTTCTTCAATAATAGTAAGTACTTCTCTTAAAAATTTTCCTTTATGTTTGCTAGCCATTTCATAACTCATACATTGGGGCAAAAACAAAAAACTATAAGGGCCCTTGAAAGTATACCTTTACCGACCACAATATTAAAAAAAAATGTTTATCTTGGTAACGTACTTTTTGTCACATATTTTTTACTTGGAAGTTGTGTACTTGATCGATATCCGAGACTTAAAATCCTAGACAGATAAGAAAACGTTTTTCATTGCAAAATATCAACGTAAATAATTTAAACGTTTGTCCTAATTCTTTGCTAAACATTCAAATAATTAACAGGTAGTATTACGAGTAGCAATTTCGTAATATTCGAAGTATGTAAAGCCGTAAACCAATGTCCTAAGTATTGCAGCATAAAAATCTGTAATTCACCGTGTCATTTATGTAAGGTCATTATTATTTCTATAATTTCCACACATTTAATTACTCTACAATGTGTCGATTGGAGTCAATCAAACATAACATGCGTGAGATATGACGGTGGTTTATGAATTACAATTTTAGTTTACCGTTTTTTTTTTTCAAATATGTGCACATTTTGTGCTCTATAAAATCAACTAGGAGTAAAAGCTTGGTAAAATAAAACAAACTTTTACTCCTGATTGATTTTATAGCGATGATCCTAATGAAAATGTGTCAATCTTGTGTCAATAATGTCGCGAATACGTACTAGTAAAAGATACAGCTAACATTTGCGCTTCATATTAACACCTGGCATGATATTTCTAAGTATGGAAGCATAAATTGAATCGCTAACACAATCTGACATGCAAAGAAAATATTTATCAGTATCCGGTAAAGCACTAACCGCAAAAATGAATCATAATTATTTATTGACTCATAGACAAACGCACTTTACCTAACCTAGTTGATACTGCGATTATAAAATCAACTGAAAGGAGATGAAATAAGATTTTAATCACGTAGGCAAGTTATTATATGCTATAATATGAGCTTCATTCAAAGTCAAAAATGCGAAGGGTGGTAAAATCACAGCCAATGTATGAACACTAAACGCCCTTGCACTCTTGAATACAATGGATTCTGCAACGGTTTTTAACATCTGCCGGCAATACCTATGAATGTCTTGCCCTTTAAGAATATTTTGTTATGTGTATTTGTACTGTTCTGAATCGTGATCCCCATGTAATAATAATGTTTCTAAAATAATGTGTCTTAGCAATTTGTGTTGGAATGACACGCATCATGTGCCACGCACCTCAATAATAGTCACTTATAATGGACCGAGGAATTACGTCATTCGAGTCGATCATTAACCCGCTACCGATTTTCCCACGAGTCATTTACCTAACTCTTTGTTCTTTTGCAGGATGTCAAATTTTCAACGAACAAGAAGCAAAGTGTGGTGGGGTGATTCACCGCCTAATGTAGGCAGCCCCGTAGCTGAACCAGGCTGGAACCAAAACAATCGTCGGGAAGATCAAGATTGGGAGCCACAGCTGCCGCATTGGATCGCCAATCAGGCTGAACAAAGGAACAATAGTGATGATAACATTGCCAGAGCGAACAATGCTCCCAACCAGTGGCCCCTGCGGCACGGCAGCCCCGGCAGCCATAAGAGTCAAGATTCCGGCTTCTCAGACTCCGATAGTTCACCACCGACATCTCAGTATTATTCGTCTCCAGACAACTCAGATAAAAATAAATCGTCTTGTAGTAGTGATTCTAACAATAATGAAAATATTACAGTTAAACAAGCGATAGACTTCCAGAATACTTTACAGAGTAAAGATGTTGTTGATAGTTCGAAATTATTTAACAATAATTCAGAAGCACCTACTCCAAAACCTCGTTTACGAAGTAGTAGTGTAATACAAACTCCTTACGACTTACAAAAATATTGTGAAGTACATCATGATGAGGAACATTTACAATTGCTTAAAGATAAAGAAAATGAGGATACAAGTAAATATCCTACTCCAAAGAATATTAATACTGCATCCCAGAAGGATACCGCGAAAAGAACTATAAATAAAACGTTGAGTGAGAATGCTAATAAATCTATTAATAATAAAGTGTCTCCAAATAACTTAAACAGTATTGAAAATACCGTAAGTGCAATACACAATGATACCAAAGATATTCCCATAAAAAATTTAAATATTCTAAGCCCATCCAAGAAATATCCTCCGAAGAAATTTGTTTCCAGTACTGATAGTGATAGCACTAAAATAAGTAAAGTAGCAACTGTCAAAGATTTAGAAACAAGTAAAAATAAATCCGATGACAGTTTAGAATATATAAAATTATCCCATAACAATGAAATTGCTGTTAACAATCAACCAAGAGTACGGACACCTATATCCAATGTATCATATGTACCCACCGAAAGAATTTTGGCAGCAAAACCTGAATATAAACGAAGTATGTCTCAAGAAGATGATTTACCAATTACAAGCACTCCTAAATTCCAGAGGAATAGATTAAACCAATCGTTAAATTTTGAAGCACAACGCCTTGATCAACAAATATTAGATATTCAAGAAGGATATCACTCCCTGGGTTACATTGATGAAGATGATTTAGAGCCTGTAAAGAAACAATATCCCAAAGAGCAGATACATAAGCCAACAAAGACTTTATTAGGAAAAAATATACTTGATAGTCTACACTTGAAACCATCCAAAAAAGCAGGACCTAAAGCCAAACAAAGGGTTGCAGCGAAGGAAAAATCAAAGGAGTTAAAAATATTTTCTTCTAAAAAGGACAAATCACCCGTTGTCCAAAGTCACGCTGGAGGTATTTTAGAGGGAAGTAGAGTACCATCGTTGGGTCTACCGAGAACTAAAGAACAAGATTCATGGGTAATTGTAGGTCATCCAGTAAAAGAAATGCTTATACCGCATTATAATGAACGGCTTGTAGCCACCGAGAGTGATATCAATCTTCAAACCAGAGACAATACTAATAGCAAAGATAGATCTTTGAAACAAAGAAAAGTAACTCCACCTTTAGAATTTCAAGACAAACAAAAAATACCCTACGATGCAAATACAAAAGAAAACAATAACTTAACGCATGATTCGAAAAGAGAGAAATTAAAAGACGACGAAATGAATTTCTTAGACTTGCAATTAGATCTGGCATGTTCATCTACACCAAAAATGTTAGCGCCACAAGACTACATGAATGGCGTCCGAAATAGTAACAAAAATAATGTGCGTAGAGTGAATCTTTTAGAAAACTTCAATAGCGGGTAAGTTGCATAACATAAAATTGTGTATTACTTTCAAATGATAATTGTATTAACGCAAGCTTTTGTTCACAGGCTGGTTATGAACAATCAGAACGAGATATTGTACAGAGAAAGGAGTATAGATCAGACGACGTTGGAGAGGCTGTGCGATCGGAGGCCGGAGCCGGTCCAGTATTGGTTGTGCGACTTGGTCGGCTCTTGTGAGAACGAATGTATGACAACACTGCAGAGCAAGCCCTTGGGTGCGGAGATGAAAGCGATGGTATCCGCTAGCTCGGCGACTATTACTGGCAACATTAAAAAAGTCCAGACGCACGGACAGATAATCGTGCATCAATATAGCGATGTGTTAAGGTAATTCATTTTATTGCTTACAATATCAATGAACATTAAATTAAATATTAATGAAGTAATTTAGCTTATTAATATACATAATATATTCAAGAACCTTATTTCTCTTTAAATTAAGTCTAATAAGTATTTAGAAACTTGATTTAATTTTATGTCATAATCACCAACAGGATAAATATAATTATATTAAATTTGCAACATTATATACCCAAGTAAAGTGATAAGTAATTGCTCGTATATTTCCTCCTCAATAATTTAACATACGTAACGTTATTACAGGCAAATGGAAGCGAAGAAAACGAGCGAGGAACAAATATGTTTATTGGTAGCAAATATAAATGAGTTCGTATTAGCTCACAGTATAACTCTCAATACAAAACCGCCCGGGGAAACCCCGGAGCGGTGGGACAAAATAAAAGTATCTTTGCAGATGTACTTGCAAAAGTTAATAGATATAGGGGAAGATGTAAAGATTGAATTGAACGAATCAAATCCAGAATGGACTTTGGTTGACAAACATTTGGATACGTTGATTGGAATCTTTCTAGAAACTACGAAAGCGGTGCTGGTGCAACAGATGAAGGTAAGATCGCATTGTAAAAACTTATCAACTACCGTCAAAATTACTTTGGTTTTTTTTCATATATATCTCTATTTCAGCTTCTTAACGTTGATTATAATTTATGTACTCGCCATTATTTATTTTTTAAATACAACTAAGAATTGGTTATATTACTGCCCCTAATATTATTGTTTTAAATTTAGGCTGATTATGGATTTATAAGTACTGTTTAAAACGAAGATACATCTTCAAAACTCAAAAAGATTTCTCCAATTTATTTCATACCAATTACCAAAGATACTTAGTTGTTGCTGAATTCTGTGGGCACACTATAACATGCCATGATACATTGCAACGTATGTAGGAAACAATTATGCAAAACACCTTACGCAAATGAACAAAGCCATTTTCCCCATATCACTAATAGTAAACACAACTTGCGTATTAGCTACGTACGAACTAATTGGCCAGTTAACCTCAATGTAAGATCAAAAATTGTCAATTGGTATAATTATTAGATATAGATCCAAGACAGAACCGGTTCAATTTCATACATTAATTGCTTTCTGCGATTTAAGTACCTGAAAATTTTTTAGTAAATTTGTTACTTTTTCTTTCGAAAGAGGTTTCAATTTAAACAGTTATACTTATACACTGCATCTGGTTATCTTATTTTTTTTCCAGAGAATATTTAATAGATATAAATATATGGAAAACAATATTCTGTAACGTTTTCTTATCTCATTCTAAATTTGTGTATAAACAACCGAAAATAATTAATCACATATAGGTAATATCCGTATTATTTTTACCTTGTACAAAGTTCTCTCATTCCTAAAGCTTCAATAGGAACTATTTATCATTGTCTGTCAGATTAAATACCTCCATTAAAGGTACCTCATAATCAGCAATATAATTATTATGAAAACATATTATACCTGAAGGTACGGAATATAATATGAAGCCTATCGGGAAATCTGCATAGCCACTGGAATATTTTATAATATAATATTTTGTACATGCAATATTCATTGGAGACTCGCCAATCCTGCTCATAAGTATTCCTGTATTATTAGGGTTGCCTACATCATTTAAAATTATAATTTAAATATTTCTTATAAATTTTGAAGGATAGCGTTCGTGAATAATCGTTAATTTTTCGATCTATACAAAATAATATTGAATGAAAATTAAAAGTATAAATAGTCAGTTATAACTGCGAGTAGCCTTAAAAGTAGCGAGTAGTTCTTAAAATGCGATTTATGAAATGTTTGCGTGTACTTGTACCAATAACATAATTCTTAAGACATAATAAAGCAATTAATCAAATTATTATTTGTAGTAACGTGGCAACCCTATTTAAGTCATAATCGTGATTAAGCTTATTTTATGCCCTAGGAATCGACAAGAAACTTGAATTCACAGAACTTATTTCTAATAAATAATGTTTAGATACACGTTACTTATATTAATGTAGATATTTACTATTGTAGAATAAAGTACTTGAATAGTTCGCAATATCTCACTTCTAATAAATGATATTCATAAATAATTTCTATACATTTTTCTATTTCGCGTAATAAATATATTATTTTGATTAGTATTTCAACTTTACAATGAACATCTGAAATTAATTAATTGAATCGCCGCGCTACTTCACACAAAAACAAAGCAGCCAATTTCCGTATATACTTCGAGAATTTATTCCCCTCAATTAGGTACTCAAAATTATGAATACTCCAATTTCATGAATAATCTTAGTAAATATAATAAAACCTAAAAATCAATCATAATTAATGTATTCCATTCAATTTCCAGACTCTAGTATCAATAATAGAAGAACCACCATCCGACTTGATACTAAAAAGCACGCTCACATCCATCGGGCATCTAGCTATGTTAAGCGACAACCCCGAGAACAATCTTCACGAAAAATGCTCAAAAATCATAAAGAGCATAACAGATCTACCGTTCGTAGACTGCGGGGTGCCCAGGGCTCTGCTGACGGCCATTATTGAGTCTAACAAGAGCTCGGTTAAAGCCCTATCTCTTCGCGCCTTAGCCACGGTGTGCGTTACGGCGGAAGCGATCAAGCAATTCGAAGAGGTAATTTTTTTATCTGTGCTTTATAATAATATAATCTGTGACGGATTGTGTATAGCTTGATTAGAAGAGCGGCAAATTTGCAAGTTTTTTGGTTGTGTTTCGGTGTAATTTTTACGGTGATTTTGGAGTGGAATTCTTGACGCTTCATAATTGTGTTGTTTTATTGTAAATTAAGAAAGTTATTTTGGAATTTCCATTCCATTTTAAAGTTATGTCGTCGAGTTATTTTTAAATAACGAATTGTAAGACACAGTTCGTGAACATTTCAAGTTTAGGTTCAAATTTATATCCTCAAATTATTACTTTTCCAACTTATTCTTATAAAAATTTACTATTTGGAGTAAAAGCACTCACTTTTACTCGAAATTACTCTTCACAGTAAAATTACCATTCATTTTATCTCCATAATACCACATAAAATAACGAACCGATTTCCACAGGGTGGTGGTATAGAGATCCTGTCCGACATTTTATCTGACCAATCGAACCCAGAACCACAAATGCGGGAAGCGATCACGGTTCTCACTCAGATCACGGCACCGTGGTTACGGGGCCACCATGATCTGACCCAGCTTCATGTTTATTTGAACACCATTGTGGATAATATTACTGGTGAGATTTAATTTTTGTTGGAGTGTTTATTTTTGTGTATAGTTTGAAGTTTTTAAGAATTTGTCGTTATCTATGCGGTGGCTTAGCTTCTTATCTACCTATACATATATGTATAATTATATAAAGTAGCATATTATTCTAGACTAGACCATAATATTATATCAATACAAGTTCGTAAGTATTTAAAAGCTCAATGAGTAAAGAAGAACTACTTCTCAGGAAAACTTCCTTCTATGTGTTATAGTTACCTACTTAGTATGATAATACAATATCAAAGAAAAAAATCCAAATTCTGTCACATAAATCGGTAAAATTCTTCGAAAAAAATATTCGAACAATCTCCCGTAAGCACGTTTTGTTTACTAAACAAGACACTCAATAATTTTACAAACAGTGCATTTTTAAGAACAGTATTCATTTAATAACGACATCTGGTGTTGAATAGCTTACAAAAGAAACATTTATAAACACATTCTTTTAGAGTCCATAATTTTTATTACAATGCGTGACAACTGACAAATGTTATTATATAACTAACAATTAACATTTTTTCCAGCTATTCTTTCTCGAACAGAGTGTTGTCAGCTGCTGTTATTATGCACAGCATGTCTTGTGAACCTCGTACGGGAACTAGAATTGGAGAAAGAGGAACAAATAAACTGTGACATCATAGAAGTTATCTCTCGACATCGCACTGTCGAGCGGCTTCTTGATGCAGTCAAACGCAGGGGTCCAAATATTTCTGTGTTCCTACAGGTATGTATTTTATTTTACGTTTACTTGTATGTTGTACGTTATTTACAGTTACTTGTTAATAAAACTACATTAATTTTTAAACACTATCAATAATATTCATGTTTATTGAAAAAAGATTGCTGTGAAAATTACATTGAATTTTGCAAAATTTATATATTTCCTGATTCTTAGTTTTTAGAGAGTGAAAACGATTAGCATAATAATATGTAGTTATCTATGAAATTCTCAGAACACAAAAAAAATGTACGTCAAATGATGTTGCCATATCCAATCTGAGATCAAAATCAAACCAAGCTTCAATCTATGACATTAATTTTTGACTAACGCACTTACCTTCATAGTTCATATCTATTATCACATTATAAATTACACAATCATTTTTATATTTCATTTGTCATTATATCATACTCATTTTCATATTTTCTAATGATATATTATTTATACAGGAGCAAACAGCCTCCCTCCTCGCATCCCTTTCCCGCGTCACCCGCTACCTCCTCCAACTCTCCACTATACCGGCCGCTAGTGTAGCACTGGTGTGTTTCACACGAGCTGCGCCTGCGCATGCCCCGAGGGCGGCTGAGTTGCGCGCGCAGCACAGGTTGCATTGTCACGCTGTGGAGGCTATTTCTAGGTATGTGGTGTTTTTGATGGTAATTTATAAGAAAATAAAAAAAATAGGATGCATCATGTATTGTTACAGACAGATTATGTAATATAACTATGGTAGTAAGAATGCAATATTCAAACATTGATTGAAAACAATTAAATAACTACATAGTATTACATACATGTAACACAGACTTAACAGTAGACACAAATTTTGCAAGCCCTTGTAGTATGTAGATCATAAAAATGATAGCAACGAATTTTCATTAGAATGCACTGAATTTTTTTTTTAAATATCAACATTAACAATAACATACCTTTAAAAAAATATTTCAAGTATATACTTATCACAGATATCACGTAGAAATTTTTAATAACATTTTTCTATTATTCCCACAGACTAGTCGTGGTCCCAGACGTTTCCCATCAAATCGTCCAACTGGAAGGCATTCCGCATCTTACCCGTCTGGTTAGGATGCAGCGAACGCGGCCCCACGTCGAGTCCAACCCGGACCAGACGCTCATACACTGCCTCAAAGCGCTCAGGACTCTATACAAACACCACCCAGACGCTTTCAAAGATTACCAGAAAGATGTTGACGAAATGATCAGACCGCATCTTATGGAATCGCTCATGACATTCTCGGCGAAGCAAGAAAGCTACGTGTAGAGTTTTAGTAGAGCGCCATCTATTGGCGGATAGCTTTGGAGACTGAGTTTTTACTACTAGCAATACTTTGACAAATATCATTTTTAATTTTCTGAGTTATTAAAAAAAAGACAATTTTTATCTATAGTGCCACAAAATTATCTGACCCGGTGACAGTGTCACTGATGTCGCTTTCTTTTTATGTAGGTAGGTAAACAAAATATTCCGTATGAAAAGTATGTGAAAATGTGACATTTCAAAATGGCGGCACGTAGTTCCAGTTTTTGTCACCGGGTCAGATAAGTTTGTGGCACTATAGGTACTTAAATTTAACACCCAGTAGGTAAATATACTCAAAACTTTGACAAATGAAATTATTCAGTCTCATATTTGCCACACATTCCAATAAAATGTCTTGTACATATATTTAATTTAGTTTTGTAGTTTCTTTATTTGTGAAGTGACTGTTCAGAGGCCATACCGAATATATTGCTAGTCAAATAGATCCAATATTTTATTTGTATGACGGCATACAGAATTAAATATTAGTTTAAGAAATATTCCAAAATAAAATTTGAACATCCTCACTACATTATTTTATAATTTCTTTTTCTTAGATTATGCATATTTATTAATTTATGCGCTAGAAATAAAACACGTTAAGTTATTAAATTAAATTTGTATTCGGATCAAAATTGTATACTCATACCAATAAAATTGTATACATTTTATAAAGAACACCATTTATACGCGGCACCTACATGCTGTATACTTATAGTATACTATATAAAAATAATGCATGTATACTTTTGTAACAATGTAAAAATATATTGTTGTGTTAATAAAATAAAGTATATTACTCATTATAATTAGAATTATTTTATTTTACATAGCATCCCTTAAGACATAGCATCACAAGTAAAAAAATTAACTTTAACCATCATAATATATAAAGATTGGTGATAATTTCCCTACCTAAATGTGTGCCAAAAAAGTATGATTAGAAAAAAATGTCTTGTAAGGTAATTTTAAGTCTTATAATAAAAATCAACATTTAAAACATTTCTGCATTGACAGTTTAGTGCAATTACAATATATCAATCTTATCATCATCCATAAGATTGTTTTATGTTCTTAGAATGCACAATATCAACTGTTGTTTCATGACACTGCCGCAGATCCAAGTCATGCATTCCGAGACAAAATTTGTTATCTGTTGCTTTATAGAAGTCCAAACCTCGTCCTATTTTTATCACCCATCCGGAGCTAAGTCTGTAATTAAAGAAATGAGGTTTAAGTATATAATTTGTTAAGATTCTACAAAGAAGAAGCCACACATGGAAAGCTAGTAATGTATAAAAAATTTAAAGCAGTCTAACAAAAATTAGGTCCTTATTCCCAGTTTCTTACAAAGCATAACAGCAATTATTTTATTTCAAACAAATTTCCCCATTTGGTTATAAACGAATCACTAATTGAGTTTCTGTGGTTTTAACGGTATTTTATACCAAATTAATAAATAATAATAAAAATACTTTATTGTACACACAGATGAAGTTGACAGAAAGACAATAATAAACAGCACAGGAGGTTAAGGTACAGTAGGCGGTCTTATCGCTTATGAGCGATTTCTTCCAGACAACCAAAAAGCAAAGGAGAGCTGAGAAGTAGGAGAGTAGGCATGGCAAATTCCATTTGCATTGAGTACAACTTACAAGCAAAGGTTCTTTTGAGTCAGGTGGTAGTATGACTCAATACACATAAATAAAAGATATTATCCAATACTCACATAATTTGTCTGTCATGAAGCGTTTCAGAATATTTAACAACAAGTTGCACATGATATTTTAGTAGATCACTGTACATATATGACAACCATTCTCTCTGGTCCTTTTCTGTTTTATGGTCTTTTGTAGTTAGTAGCTCTATGTGTGTTAAGTTTCTACATGACTTTACTAGTAATTCACATAGCCTTAAGAAATTTTGACACTGAAATAAAATTGGTATAAATTATTATAAGTCTCATTTAAATGTGATGTTGATTCCCATACAAGGGGACACCCTTGTATGGGAATCAAAAATGAACCATACTGTATTTTTCTGATATAAAGTATGATACACAACATGAATTAAGTTTTTAACAAACCTGATGAAAGCTTCTTATATAAGGGTCTTCAATAATAACATACTGAACTTCTTCATCTAAAAATCTTCCAAATAAAGCCTTATAACTATGGCCAGTAGAGTCATTTTCAATGTGCACCTGTTCATGGAACTTTCCCTCTTCTTTTTGTTTTAACACTAATTTCTTTATGTCTTCTGCTCTATTCATATATTCTTCTACCTTTTTTCTTAAATAATTTCTATTTCTTTCATCTGCTTCACCTAAAAATAATAATGAGAACATTTTCATACATGTATTGGATTCAATTATAATCACCAATGAGTTCTACTTTCATGTACAAATCAAAAATTGTGAATTAAGCTACATATAGTCATTATTTCTACCAATTTTACAAAATATAACCAGCATTTTGTTATAACATAATCCAAAAGAATGAATCATGAATAAGGAACAAGACTATAAAGTATAAGCTATCTTACACTTAACAAACACAAAACAGACCTTTCATTTTGTCCACCAATATTTGAAGGCCTTCTTGATAACAAACGAGTGCTTCTGTATACCGTTTCTTGGTATCAAGTTCTACACCACGCTTCAAAATATTCACAGCAGCACTTTCTATATTCATTTTAGTAAATTGTTAAATATTTTGTTTAACAAGTGTAAGTTTCATTCGTGTGCTTTCAAGCTGGTATGATGGCTGATATTATTATACAAGGACAACATGCATAAACATAGATTATGCTTAAAAATACTCGTAAAAGAACCAACAATAGATCATTGTACGTTTAATAAAATAAAACTGTAGGTAAATGATATTTGTTATGATAATAATTGTCACAGATTGACATATTTCTGTTTTGACTTTTGTTTGACATTTGACAATGACATGGCTTGTGAGGTCCTCATACACTCTTACAAAATGTTACGATTAACCTTATGTAAATATAATTATTAAAGGTTGAAGAATCAGCTCAGCTCTCAATCATAGGTAAAGATTCGCCTTTATTCAATGTAAAACAAAATACATACTTCTTCTCTTTCCCGATCAATATACATACTATGTGAATGAGATGTGAAGTGTCATCAGCTGACAGAGATTTTGACAATTGACATTTATTTCAAATTTCAAAACAAAAATAATCAAACATGCAAATATAACCTAAGTCCTAAACTTACGATGAAGATATTGATTAAGTTTATAAGAACTATTTCGATTTTTTGAGAAAATCATGTGAGAATTTACTTGAGATTTTATGGTTATATGAAGATAAGTCTTATTTATAGTTTTAATTGAAAACTTATTTTAAAATGTCGCACCAATTAGGTCGTTTAGTTTCTCAAATTCTCCAGAGATATTTTGGTGAAATAGTCGAAAAGGTCGGTAGTGACCTTTTTAGATATGGTTGCAAATCAATTGGAATGATTGTAAAGTCTACGGGACTTCCTAGATTAAAGGTAAGACTGTTAGTGTTCATATCTTAGACAGGCGCAAAATACTTAATTCCTTCGAATTTCAGGTCGTGGAAAGTTTAAGGACTCTGCTCAAATTTGATTTAGCTACCTTTGAAGCATCTGGAGCGTTTGTGGACTATAAATTATTGCCCGATAATGTTTTACTGCTAATAAGATATCCAAGGTATAATATTTTATTCTTTTCCACAATAAATAAACTAAAAATTGAATGAATATTCAGTAAAAAGAATGATTTATTTTGTTTTTAAGTAGGTACTCATACACATTTTTTTAATTTTATTTAATTCAAAAATTTCATAAAGCCTATATTCAAAATGTTATAGTACATCTAATCTCATGGAATATTTTTGCATAGGTACCTTCTTCAGATGAAAACAAAATATGGAAAAGAGGCAGAGATTATTGTAGAGGAATTATTGCAACAAGCGATCTGCACTGCTACTGTACTTCTAGTGACTTTAGCCAATAAACAAAAAGATGAAACGGTAATCAATGTACTTTTTTCAAGAGCATGTGTGAAGTGAATTTAAGTTTAGGCACAAAAGCAAATGTTTATGTAGAGTTTTTTATTTAAGTCAATTTAGAATTGTCTTCAGACGGGTTGAAAAGTGAAGTGTGAAAGTTCTTTAAAGATATAAAAAATTACTTCTCTTCCTTTTTATGTTATTATTTTAATATAACTTTTAACTAAAAAGTGATTTAAAAAGTAAGATGGATTAGAGGCGCCATCACTGTTTACCTCCCAACTAACAAACCAATGATTTTTACTTTAAATTGTTTTTTCAGGAAAAAAATCTTACGCTTGTAAAACTAAAGGACACATTCATAAGCCTAGCGACCGCGGGATATATCCAACAAGCTCCCGTACCAGAACTAAAGGAGGGGAGCGATGTACCCACATTGGTGCCTGTGGTGACTATTGTACCAGATTTGGATGTTAGGGTACTTATGCAAGCAATGAATAACCCAGAAGAGATTAGTGATAGTAAGGGTTCATTATTTTATTTGTTGTTCCCAGCAATTGTTATACATGAGTAGATAGTGTATTGATTTCATTGACATGCAATTAAAAACCAGACTCATTATGATTCTTAAAAATTGTCCAAAGTAAAACTCTGCCTATGCTACATTAAGCAGAGTTTTTCAATGAGAGATACAATAGATATAGTGGACAACTTTTAAAAACTTTTTAATAGGCGATGTGTCAAGATGTTGAATATGCACTCATGCAGTAGTTTGAAAATTTTAAAAAAAATTCAGGTCGTTCTTGCCAAAATATTAATTGATATTTATTAAAATTACAGAAATATATTGGAAAGTGAACTATGATAGATTTCACCAAGACTTCCGGGATGAAATCATGATAAAAGCAATGACTCGACGCATTGACGAGAATGGTAAATAATTCTTATATTATTATTATTATGTATAATTATAATGAGTTTGAAAAAATCATAGGATTCATATGGTCAGAATGAAACAACATATTTCTTTAAAAGCTTTATTACATATATTTATTATATACATTAAAAAAATATCAGCACATAATCAATGAAATTATATATTTTTAATTACAATACAAATTTTATATTTTCAATACAAATAAAATGCTGCATATTTCAGCGGGCGAAGTGATGCGTCTGCTCCTCCAAGAGATGTACCTGTCATCACCAGCTTGGGCGGAGGAATCCAATCCTGTAGCGCTGGGAGTGTTGAAGGAACATGCCAGACGACTTGCTGATAAGCCGCTTTTGGTACAACACTTGGAGCACTATCTTAAGGTTATGGGTGAGTGTGGAAAGAATTCATGTACATACGCTCAATATACGCACGCACACAACGCCGCTCGGGGGTCTACTGTAGCGATAGTGCGGGCTGCGACATGCACTACAATGCAAGAACGAATTTATTTTCCTTTACAGGAAAATAATAAGGCTTTTCAGTTTTCGGTGTTTTCGCATAGGACGGAATCACGGAAAATATTTTTCTGTTACGAATTTGATTTTTTTATATTCTTTTTTATAAAATAAATTCCTTGTGCTAAAAACGTTTGTTTTATAAGTTTGTTATAAATTGTAGTAAATTATATTTTAGTATTAAAAAAAATTCACTTCAGGTTTAGGTATCGTGCGCTTCTCAACGCCGGTAGTTAGCCCACTTCTCTTTTTACTATGAAAAAAAAAACCAGTTAGGTATATACCGCATTTTCAGAGGAAAATGGCGCGGGATTTATCCGTGTCACCGGAGATGCAGGTGGGGGCCAGTACTGCGTGCAAGCAAAGCGCGCCGCCGCACTGCTGGTCGAGAATGTTCTAGACCACGTGGTCACTGAGCGGCTGGGCTCCAAGGCTGCTAGGATATTTAGGTATAACTTACTGATGTACTACAACAACTTGACTCAGTATCAAAAATTGTCCGAAACAAAACTCTACCTGAGCGCCTGCTACAAACTATTTGTCTTACATACATTACCAAAGAAATACCCTGCCTTCTTGTCTATTAGAAGTCCTGAGGTAACAAACCCAAAAAAAATAAAATAATGTAAAGTTCTGAACTTTTATGGAAATTTTATGCGAAAATTATTAATAACAAAAAATAATACAATATGATTATATGGAATTGCTTGAAATATTTTTTCAAAGGATACAATTAATTATTTTTAGGTTAATTCGTACCAAGAAATACATAGAAGAGGAAGATATACAAAAGAATGCAATGTTACCAAACAAGGAGTGTAAACAGCTTACATATAAACTACTCGAAGAGCATTTTATTAGTGTACAGGTAAAATTTGTTTTTATTGTAAAAATTTAGTGGTTATGATAATATAATATTTTTCTTTGTAATTTCAATACTCAAATATATAAGAAAGACAGATATTACACATTATTTATAGTGTGTAATTTGTAAGGGTTGAATTTTATTGATTTTATTAATGTTTTTTTTTCAGCCAATGAGAAAGTCTCAACATGTTTCAGGACTTCAGAAGGGTATATATTTGTATCATGTGAAATTTTTTGAGGTAAGTGAGAAATACATTTTTGTGTATGAATGTATATTTTGAAATAATAATAATTTTGGTTTTCCGACTCGAAGGACCATTGTGAGCCATTTTCTTAGGCTTTAGGCTTCTTGGCTGCCTTTATAATTTCTGATCAGAAAAATTGTGACGTCCAATCGTTTGCATCCAGCACCCATCAGAAGCGGACGTCAGACACGTCAGAATTCTGATAGTATGCGGGGTCCCTAACAAAGCACTATGAAAAGAGTGCGTCCGGCGGGCATCAGAAATTTTCTGACAGAAAAATTCTTAGAATGTGCGGCCGGCCTAAACATCGCCTTTCGTTTGCTTGTCAAAAGTCACGCACACTACTGTAGAAGTGTCAAATGTTGCCTTTGCTTTCTAAGTAAATAATGTAAGTGTTAGACGTAACTTTTGATTTAATATTTTTGTGGATAAATAGTTGTCAATATAGTCGTCACTGTTTCCTGTCCGAACATGCTTAGCTGTCGAATACTATAAATTGCCGCTTTCCTTTGTCTCGTGGCGCATTCGTACGAATCGTGCCTAGGGGCTCGGACGTTGTTTATACGACGTTCGACCCAACTACCTTCACTTTGCTAATAGTCGCTGACTTGCTGCGTTTTGTTATCAACTACCTACATCAATTAGGTAGCTGTATAGAATCGCCTTAATATAAATGCATGCGCACTTCAATCTGCAGCAGCAAAAGTCGGATTGAGAATCAACACCCAAAAAACTGTTGTCATGAAAACTGCATTGACAAATGAACAGCTGCAAATATCATTAAATGGAAAATCAATTCGAGAAGTACCTACATTTTGCTATCTAGGAAGTATTCTGAGCCCTAACGGTGGTGCAGAGGTTGATATTGAAAATAGAATACAGAAAGCAAAAGCTGCCTTTGCACAGTTATCTCCGATTTGGAAATCAAGTCGCTTATCCCGTCAGCTTAAATTGCGAATCTTCGAGAGCAATGTGAAGTCGATACTGCTATATGGTTGTGAGACTTGGAAAGTAACACAAGCTATCTCCAACAGACTCCAGGTATGTCTGAACAAATGCTTAAGAAGTATATTACGAATTTTTTGGCCTGATACAATTTCCAATGAAGAACTCTGGAAAATAACCAACCAGCAACCTATAGACCAACAAATCTGCTACAGGAAGTGGGGGTGGATAGGACACTGCCTTAGGAGGCCGGATCAAAATATAGCAAAAACAGCTTTAGACTGGACGCCCCTGAACGGTCGTAGAAGAAAAGGTCGTCCCCCTGCATCGTGGAAGAGATCTGTGGTTGCTGAACTAAATAAAACCGGCCTGTCGTGGCAAGAAGTCAAAGCAAAAGCCCAAAATCGACGTGACTGGAAAAAGTTTACTGAGGCCCTATGCTCTACGAGGAGTTAAAGGAACAATCATCATCATCATAGAATCGCAGTACATTCTTATTACATTCAAACAAATATTTAACCCGGCCTCGCGTGTTATTTCTTACATAAGTTATTCATTAAAAAGGTCGATTGCGGACACATTTAATTGTAGAGAAGTGATAAAATGATTAGTTTTAAAGAAAGAGTGTCTGTGTTTAGTGTATATATAGGTGTTCAAAAATGTATGGAGAGATGGGCAGAAAATTCACCTTAATAAAGGTTTTTTCGTACCCACATTACGGAGGAGTAATATTCAAAAGTTTTCGACACGCGTCCCCAATTATAGTGATACGATATAATTTTGTTTGTCAAAATATTTTGTCCATTTAAACTGATTATATAAAAAATAGATGTACATATTCTTCTTTATTGGCGAGAATTACAGGCAGAAAATAATGTTTATTTTGTTGTTTTGTAAAATTTATGATCTTTTTTTTGATGAGTACCAATTTTTGGTCATATCCCATGTGTCGTAGCTTAGCGCGCTCTGTTCCCACCAAATATTAAGACGAACCTCAATCGCCGGTACAGCCTGAAAATCAGCGCTGCTTTTGTGCAGCATTTTGCTGAGGCTGTATCTGTTTGCCTAATTTTAAGATAAATTTTATAATGTGTTTGGCTGTATTTTTTTAACCGACTTCAAAAAAAGGAGGAGGTTATCAATTCGGCCGGTATGTTTTTTTTTATGTATGTACAGTGTACACCGATTACTCCGAGGTTTCTGAACCGATTTACGTGATTCTTTTTTTTTTTCGATGCGGGATGGTGTCGAATTGGTCCCATAAACATTTTATTCGGATAAGCCCAGTAGCTTTTATTTTATGAGCATTTTTGTCTGTGTTAGTAAGTGCCCTTACGCACTAGCGGTTAACCGCGGGGGCGTCTAACCGCGCGGTTAGCCGCTTTCCCATTTTAATATGCAACCGCTTATGATTGTACGCACTAATCATAAAGCGGTTGCATATTAAAATGGGAAAGCGCGGTTAGCCGCTCCCGCGGTTAGTTAGTGCGTAAGGGCACTAAATGTTGCAAGTGCAAGTTTGAAGTCGGTTGTTTTTAACGCAGTTATCACTTGTTGGCAATAAATTTTACTTTATTTCATCAATGCGCAGGTAGTGCAACTGTGCCGCGCGCTATGCGAGGCGAGCCTGCACAACGTGAGCGCGTGGCGGAGCGGCGCGGTGCGGCGCCACGCGCGCGCGCTCGACAAGCAGCGCCGCGTGCGCACCATAGTGCACGGCATGGCGCTGCGCAACGAGCCGCAGGCCAACATCGACGACGTGAGTGTACAGTTACTATATCTATACATATAATAAATCTGTAGAAGGGTCAATTCTGTACATTGAAAATATTGAAAAAATAACTAGCAGGGGGTGTTACTGGATCGATACCAAACCCAAATATGTGATTAAAAAAATTTTTGTCTGTCTGTCAGTCTGTCTGTCTGTCTGTCTGTCTGTCTGTATGTGAAGACATCACGTGAAAACTACCGGTTCGATTTCGATGAAACTTGGTATAATTATACCTTATTATCCTGGGCGTAAAATAGGATACTTTTTATCCTGGAAAAATACGTAGAAAAAAAAATAATCTCAATTTTTCAGTTATCCATAGACGTTGTTCTGTATAGTAGGTACCGCGAACACACGTTGCGTATTATTATAGACCTAGCCGTATTTGGGTCCAATAGATATTTATAAGATGTCAATGTCCGAGTTACTCAAAATGGAGAAATAAACCATCCACGCAAAGACCGACATCCGCGCGGACGGAGTCGCGGGCGGAAGCTAGTCCATACTAATATTATAAATGCGAAAGTAACTCTGTCTGTCTGTTACACAATCACGCCTTAACTACTGAACCAATTTGCATGAAATTTGGTATAGATATATTTTGATACCCGAAAAAGGACATAGGATAGGTTTTATCCCGAAAATCCTACGGGAACAGGAACTATGCGGGTTTTTCTTTGACTGCGCGGGCGATGCCGCGGGTGGAAAGCTAGTGTAACTGTAAAGTCTTACAGTTCTAGTTACTATAAAGTCTGTGTTCCCCGACGAGTACAATACGGAGGTCTTCAAGAAAAGAGTGAACGGGGTACCTTCTAGGAAAGCGCGCTCCATCTTAGGCCACATCTCAGCTTCCCATCAGGCGAGATAGTGGTCAAGCGCTTTCCTATCAATCAATATAAAAAAAAGTTGTCATACATTATTTTGTTTGTAATTTTTTTGAAGTGAAACTTCTTTATCGAGGTTGGAAAAAAATTTAGTGTAACATTTTTTCGTTGCGCGTGACATTTTTCCGTTACGCGCCATCTTTTTCTTATCCTTACCACGCGTGATTCGACGTATTTCTGTAAAGTTGCATATAGTAAATTGTTTTTTGAAAAATAAGGTCATAAAGAAGTTTCACTTCTTACGTGTGTACACTAGTACACACACACATTTTTTTTATTGTATTGCTGCGTAGATATATATTTACATGTGATAAGCGAGCTGTACTTCACCGCACGACGAATAAAATATCATATCACAGTTACGTTTTAAATAATAGCTTTAAGTGTTTAAAAGTAATTAATGTAAATGTAAGTATATAATAATGATCCAACGTATTGCAATACCTGCGCAAGGTTGCAAATATGTTTGTATGCAATAAATGATTTGAATTTGAATTGAGAATATATACTTTAACGCGACTTTTAAGCATGTCATCATCATCATCATCATCAGCTCATATACGTTCCCACTGTTGGGACACGGACCTCCTATGAGGGTACAGGCGATAATCCACCACGCTAGTCAAGTGCGGATTTACGGATGTCACATGTCGTCGAATATTTGATTTTAAGACATGACGGTTTCCTCACAGGAAAAGTGTCAACCCTAGCATTTAACATGCTGCAACACAGTGTCACGGGTCTGGTTATGTTTAGCTGCTCCGAGGCATTTACGAGCCGCAAACGAATGTCAACAACGTGAAGTTCTATTTTTAATATCAATTCCACACAAAATATACTTTCACCATAAATAATTGCCACTTGATATATTTTCTAAGCTGTGTGTGTCACCAATTTGTTACCTATATTGTATTTGAAACCGAATATTATTTTTTATTTTAAAATGTCTTATTTTTTTATGTACGTTTGTCTATTCCCCATCAGGTACTGGAAACGCTTACACCCCCCGAAGTGGCGCTACTACAGCAAGTCGAGAAGCAACTCAAGCAACTCAGTGCTGCAGAACTAGAGTTAGATAGGAATTTATTTATATTGAATTGGTATTTGATGTACTCATAACGATGCAGTTTGAAGAAAAGAGAGGAATATTAAGTTTTATGCTGAGTCGATATTTGATATATCGAGTCAATTTGGGCACAGCAATGTTATTTGATGAATATCTATAACTTTTATACTGTGTACTTTTAAAGTAATGTCCCTAAATCGGAAAAATGAAAACTTTCTGTGTATATTAATAAAATTGTCTTTATTGTCATTTAAAATGATGAATAAAACATCTGTTAATATTCGTAGAACCGTGTTTTAATGGTCCATATCCTATAATACGTAAAGAATTATTATGAACATGCCTTTTTATTAAAAAACTAGCTGCGTCCCGCGGTTCCACCTGCATAAACGAGTTATTCTAAACTAATACGTAACTTTTAATCCCAATGATTCTGCGGGAATATCAGTATAAAAATTTGCCTGAGTTAAGCGCGTCACACTATTTTATGTTAAGATTCTCTAATATAAAACGTTATAGTATCTTAAGGTATCCGGTATCAGCGTCCTGACCGGATACCGGATACCTTAAGATACTATAACGTTTTATATTAGAGAATCTTAACATAAAATATTATAGTATCTTCACCGTGTGTGACGCGCTTTACTTCTTATCTAGCTATCTGTCAATGAAAGTCCTGACAAAAGCGGTTGATTTTTGTGGCGCGAGTCAAAAGAGCAGCAATACGAGCGCGAGTGACCAGCTGCAGCCACACATTCGCATTGGGCGAATCTATGATATATTATAAAAGAGCTAGATACGTTACCCGCTCTCTATTTTGGCAAGAAAAAACTCAGGTAAGTGCCCGAGTTTCACTTAGTCACGCACCATTCAGCGTCGTGGCTGGACGTTCTTTTTGTATTTTAATCGGCAGTTGTTATTACGAAGTACATGAGTGAGACATGTATTATGTCTCGTGCGTGAGAGTGAAAGAGAGAACAACTGTATTGGTGATAATGCGTTAGTAAGTAGGTATGTACTATGTATTAATTACGCTGTTTTTTAGTGCAATGATGTTGGCGTATGCCGCGTCTACTAGTATAATAGGTCATTGGGGCGAATAGCATGAATGCGCATTTAGCGAACGCTGCCACAATGTTGAAATATTAATTTAATTTAACGATAATCTATTTCGCTTGCTGTAGCCGGGAGTCGAACCTACTAAAATCTGTTGATATCCTGTAGCTTTATAAAGATCTAGATAAAGCGAAGTAAACCCGCCTCAAAGCATTTAACGGTGTAGAACATTCCATTTCATCTTGGAAATTAAATGATGTACTATGAATTTAACGTTTACTTCAGACCCTCTTCTTAAATACCTTTAGATTAAAATACAAACCTTTGTTGTATGAAGTTCTTGGCGCCTTCCTCGTTCCTTTTTGTTTTATATCAATAATTATTGTTGTGTACATTATGAGTGAAATGTGTAGTTCTATTTGCAGGTGATCAACATTTAACAGTTTGAACAATAATTATTTGTATATGATAAAAACAAACTGTTTAATAGACTAAATAGATCATATAGGTAAGTATATAAAGGTATATATTAAGTTTGTAGTTGTAGATTTTGTTCAAAATAAAACACAATACACATTCTTAAAATTTTATTTGACCCCATCGAAACTCAATCGCTGAAACAATATACAACCTATAGTGTTTCAATAATTATAAAACCGATAGCAAACCTACCTTCCAACCAAAGTCATCAACATTATTATAATTTATATTAACAATTATATAGATTATGTAAACCTGTTATACAGTGACACCTATTTTATTCACCGTTGTATGCTTCAAATATTTAGATAAAATCAAGTTATGTGTTGGCATTTTCAATTTTACTAAGATAAGATGAAGTCAATTCGTTTTCAAAATTTTAATTTATGGCAATAAAAGTCACCAATTTATAGGCATTGAGAAGTTAACAAGTTAGTGTCAAAATAATTAATTACAGGTATATTATAATAAATTACAAATTGACAATAACTCAACTTTTTAAGTATGTTTAATCCAATAATTATCGTTCAATAAAATATAGTTATACTATAATAAGAAATATAATTTTCCAACATACCGACTTGCATAATACTTACCATGTTTTTAATTGCGTTTAAAATTATCTAATCCAATCAGACTAATAAAAATTAAATATTGCCAAATTTCAATTAACTAGTTAGCCGATATAAAATTTAGGTCACACACATACAACGGCTCAAGTATCGAAGCTAAATTAACGCTAGATTTGACTAAAGTAAATTTAATATTTACATTCGTTTGGAGGCCACCATACTCTAAAAATAAATTGAAATAGTATAGCATCGACTTACGATTTAGAAATTGAATTAGGATAATAATAATCTAGGGTTTAGTGAAATAAAATAAAAAATTTGAAATAGTAATAACACATCGATATTGGGTCTAGAAATTTAATATTTACGAAAAAAAAATATTTTTATATATTATATTTGTTACGTTTGTTCATTTTTCTTATAATAAAACATTAAACCACAATCTTTAAAACGATATTGCTTACTGTTTCGGTATAGGGATATCTTATTTTACGCATATAGTTTAAAATCCAGAACACCTCGTAAATCGTCCTATAATTTCTGGTTTTGCTATAATTATTGGTAGATACTCGTTTATTATCGTAACTTGAATTAGCAAAATGATCTCGTGTCTATAATAATCTGCATAATGGTATGATAAGTGGCTCCAAATATCACGTAATTACGGAAATACTCTATGGAAATGTTAAAATACGGTGAAGACATCGAACTATAATACTACGATATCGCCTTAACCCAATCTTACGTCTTGACTATACATACTTAGCCCGAATTCGGAGTGCGTAATTATAAAGAGTTCAATAAACAGACAGAGCGTATGTACAAAGACGGTTTAATTTGTATTATAGAAACACATATTAAATCGAGTTTTAGCCCTATCTCGCTTATTTCTAAGTCCACTCTACTGTACCACCCGCTAAATGTAACATTCAGATTTTAAAAGCATCTGTTATCGTAGATGTGTGTGCTTATAGTTTATAAAATATACGATTTTAGTTCATTTGCCGTGGACGTTTAAGTATATAGTTATCAATTTATTATTTAAACACTTTACAGGTTACATCCATTAACATTAATTAAAGATTTTATGATACTTATGAATTAAGTAAATAAATAAGCAGTATGCCAAGTAAATTACAATTAAAAAATAATAATCGTAATTTCGAAAAAAAAAAAACAATCTTCCACGACAAGCAAATTATCCAAACGCCATCTATGTACAAAGGAGGAAAACAAGCGAAAATAAAAAATGCAAATAAATTTGTAATTTTACTTTAATTATCAACTAGATATTTTTACACAACTTAACAAAAATACATACAGCAACTAAACAGAGTAACCAAATAAAAAAAATTACATTCATACTATTTGGATTTGGGAATATACTGCTGATTTTGAAGGTGTTCATTTCATTAATAGATCTGGCAAGAAAATATTTAAATTTGAATTTTAAGTATAATATTTTGTAGTGCAATTCATTAGATATTTAGTAAAATCAGCTATACACTCCTACGTCCACTAGAGGTCAAAAATAATCAGTTCCCCTTAATACTGTTTCTGATACGTCTAAAATTTATCTTTACTTCTGTCTGTCCGTAAATAATTTTATTTGTACTATATCACAAAATGTTTAAAAGACAGGATGGATAGCGAAATTTATTAGCTTAAAAATATGGCTTAGCCAAACTCAAATAATATAGCCAATTATAAAAAATAAAACAAATTTATATCTAAATTATATAAGCCGATATAACGAACGCTACATAATATATTGTGATGTATAAGTAATAATTATATAAAGTAAGTTTGTATTTACAATTATTGGAGTCTGGTAACACTGAGATTTATTTCGAAAATATTTGCATAAGTGCAACAATAAACTTAAGCACTGAGTCATGTAATTTTTATATAAAATGATTTATTCACTAAAATGGCGGTAGACTATTGAGATGATATATTAATTATTGTTCATTAAAATACCAGAAACGCAGCTATATTAACATGAAAAAAAATCTACAATCAACTTATATTTTTATACTAAAATTTCTCTCAATCTTTACAATCAGTCGCCGTGTTTGCGTTCACATAACATGCACAATTAATGCAATAGCCAAACTCCATTCAAGCTACAACTAGCGATGTAAATAATCAATTTTAAAAAATAAAAAAAGAAAACTTCCAAATATTGCAAGAACTTATCACAAAAGAATCGTAACCAAGTATTAGGTATACTATATACAATGCAGATACGACTGAAATCTACATATTATAATATCATATATATATAAAGCTACACTACCACTCACTCACTGACTGACTGACATCGGGTTTCTCGGAAACTACGGGGAAAGTTGGGGGGATTTTGACGTGATCGTGTAGAGGTGCTCCCAGTGACCACCGGAAAAATATAGCGATCTCGATCATCTTCGAAAACCAAGTGGACCCCTGGAGGTGCGCAAAAACGGTGGTACCTGGAGGGGAGGTGTCTGAACAAAAAATGCTCGGAACTGGTGGCGATTACCAGGGGTGGTGGAAAAATGGGGATTTTCGCGAAAACAAGATGGCCGCCGTACTTTGCCAAAATCGCCGTTTATGAATCCTTACGTCTCAAATTTGGCTCACGTGCTCTGTTCAAGCCGGCGAATCGATCGGTGCCCCGTTCGAGTAGCTCCGGGCCCCCGTTTCCAACTTCCATACAACGTAAAATCCAACGGCCCGCGGAAATGGTGCGAGTTGGGTGGGGGGTCCCGGAACTAAAAATGATCACCACCCTGGGACGCTACCAGGGAGCCATAGTGGGTCGCTCGATTTTGGAATTTTTCCATTTTTGGCGCAAACATAAAAACGTAAATTAAGACGAGGTGGCGCGTCGCGGAAATACACTCACACCATGTTCGTACTCGCCCAGCTCCCAGGATATCCAGAAAAATCCGAAATCTTAAACTTTCCCACATCTCGCGAAGACGGTCAACGGCCCGCGCAAACGGTAGCAGCTGCATCTGGGGTGCTCAAACTAAACTTGTAGTAGACCTCGAGCAATTACCACAGATAGTGAAAAAAATTCAAAATGGCGGAAAAAATGGCCGCCGCCATACAAATTCTAAAACGGCCCTCGCTGGTCCGATCGCGCTGAAACTTGGCACAGGGGCTTTAATCGAGTCGCATATTAAGTTGGCATACTCATAATCGAGTTTCCATCGCTGGTTTCCGAGTTTCATACAACGCAAAATTCGACGGTTCTCTGAAACGGCGCGAGATAGGTGGGGGGTGTAGAACTAAAAAATGATCAGGAAGATGGGGTTTTACCAGGGCAATCGAGAAATTACAAATTGGACGCAATTTTTTTTCAAAAAATGGCCAATTTTACAAAGCAAGATGGTGGCGCCGGTTACTTTACGATCGGTCTGAAAATTGACTTTTGTGCTCTGATCGGCCAGATTTACAAAACTGCATACTCCGAATTTCTCTCCGACCCCCGGTTTCCATTTTCCATACATCACATAATTCAACGGCTCTCTGAACCGGTGGCAGGTAGGTCGTGGTCGCCAAAGTAAAAAATGCTTCAAAACCTGGTCCGCTTCCAGATATATAAAATTTTTTGTTAAAAAGCGAAATTTTTTTTTCGAAAATTTTGTATGGAAATTTCCATAGTAGAAAGGGTAATTGAATAGCAACGGCAAAAGACGGCCCCGCGGGCTGCTTGCTGCCCGCGCACCGCGCAACCTCGAAGGTCAACATCCTCCCGGAGTAGAAAATATTTATTAACTTTTGAAATACCGCACGAGCCAAGCGAGCGAAGCGAGCGAATCACGGCAGCGGCTGGCGTAAATATTCAAATAGGTGGCGAGGAGCGAAGCGACGAGCGTGTTGGGTTAACTTTTGAATTACCGTACGAGTCAAGCGAGCGAAGCGAGCGAGTCACGTCAGCGGCCGGCGTAAATATTCAAAGAAGTAGCGAGGAGCGAAGCGACGAGCGAGTTAGGTTAACTTTTGAACTACTGCACTAGCCAAGCGAGCGAAGCGAGCAAGTCACGTCAACGGCCGGCCTAAATATTCAAATGGGTAGCGAGGAGCGAAGCGACGAGCGTGTTAGGTTAACTTATGAACTACCTACCGCACGAGCCAAGCGAGCGAAGCGAGCGAGTTGCGGCAGCGGCCGGCCTAAATATTCAAATAGGTAGCGAGGAGCGAAGCGACGAGCGTGTTAGGTTAACTCTTGAACAGTTTATTATGAAAAGTCACTGCCCGCTATCGATAAGACGTTTAAAAAATTCACCAATATTTGAATAAGTAATTTATAAGCAGTTTAGGTAGCGAGGAGCGAAGCGACGAGCGTGTAAGGTTAACTTTTGAACTACCACACGAGCCATGCGAGCGAAGCGAGCGAGTCACGGCAGCTGCAGCGGCCGGCCTAAATATTCAAATAGGTAGCGAGGAGCGAAGCGACGAGCGTGTTAGGTTAACTTTTGAACTACCTATCGCACGAGCCAAGCGAGCGAAGCGAGCGAATCGCGGCAGCGGCCGGCCTAAATATTCAAATAGGTAGAGAGGAGCGAAGCGACGAGCGTGTTAGGGTTGTTTCAAAAATTTAACAATATTTGAATAAGTAATTTATAAGCAGTTTCGACTGACTGTAGAATCGCTGTTAGCAGATGTTACAAATGGAAAGGAAATTCGAATGCATTTTCAAATGACTGAAGATTTCTGCCCTGGGATGAGCCGCGAGCTGCTTGCAGCTCGCGCACCACGCACCCTCGAAGGTGGACAGCCCCCCGGAATAGAAAATATTTTAATCGGGAATTTATAAGCACTTCCGATTTACTGTGGAATCGCTGTTAGCAGATAAAAAGCAAATTGACAGGGAATTTTAACGCATTTTCAAATGACTGAAGATTTTTGTCCCTGGGATGTACCGCGGGCTGCTTGCAGCCCGCGCACCACGCACCCTCGAAAGTGGACAGCCCCCCGGAATAGAAAATATTTGAATGGGGAATTTATAAGCATTTCCGACTGACTGTAAAATCGCTGTTTGCAGATAATAGCAAATTGACGGAGAATTTGGAAGATGGACAGCCTCCCGGAGTGGAAAATACTTGAATGGAGAATTTTTAAGCATTACCGACTGACTGTAGAATCGCTGTTAGCAGATTTAACAAATGGACAGAAAATTCGAATTTATTTTCAAATGACTGCCCTATTGCTTCAACCCAGGGGCAAAAGGGGCTCGCGGGCTGCTTGCAGCCCGCGCACAACGCACCTTCGAAGGTCGACAGCATTCCAGAATAGAAAATATTTGAATTGGGAATTTATAAGCACTTCAGATTGACTGTGGAATCGCTGTTAGCAGAAAATTACAAATGGACTGGGAATTCTAACACATTTTCTAATGACTGCCCTATTGCTTCAACCCAGGGGCAAAAGGGGCTCGCGGGCTGCTTGCAGCCCGCGCACAACGCACCAGCTAGTTTATTTATAAATACATATTATCTGCGTTAAATTCATATCGATGGCTTAAGAATTTATACGAACGAACATACAAGCCGATCTAGAGGAACTATACAAACAATCGCGTTCCGTTTATACATTCAATTTTTTTGTAACTTATCGACTACCTTCTAAACACGGCAGCATTATACCTATGATGAGCTAACGCGTGAGTCTCGCTCAAGCTGTCGAATGACAATGACGTTTAGTTTCTTTTCACGATTGTCAACTGTCCATTCCATCAATTATATACCCGCAAAATTTTACACTAACCGCGTTTGTAATGCCTTAAAATCTAATAACGTCTAAAAAAACGCAAATTTGTTCCAAAAACTCCGGGCAAATCGATTGGCATTGAACAGTCGCAAGGTGAAACCAAACAGTAGTCGCTTGCGATATTTTTAATAGCTTCCCACGTGTGCGTGAACCTCGTACGAATTTTGTGCTCGATCGAACCGTCTCCGAGTGCTAGCGAATTAATTAGAGAATAAACTAAACGAAATTATCTAAGTGGATAATCTCTTACAAATAAGCGAGTCTTTTAAAAACATCACAAGAGTCCGTAGTCCGCCCGAAATCACTGACTGTGAACACAATGAGGCCCCGTCTCCGCTCGCATTACAATATGCAGCAGGAAGCTGAACAGCAACTGCTCGAGCCACCTTTACTTTTCTGTCGTTGATCTGAAATTTGATAAAAATACTCGTTAAAATATTTAACTGGTGAAATGCATGAAATGTCTACATACTACAAAGGAGATAGAACAAAACTACCTATTTGTTTTATGCCTTATACACGAAATAATTATTATTATTGCATCATATAAGAGGTAAAATTATCATGTAAAAGAAAATTTCATAAAAATGTGTGTGAGGACTTACGGGATGAGGAACGGAATGGACAAGGAAGAAAATAATGGGAAAGGTTGTGTTAACTCCATCGGACTTCTGTAAATATTAGGTTATTATTATTAGAAATAATTTTTATACTAATAGAAGCACCAAGGTGATATTTTTTTAGTGGCCAATCATAATATGATCACGTCGTTATCTTAAAATTTTAAAGAAATCTCATTCAAATAGGGAAAGAAAGTCGACAAATTGCGTGAGATCATACAAAAAGTTAATTATGTATGCTGGTTTTAGAGTCACGCTGACCATCGACGTAAAAAGCATAAAACTAAAAATCTCTTCAGTAGGTAATTTTAATATGAATCAGCCGCAGGATCACGATCTCATGTGTACCAGGCGCACACGACTCACTAGGAGTTAGGACATACACACAAGCAAGTAGCACATACCGTGCGAGTTCGGCTCGGGCAGGTGCTCGCGCGGCACGAGGTGCATGACGGTGGTGCGGCCGAGCGGCAGCCCGAGCGCGCCGAGCGTCACCGAGCTGTGCAGGAAGCGGCCCTGGTATATCAGCCGAAGGATCTCCGCGCGCGACACGCACTCTGACGACCAGTCCGCTGGAAATTTATGGTTGATAAATTAATAAATTATTACAGAATTAGCCAACCTATGCATATTTTTCATACATTTTATAGAACTAAATCGTTACTCTTACGTATTCTATAAAATATACTAGTTTGCTGACTCGAAATGATTAAAAAATTTAACAAAATTATAGCTAGTTAAAAAATTGTAATAATGAAAAAATATTACGAATTACTTAAATATGCGCATGTAAATTCCATATTTTAATTTAAAACAATACCAAAAATCTCATAACATATTAAAGCAAATTTATCAAAACATTTTTATAAAAAAAAAAATCTCAAAGCTATCATATAATACCTATATAATATAATATTGCCTGCCGGATAGCCAAAGTAATTCAAAAAAAATTGAATCGCTTTATTTACATTGAATGAAATAACAAAAATGCTGTAAGTCCTACGTAAATAAAAAAAGAGAAAAAAAACAATTTCACGAGATGCCCCCAGAGAGATTTGAACTCTCGACCCCTGGTTTACAAGACCAGTGCTCTAACCCCTGAGCTATGGAGGCGCATGGTTACATCTTTGTAATATCGAATCGTATTCAACAACACGGCCGCTAACGCACACAAGCACAGATATGAATACAACATGCGCAATCTCCGTAGTTAGTAAATATAAACATAGATGGCGCTGTATTCAAAAGTGTAGTGTGAGTGTTTGCATTTCCAATTTTTTATGGATAGATAAAGATAAAGAAGAGTATTTTACAAATTGAAAATAAATAAATACAATACAGGAATTAAAATATGATAGATTCCCGTGGCAAAAAACGGTGGCACTTAGGTAGTATTTCAATGAAAATTATTCTCGTTCATATTGGTGAAACGTACTCAATACAAACTATATCAGGTTTTGTGCCCTTAATACTTTATTAAGTAATATATAACGTAACAAAAACTGCAATAAAAAATATTGATCCAGAATAGTTACTTCTTACAAAATAATATTTAATAAGCTAACAAGGTACTATCACAGACTAATAATGGTACTACTATCGTAATGAATTTATAACTTAATAATTATTACAGCTCCTTACATATTTATCACTGTCTTTTTCCTCTATAAGCTACTTACATCAGTTCAACTGACACTAATAATTGACGTTTAACTCTAAACAGCTGTTTATATAAACTTGGGTTTACCGTATAGGTATGTTTATCGTTATTATTAATAATTGCGGTATAAATCATTTTTTGTCTATCACTTAATGATAACTCTAATGTCAAGACGTTAGTCGACCCTTATTTCTAATTATTAATGCAACAAAAACTAAAGGAAAAAGAGTAACAACTAGAAACAAAAACTACAAATTATAACAGAATCAAATCCGTAGCAATTATCATGATAGCTTATTAGCGTTCAACTCCAATAAATAACGAAGTTTATAGCTCTAGTTAGTGGAAAATTGATTTTATTTACTTTTTTTTGTTCTATTACAGTTTAGACGATACTAGTTTTTCTCAAGACTTCGTTTTTGCTCTTAGTCTTTGCAATTATACTCTTTTACAAGCTAATTAAACACAATTGATTTTTTTTTCAATTGAACTAAAAAAATACAATCTAGTTGGCGTTGGCGATAAACAGAATGAAATACCTTTAATTTATGAGTCTATTTTTTATATTTTAAAATGTTATTTACGTATCTACTATATTTTTGTTATTGCATTACCTGAAGATATTATTTCGTCCATTAATTATTGTTATTAGTATTTAGTAAAGACTATTGATTAATTAAATTGCAAAAACGTATAACCATATTCATGTAATGGCTACCGAATCTGGAATGCTGGTTTCAATATGGATTCGAAAATTTTATTGGGAAATTCTCGGCAGCATGTTCGAGAAATTTAAACAGAATTCTGCTGCAGAGTGGAAAAATTGGTTAAATGCCGATGTACCTACTCTTACATACGAAATTCAGCTTAAAGTTTTGGGAATAGATGCGTGATATGTGAATAATTGTTCGTTACCTAAAAGTTAAAACTAACTTAACAGGTACATCACGAAATTATCATCCATATATTGTTTACTTTGTATTAGTTTACCATTATTATCAAGAAATAATATTCTGCCGTATCTCTATCTCTTCTCTCAATACATTGGAAAGATTAGGCATTATAACATCATTATAGGACCGCGGCTTTAGCCGTCAAGACATATACTCCGCGGCTTAGTCCAGCCAAGGCTCGAGGGGCTATAGCCACAGATTAAACACATACATATACTGGCAATAACTCATCTGGCTACACGGCTATCGCCATAGTAAAAAGAGAGAAGAAGCCAACTCCCGGCGTCTATAGGAGCGCACGGTACCTTAACTTGCGAGGCACAGGGTTTTTTTTTGTCGTCACCTGTGGTTATCACATTGATTTTTTAAATAATTGTATAAACAAACACATGAACGGGGGGCGTGGCCAAGCGCACCACGTACATACAAACGGCGAGATGTACCTTTGTTCGAAGATTCAAATTCAAATTATTTCTTTCTTTCTTTTACATTAGGTCTTAAATTAATTTGTGATTGGAACACTCCTAGAAAGCAAATAAAATGCTTGTGTCAGGAGGTTCTTTGTTCGAAGATAACATACTTATTTTTACTATGTACATACTGGCTATACCAGCCGACTATATCGGCTATCGCAGTACATGTAGATGTTTGTAGCCTTGCGGTATCGCGTGCCGGCAGCCGGCACAACACCTGCGCTAAATGGGATTGCGACTTTAAAATAATCACGCTTTATTTCACTCCTCGGCTCCTACCCACCTACGTCCTGCGCTACGTGAAATCACGTGGAGAAATTAATTTATCGGAAAAGCTGGGGTTACTTGTGGTGTTTCCGTTCTAATTACTTTTATTTAGAAATTATATTCACGTTAAGTTATAAGAAATTAGGATTCTCTGCTTCTGCTTTCTATAACTGTGAAGAATTATAATTTCAGATTTAATATTTTAACAATTGTGTTAATACAGTACAGTATTAAGTAGGTACTAGGTACCCTGAAAGCTGAAACTTATATTCAGGCATGACTTTTCACCATAAAAAACAAATTTTGTTAATACTACGCCGTTAAAACGCCCTTACTCAGAACCCTTGAATCAAATTAAATCTAGTACTAAATAGTTATTGCTAACTAACCCTAGGTTTCGCCTTGACCACAGTTCTATCGACGTAACCTCAATCGACCCCAAGATAACCATCCACTAAGTACCAGCTAAATACGCGTATAATATATAATTACACGCATTTCCGAGATATTTTAATGAGTGTAAATGGTAAATAGTTATGTGTATAGGGCAAGTAATTTTGTATAGCACATCAATAATGTGTATGTACATAATTCATGTTAAAATTCGGCATACTTGTATCATCAGAAGAAAATAAATTGGATATCGATTACAATAAAGATTTAGCCTCTAGCAGTTGTTCCTAAGTTTGAATTATTTATTATTTCGTATTTTCAATTATATCCTACTTCTTAATACGATGTTTCATCCACCTACGAATTCCAATTGAAGATACTGTTTATTCAAGTCATACATACTACGACAACACACACATCCATACAACTTATCAACACACACACACACACACACACACACACACACACACACACACACACACACACACACATTGGTGACTGATAAACTGAGCAATATGCATACTAAGTCAACGTTAACATAAAGCAGCTGTTAATTACCGTCTCGTTAACGTGACTAATTGCCGTTTATATGTTTTCATATCCTTTGTGAGAGCTGCTTTTATTTATTTAATGGTATTAGTTCCAAGTAATATTGATGAGCGGATAAGAATCTTGTTTGAGGTTCGATTTTGAGGAGAAAGTACAGTAATTCGTCTAGCAACTATAACTTCATGAGAATGTCTGAATCCTTGGAAAATATTCTAGACCATAAATATAAACACATCTTTAGAATCTATTTAACAATCCAAAGAAATAATAAACGTAAATACATTTTATTTTGTTTAAAACATTTTTTACGAAAGACGTCTCAAATTGGGCTTTATGATTTTAATTCTTTTGTTCTTTGTTAATATTTTAAGCATTTCTGCGTAGGTTACATATTTAATTATAGTATCGAGTAACCTTCTAATATTTGAGTATTTTTTTTCATTTTTTTACAAACCTCATATTTCGACTAGGTATACATAAACTTTAAAACTTCACATATAAATGAGGAATATATTGCATTAATAGTTATAAAGAGCATTCATACACAGTAACTAATCACAAGGCACACAAGGTCACCGTCTGGCTCGGGTCATTGACCCGCAGCATCCACCGATCTCACACTGTTAAGCCCTTCATCTAACAGACCGCGACCTGTGTCAGATGCATATAGGTGCATGTGGTAATGTTTGTAATGGCCTTAACGTCATACTCGGCTTTTCGATAAATTCAATTTCTATCGAACACGCGAAGCTTAATTTTTATGTTAATTTTAGGGATTTTTCCTTATTTCAGAAATTAAACCAGTCACATTCTATCCAAAACTTGCGAGGTAAAAAACATTAATAGTGTTTTTATTATATCAGCCTCCATAAAATAAACATTATAATATTGCTAAATTCCCAACACATTTTGATAACATTCTGTATAATTCGTAAATCGATAATTTAAACTTTCCGTTCGCTAAACGGTGATGCAAAACTAATTCGAATTCAGACATTCCTATCAATATGTACGGATTTCAAAATACCGAGGTTACAGCCTACATTTCACTTTTATAAATGTTTTATACGGAATACTGATGCCTCGCTGAATGTATAAGTTAACGACTCAATATAATACAACAAGAGACAAGGGAAACTCAATCTCTTTCCTCGTGTAGGTCTAAAATAACTGGTGTATGTAGGTCAATTTGATTACACGTACAATGTACTAATGTATTGGATATTACCCGTTTTATTTAAAAAAAATTATTATTGTCATTTTACTCATTAGGTAAAGCGGTTGGGCTATCGATATCAGTTTAAAGTTTTTTGATATCTGTAATTACGAAATAATCGCCTGTGCACACTTAATGATTACACCCTGTATATGTACAGAGATTACGTATAGCATTTTTGCTTTTGCGCTTTCGACGATATCTTCAGAAACAGTACCAGTAACAGACCTGCTTTTTTTTCTTTCGATCAATATTTGGCACTTCCATGAAGAATTGCTTCTTCGAGATAGCATATTCCTGGAAATATACACTACTTGATACTATTAATATGTGCTGACTCTTGTTGCACTAGCATAGATTGAATAGCTAATCCTCCCAACTGGAACAATAATACGTACTCTGCTTAGTTTGGGTTAAACAAATCCAATTACATACCAATGTAATTGAATATGTATTTAGTATTAATTATTACTGCACTGGTACCATAAATCAGCAATGTACCACAAAATACGTGTACATTCACACAGTACAGAGTCATCGCCCTCCTGCAGCCCTCTCGCCGATCACTTAATTAATTATTCTATTTTTCGCGCGTTGCGTGGGCGGAACGCGACGGCGGTCGGCGAGCGTGCGCCGGCCGGTAACAAACGCACTTAGCTTTTGTTATTGTTGATAAGGCAATCCTGTTTGTAATATGCTTGTTTTTTTGGCATTGTATTGGATTAATTAATGGTTAGGACGTGAAAGACAGGACGACTTAATGATTTCGATATTATTGAATTGTAAAGTCTGGAAGCTACGGGGCTCGAGGGGCTCGAGTTCGTAATCTGAAGTTTTAGTGTGAAAGGTAAGATAAAACCTGAATATCGAATGAATATTATGCATCAAAATACTATCTGGAATGTTATTACAATTAACAAATGAAATCTTAAAATTGAACTAACCTGTAATATAGGTACTTATAATTTATTTCTTTCAAACGCCGCTTGCTTGCTACTAGCCATATCTTTCGACTGTTCTTATAAACAATAATTCTTATTAACACTATTTTGGCTACTACTACTATATCGTGTGTTCCAAAGCTAGAAGGTCTAAAAGAACTATAGGTACACGTGCAATAGACATATCCGAATTCCGAATGTAATTCCAATAATCCGAGTGTAATTTGAAACACTTTACAGTGGCAAATATACAGACAGTGAAATTAAAATGTTTGTTATTACAATGCATGATAGCGTAAGGACGGTCACAGTATTTTAAAGATGCTCTTATCCAGAACTTATATTTTTTATAAGTATTATAAGAACATTTTTGTTTTTCACATCTTACCCCGCTGTGACAGTAAATGAGAGTTGCAAACAAATTTTAAACAAACACAGATAGGCAGATCGAAACACACCTCAAGGGCAGTTTTACAGGCTGTATAGTGTATATATTTGGGGGCCTAAAAAAAATCAAAATATTCCTTGCCCATCTGTAATAAAAAGAAAAGAGAAGCTTTGAATTGATAAGATGTTGGTACGTGAAATCTTGTAGTTCCGGATTGAATATGCCAGCTCAAATGTACCGAATTATGTAATTGTGGAGGTGGTTGTCATTATTATTAATACAAAAACGTTCTATTATTATATATCTTTATTTTTAACAATGTTACCTGACTTCATTTATAATTTAAAGATGATTTAAAATCACGCTAATATTATAAAGACGAAAGTGTGTGTGTATCAGTTAACCAGGTTCTACCAGGCAAGTTAACATGGTATGGGACAAATAAGTACGAAACACTCAATGAACAAGTCAGACTAGCACTTGGCTGGTTTTTATTTGTTAGTATCGCTTATTTTTCGGTTCTATTAGCCGTCCCCTATGCTGCGCTAACGAGCTTTACTATACTTCCTATAATTAATTTTACATTGGAAATGGTAAAATATATATTACATGTTAATGTTTTTATAATCTGCATTAAATGGTCTTTCCGAAAGTATTTTTTATAAACCAGGTTTAGTACAAAAATATAAAAATATACTGGTTTGTTTGGATTTTGCCACTGCCAAAAGTTCATTATTTTAAGGATTGTGACATATTTTGCTACGTAACCCTAAAAAACTGGTATGGGGAATGAATCAGGCATCATCTAGTTACCTGAAAACGATACCAAACTTGACTCATAGGTCCAAATGGCTCCGCCAGAACTTATTTTCGGAGCGCCGGGCGCTCTTTTCTATAACCCCCCCTCCCTCCTTTCTGCAGGGGAGTAAAGACTGGCTACCGGGCGATTTGGGCTTAGGTGGACGAGTACAACATTGATACCAAATGGCATTGCTTTACTCAAAAATGTATACCTTTCCATACAAGCATGCCCATAAGAAAACGGACTATAATGTATTTTCTTTCTTTAATGGAAATATATTAATAGACGCTTTTAATATAACTTATCGATAAATTTTCAAGACCATTACGCAAACGCCTACTAAAATGTTCTATAATACATTTTTATACAAAGACTAACTGTATGTTGTTCTAACGTAGGTACTCTTATCACTAGTGTTGCCCAAATTCAGTCTTGGTCTTGCAGTCTTGGTCTTGCGTCTTGCGTTTTTGCAAGACCAAGACCAAGAACAAGACCGCGTATTTTTAGCAAGACCAAGACCAAGACTGACCGTGCAAGACTTGAGCAAGAACAAGACTTAGCCTGCAAGACTCTTGCGTCTTGCAACTAGGACTTAGCGCTATTTCACTGAGTAGTTAGGTGTAACAGTTCGGTGTATAACTAGGTAGGTACGCTTAGGAATTCTATGAGACGCAAAAAACTGTATCAAAGAATATGAAAAACTGGACCTATGCGCATTACTACCATAAACAGCGAATAAAAAAAATATCTATTAAAATCAAACTGAGTGCATGCATAGTTATGTTTTAACCATCGCATCGGCACTTTGATAATGCGACATCAAAGGTTTTGTACTTACTTCTCAAAGAAATTTGCCGCTTTTCGGAAGTACATGGTTATGATACACCCATGTACTTCCGAAAAACTTGGCGGCTTCTTTTGAAATCTAAAACAATCGTGGCCGCCACGCCGAAATCATAACATTTGACACTATTTGATTGCCGCCATAGGGCGTAGGTATACTCATGCAAAATAATTTCGAATTTATTTAAGAGTACCTACAGGTGTTCCATAGAATAAATAAGTTTCAGAGTGCTTAGAATGAAAATGAATACATTATACTGATCACGCAAGTAGTATTATGATTAGGATAAAATGGTAAGGATAGGTAGTAGATGTCATATTAATTCATTCTAGTAAGTATATATTATAATATTGATTACTTATATGTTTTTTTTTATTCAAATAAATGATAAATCGTAAAACTCTTTTATTAAATTTCTTATAATTTGAGGGTTCAATCTCTTTCTAAACAGATAAGTATTTTTCTTTAAAATACAGTCAAGTTATTTGTAGGTAATTAATTTTTTTTACATGTTTTAGCAAATGTAAGCTTAAATGAAAAATAATCAAATGTTTAAATCATAAATGTTTATTAAGAAACAGTTAATTCCATGGAAAACGACATATAGGTCAGTTGATTTTTCGAATTTCTTATCAAATCTTCAGTTATTTATTAATCTGCTTGATCTTTACTATGGCTATGTTAATTCAAGCTCACAATGTTCCAATTCTAATACGTTTTTCTAAGATTTAAAGTAAACTTTAATAAATAGTAATAGACTAATAGGTAATTGCAAGACTTGCAAGACTCTTGCTGCAAGACCAAGACCAAGACCAAGACTGGGAGCGCAAGACCAAGACCAAGACCAAGACCAGATGTATTGGCGCAAGACCAAGACCAAGACTGGCTAAGTCTCGTCTTGTTCTTGCATTTGGGCAACACTACTTATCACTAAGGGGTATGAAATATAGATGTTGAACCATTCTTTTAATTTCTGCATAGTCATACAAAATTTCATGAGAATCGGTCCAGACATTTCGGAGGAGTATGGTAACTAACATTGTGACACGAGAATTTTATAGAAAGAGAAGAAAATCTTGAGAGCCGTAATGCACGTATTGATTACCACCACGTAAAACAAAGAGGGTGTGGATTAGCCCATCTGTGTGCACTGGGGACAAATGGAAAGTAAACGGAATTAGCGCCCTTTGATAAGAATTCCGCCCTTGCTGATTCTGCCGATACGGCTGAAATAATGTACGATTAGATTCACTATCGATTCTATTGTACGCAACTCGGAAGCACTGAATTATTCGATAATCCAATTATAACATTGCATTGTTTAAAAGTACCCAAAACTTATGTTAACATAGGTAATATGCGATGGTAAATATAACACAGATTAAAAAAGTGCTTTATAACATTAAAATTCCAAAAACAAACTAGGTTAAGACAAAAGCAATAACCTTCGGATAAAAATTAGTTTATATTCTATAATAAAATATGAAGCACTCTTTCGGGAGCACTTGTAAAATCTTCAATAGTCGACGATGCGTGTACATAAGCCCCGGAATTAGTTCTCTTTGCCCGGTTCCCCCCGCGGGCATCGCATCCTTGCTGCGTGTCCATTAAACGAGCGTCGTTTATTTTTAGTTTCTCTTTAATTACTTATATATGTGTATCTGTGTCTATGCAAATTTATTTTCGGATTAACAGAAATTAGCGTTTCTGTGTTGCTAATATCAAAACAAGTGCCGCGTCTATTGAAAATATTGGATATATATTTTTTTCAATTCGCTCGTCTCCCGGCCGCACGAGGCTGCCAGTCGCCGGGAGGGTTGCATCTGGCTACTTGCACTTTGCAGCACAAACGCACTTGTCTACGCAAACATCGCCGAACCGTACCGTTCGTGCACAGCTGTATTTGGAATCCTTTTTATTTGTGTAAGTAAATAAATTTCCTTCCGGAAGGCTTTCGTATTGTCTTTATTTTCAGGAAATTCTATGATGGCGTCTATAAGTTTGGAAGGGATAAGGAATTTTTTTTCAAAAATGTAAAAAAAATAAACTTATTTAAGTTGGTGCATGTCAGATCTAAATGACTAAAAAGTTCATTCATTTAAAATTAAACCAAGTCTTTAATGTAATCTTAGCTCCTGAATCCTGATGCATGTTAAAAAAATTCAGTTCCTTTCTACGTTATATATGTAACAAAGTATATCTAATAAAGGGAGCACTGCTGACCTGACCTTGTCAGGCTTTATTTTAATTTCACCTTTGAATTAAATGCAGCACGTACACGCCACAACTGTGAGTGCTCTAGAAACAAATACTATATTTTACACGATTTTTCTCTATTATTATAGTGTTTTAACTTATATTGAAAACAAAAATTTATTTCTGGCAATGTATGAGATTGTGAATCACGTAAAATTGTCATGAATTAAACTAAATTGTTAAAGTAAGCTAAAACAAATTATATTGTCAACTAACGCACATTTAAATGAAATATTATCAAATTAAATTCTGTAACTATTTATCCCTCTTAAACTTTGTACAAAAATACGCCCCATTTACCATAAATTCAATTAAAAACGACCATAATCCACAAGAAATTACTTCCACCTTTCCAAAATATTAATGACACAGGAAAAGAAGTATTAAGTACCAAAATAATAAGTGTCTACATAAATTATTTTGCGCGCCATTACTGCCCGAGATTCACACTTTTTATATTAAATCGCGCCATCGAGTACCCCATTAGTGCTTTATGGGAGAAAAGTCATTATAATGTCATGAATAAGGTTTTTATTTCCATAAAAGTATTACGTTGGACCCACACTCGATTGAACATGCCTATCTGAATCCTTATGAATTATAGCACTGGGTATATTCGAAAAAAGGCGATCGAGCACGGTAATTGCAAATTGCAATGTATGTGTTTTTATAATAATATTTCCATAAACATAATTTTGTAGACGATATAGACGACGTAATTCATCATTAATTTAATTTATTACCAGAAGTATTACCTAATCCTTTTCATAACCAGATTACAGCGCATTTTCAGATTGCGCCCCTACTTTTGTTGTTCAAAAGTGTCGATCGCTTACCATTTTGCGAACCACTAGGTTGCGCGCTCTATCAAAAAAGAGTTCTATACATCTAATGGGTTAAGTGATAAGTTTGTAGTATTTACCTTCAGGCCAATTGTCGTAAACGTGTAGCGCTATGTCGCCGGCCGAATCCACTGGACTGAACACGAACTCCTTCGTCTTCCCCGACACGAGGATTAATCTTAGATTTATCTGGAACAAGTGATACAACGTTAAGTACTGTGTTGTTGCGTTCTGTGTCCAATATCCATTCTGTACATATAGAAGACCGATTTTATTTTAGCAACATCTTATTGCTCTTAGTACTCTGTTGCAGTCTGTTACTGTTATAGTTGTGTACAGAATAACTAGATTACATTATTTTTTGTTCCATTATTTTCTTCCGAACTGATGGTTTCTTACAATAGTTAACATGAATGAATGTGAATACGCAAAATGAATAACCATTCTTTATACTGTGGCATTATTGTATGTATGGAAAACTGACGTAGTAGAGAAGCAAAAAGTCTTTGAGTTTCCAGCTTTATACAATTATCAAAGTTAAAGAATATATGTATTTTTAAAGCATTACAATTTACATCACGTCCTTCTACTTGAAAATGAATCTGAAATGGTACCTACTATACAGGTAGGTACTTCATATAAGATATTACATATAGCTAATGTCGGCTGACATTAATATATTCTCAACAGAAAAAATATCCAAGGGTATATTATCCTCACACTGTAAGGGAGCATTCAAGTAATACGTAACGCAATTTGGGGGGAGGGGGGGGTCTCGTAAAACGTTACGATGCGTTACAGAGGCGGAGGGGGTCTTTCTTACAACACGTTACGTAAAATTGTTTTTTAAAAAAAAAATAGGGAATTAAAACTCCAAAATTGGCAACCCTTTTTGTTTATATTTCAGTGAATCCCTAGATTGTATTAAACATCATTTATTGTTGTTCTCGTTGTCAGTATTTGTTAGTGATGATGATTATAAACAAAATACGCAGGTGTTGCGGATTAAAAACCTTTTGTTTTATTTTGTATTAATACTGTTAAGGCTATTTACATTTATTAATTAAAGCTATACCAAGGATAAAATCTGTAACATAAGTACTTTTTTTCGACTTCAGGGTAAAAATGGTCACTTGGAGTGTTACGTAACGTTTAGAGAGTGGGGGGGGAGTATAGAAAAACGTTATGGTGCGTTATAAGGGGGGGAGGGGGGGTCAAAAATCTACAAAAATTGCGTTACGTAATACTTGAATGCTCCCTAACCGAGATAACAATATATTTTCAAAAACAAGGGAAAGTCTGATAGTCTTCATAACGTTATCATAAATCAAACAACGCCCGTAAAAAATACTAAAGCAACGTGAACTGTTTAAATTAATGTTATATCTATAATCTTTATGATCTACCCTCGTCTTTGTTTGCATAATGTGAATTTATGTCCATGCATTGTGATATATTGTTTGATTTCTAGAATATATTTTATTTTTAAACTCTTATCACTCAAAAACATCGTAAAAAAGTATTCAAATAAGTTGTGTAGGTACATACCGTTTATATATTATTGTTTTGTATTTAATTAAAAAATAAAAATTATGTTCGACATTTACATAAATAAAATTAAAGCACAACAATATCATATTAAAAAAACAAAATAAAATAAAGTCAAAAAATAAAAAAGGACCATCGACCCTGCCAGGATTCGAACCTGGAATCTTCTGATCCGTAGTCAGACGCGTTATCCGTTGCGCCACAGGGCCGGTTGGTAAATCCTCAAAATTATCTATTACATTATTTCAACTTGTTACATAAGTAGATTTGAGTATAAAATATTAAACATAATATTATAATTTGTGTTTATCAATACTTTTAATAAGTGTCTTTTAAACGTTTAAATTATCTTTTATGAAAAAGGTTGGATTATTAACAAATACATTACTATAATATTATTGGCTGATTTTTTGGGGAAAAAATTAAATGCTTTAAAGTTATTACATAATTACATATGTATTAGTATATATTATAGTTAATACATATATATATATATATATAGTTTTATTATAATATAGTTATTAATTATTATTTATTATTATACTTAGTTATTTTTATTTCAAAATATTGGAACCTCTAACACAAAATTTATTTACACACTATATAATTTTCTGAAATCCATCAGAAAATACATTTTAATAGGAATTGCCTTAAACAACACGGCTTTCAAAAAAACATTATTAAAACCACTAAAGCATAAAGTTCGTCTAAAATATATTTTGAAAAAGCTACTTTCATATAACACACTGCGCCCAGGGACACCCAGTGTTACGTCGGCCATATTTCATTTTTCCCGCCAACCGGGAGCTATCCGCCATTGTTATTTTTGCTGGCTTGTGGTCGTGTTGCGAAAGCGCGGGAGATTTAGCATATTTTCATGCATTTACGTTGCTTATTATGCCATTAGTGTATTAAATACGGCCCCGTTTTGAAAGAGCACATTAATCTTACTCATCTTTATTTACTTATGAAAAATTTATACGAGACCACCCTCAAAATAAACAATTTCCTTAATAGACTTGAAACATACACAATACAGCTGACGGGTTAAGGTCAAGCTCGCATCTAGACCAAACTTGTATTAATTTCATAACAATTACCCTTAATTCCTTTTAATTACAAGTTACAACCCATAGAAGGAAGGCAAACGAAGCACATCAGTATGCCTTCATTATGCAGCATGCAGCGCTGTTAAGAGGTTTACCTCATTAACTCGTACCAAGGATATATACCAAATACCAATATAAGTAAAATATTAAAAGAACAACGTTGCAGCAGTGGACCGCATTGCAGAGCTGGCGCGGGGGGAAGCGTCTTCGGAAGAGAGCTTAAAATTGATTGATGCAGCAAAAAATTGTCGACAGTCATCCAATCAGTTTGGTGATGTTTAAAATGATCGTAGGGTGAAATTAGCAATTCCATAAGGTATGAAAAATGTTCCAAGCAATGCTACATTTACCTGAGTAGATGATGACAATCTTTATAAATTTAAATTTAGATGCGAAATAAATTTAAATTCAATACGTAAACGTCTTCACAATATATACTATACTAGCTTACCGTCCGCGGCTTCGCCCGCTTTCTCTAAAACGATTTGAGATTTAAACTATCCTATCTCTCAAGTTGGATCGAACTGCACATGGTGTGCGAATTTTATTATAATCGGTTAAGTGGTTTAGGAGTCCATTGAGGACAAACATTGTGACACGAGATTTAATATATATGTATATTAACTTATTAAGACTACATTCTTGACTTAATAGCTGATAATAATTATTAGTGTTCCCTGCTCATTAACAACCACATCAACACGTCAATGCATTTGCACCTAACTAATAGACGCACGACCTTTCGAATGACACTCCCTAGCAAATGTATGGCTCACATCAAAGGCAACTTAATCAACAATAACCCGATCATACAGCAGCAAAAATCAATCAACCATTTCTACCATAGCAGCAGTATATTATCAGTAGGGTAAGTCAGCACCTGGCACGATGCCAGCGGCTCGTACGCTAACCGACACTACACATCTTGAGTGCACTGTCTTCCACATTCAAGGTCTGCCCACATCGATTGGTCGACCGTCGATTCTATAGCGGCATGTGGCTCGTTATTGTTTTGACCGTTATAATAGCTAAAGCTATTGCTTTAATTTAGTTACGATCAGTTTTATAGTATCTGGATACGAGACCTTTAGCTTTCAGTTTGAATTTAAATATTTTTATATTTGGGTTAAATATGCTATCACGGATATAACCGGGTGGGGATGAAGCTGGCACTTAGGCTGGTTGCAGAGCTTGACCGACCATCAGTGCGTACGTCAGTCGCGCTTGTCATATGTATGGAAATTCATAAAACCGTTCATAGCTAGACCGACCATACGCACGCGTATTGTCATGCGTATTAGTGTCATAGTCATACAATTGTTGATGCGCATCGTCAGGACCGACGGTACGCACTGATGGTCGGTCAAGCTCTGAAACCAGCCTTAGGATAAAAAGTTATTAATAACTGTTATTTGTCAGTACGTTTGTTACTTTGCGAAATATTTTACGATTTCGATAAAATGCTATCAATTTATCAGAAAGTAGAGAATTATTTAAATATCATTCATTATGTAAAACAAATATCAATAATTATTTATTATACATAATATATAGAGGTCGATACAGTTCGGTGTAGTAAATAAAAGCATAATATTAAGTTAAAACTTAAAAGAATCAGAATTTTTCATAACAATATACCAAATGCAAATTTACATAATAATGCTGAAAGGAAATACATGTTGTTATTTTAATTACTAACAACTAATATTAGCTGTTGCCTAATACGATTTTCTTTAGAAGTATCGTTATCATCTATTACATGGTGATTAAAAACAAAATAGCAAGCAGTTCATATAGATTAGCTATTTGTTTATGTTTTACTTATGCCATACTAGGCTTCCGCCAGCGGCTTCGCCTGCGCAGTTATAGTTATAGTTCTCGTTCCCGTGGGATTTCCGGGAATGCGTCATTTTCCCGGGATAAAAAGTAGCCTATGTCCTTTCTCGGGTATCAAAATATCTCCATACCAAATTTCATGAAAATTGGTTCAGTAGTTTAGGCGTGATTGAGTAACAGACAGACAGACAGAGTTACTTTCGCATTTATAATATTAGTTTGGATTTAGAAGTTATTATTACATTAATTAAAAAAAATATATTATTTACCTCTTTTGTCTACCATCAATTAGTTTAAGTAAGAATAAAATAAAAACGTTTTGTAATTTCGCTTCTCCAGCACGAGCCTCCATAGCTCAGGGGTTAGAGCACTGGTCTTGTAAACCAGGGGTCGAGAGTTCAAATCTCTCTGGAGGCAGCATTGGTTGCTTGCTTTTTTTTAATTTTTATTTTTGGAAAAAAATCACTACATACCTTTAATTTTTTTCACAACACACCATTTACCTAATCTGTTGATAATTTGTGTACATATTTTGATTTTTAATTTTCAACAGCCCAGTAAATTCTGTTAAAGAGCTAATTTGTTTTGTCTACTTTAGGGAAACATTTAATATAAAAGGCAATTGATCTTGTAAATACGTCATTGATATTTAAAAATAATATTGGGTACCTACAACACCGATACCTATATTTGAATTAATATAATAAGAACAGTTGAAATATTACTAAAAAGATAATGTAGTACCTATCAGTAATAAAAAGCTTACTATACAGACTACCTACCAGTCTATAGAGTAAATACAAAACAGAGGCTTCAAGTGCTATAGTTTCGAGCATCACTAAAGAAGGTATATAACGAAAGTTTACCCTCTTAATTTAGAGGGAGAGTAATACAGGCTAATGGGAAATATTCAATGAGCTGCCCCAGAGGTCGGGGAAGTTAGCGACATCGATCCACGGTTAAGTCGCATCAGCTCTATCAGGTAACTTGGATCGAACACTTAACTTGGCTTACATTTGAATATCTAAACTTAGCTTTTCATAGAGTAGGTTATTTCAATGATTTTTTGGGGCCACGGTTGATAATAATAGATCAATGGAATTTAATTCAGCCAATGCATGATATAATTTTAGTGGTCAAATTAAACCTAAATGTTAGTAATAGATTTATACGTATAATGTTGCTTTTTGATCCATTAATTGGTCTAGCTATACGATGGTGAAAATTTCCAAATTTTTATTAATATTATTGATAAATTTTACTTTAAAAGCACGGCAGTTCTATGTTTGTTTATTCTGTGGAGTTTTAAAATAACTTTTATTTTTGTTTTAACTTTTTTCTAAGATGATTCTATATTACGCGTTTAAAGAATTATTAACTGAAATGATACTCTTCAGTCATCATCATTTTTATCATTTGATAAATAGTATCACATTCAGAATTCGCAATCAATTCCCGGACATGCTGACACAGACGATCATTTATACGACACAGCAAAACGAACAAACGTAATAACACTGCCATTATCATAAGGATAAAGGTTCCGATCCATTGCGTGATGAACAATAAGCGATAATGTTGGCCCCGGGCGATAGGCCGCCTATAAATCAACGCTGCCTTAACCGCCTATTGACCTGTTTCCTTTGCCTCATATTTCAACGAATGAGCGTAGGTTTATTTTTCTACATTTTCCCGAAAGCCCGCGGGAATAAAGCCCGTGAAAGCCTCCAAGTCGGAACGTTATTAGAGCCGAAATAATTCGCGTAAGGAATTTTAATAAGTTTCCCCCCACAATAGAACGTTGGATAAATTATAAAATTTTAATGAAAAATATCAAAGTTTAAAATAACATCGTGAACGGCGCGGGCGTTCCAAGCTTTTGTTCAACTATTTGCTAAGGACTACAGACGCAAATTCATCCACACATACAGGCCGTTCTTTATTTATAGGATTACATGAATGTTTATACAGAAGCTTGGTTTCCATATTAAATCTGATTGTAATTCCTAAATGAAAGTTGCAAGTTAGTCTAATTTTGAATAGGTATTATACCTATTCAAAATTATGCGATCTGCTTAAATCAAGCAAATATGTACTATTACATTAAAGATATACTATATAGCTTTCCTTCATTAGCCATCTAATGGAATAGTTGCAGACAAGGCAAATTCACGAACAGATAATTCAGCGATTGTGGAATCATCTGAACTTGTGCAATTAATAAATCAAGAGCCAGTTTCACTGACTGAAACATAAATGCGCAGCAACACTTGTACGAGTACCTAGTAGGAATATATTTTGTCTATCCAGTTGGTATTTCACAACTTGATGTTCAACTCAAACTCTTTGAAAATAAAAGAAAAATTCGTGTTGCCAGCTTTAATAGACACTTTAAATTGTAACTATGTCATTCGCGATGGATAAATTTTGCTATAAGAGAAAATAGGATAATTTACACCAGTCCAAGCGCATGGTCTGAAGCTTATTTGAAAATAAAATCTAGATAAATAAAAAAGCACAATGTAGTATGACCAATCCCCATACGCAATTTGATACGTATATACTAAAAGCTATTTAATTACAGATAGGTTTAAACATATCGATGTAGATCCGAAGCAATCAGATCGAAACGGTAACGATAGCCGTCAGGTTGCGGTCGTGTGCGCTAATCTAGCAATTACAACAATTTTACGGACCCATTTGGTTGCCTACCCGCAGAGCGCAGAATCGATATGTCACAGGGCTGTCCAAAACAGATTATTGTTCCTAATTTGAACATATTTTTAAGGCGATGAGAGCTCATAAGGAAAGTAGAAAGGTTTTTGAGACACTTTGCAGCTTCATCTTCGTTTTGTCTGTTGTTACTTATATCAATCTTTACTCCGAACACCTCTTTGTTTCTTCTTCAACTCAATGTTAAAAGTGAGTGAAGACTATGTTTATATTAGCCAATATCGAATTAACTTTTAAATAGTGGCTTAACACTACATAATCGATAGTTGCTCGATATGGAACAATCTACAAAGCGAAAATAATCTTCTTACAAATGAAGAATTCAAGAAAACATCAATCTAGATTAAACAGCTGACGTTTACCTGGACGTGTAAGAATTCATCCATTTCTCTAGAGAATTTGATTACATCTAACAAATATATAAGGGCACTTAATCCGTCCAATTTCTCAACGGTGATAGCCCTCAGGCACGACCTACTTCAGCGCTCCCATTCACCCTGACTCTGAAATTATAACGAATCGAATTGCTAGCCTCGATTAGACAGACTTTATACGTGCACGAGCCTAATGTCCGAGCCTCACGTTACCAACTACGACAGTTTCCATAACCGTTATTAATTATGGCTTAGATTTAATGTTACCTATCTGTATAACTATTATCTATTATTATAATTTATAGCTGAAGTGTTACCGTTTAAATGTGGACGTCTCATCAGCTGTACAATTAAAGCAATATACCTTTCATATTTTAATAATCATATTTACGTTTTATCTTTCGCATACTTATTTGCTACTCCATTGTGTAACGAATAACTTAATAAATGAATGGACCTCCAAACAGGCTATTTATGTACAATAACAATAATACTATACAAATGTAATACAGTGAAATCCCCAGTGAAACACGTGAAATAGCATTACCAGTTTTGCCTCGCCTAACTGGGACTTGTTTATTTTTATTAGCCTCCATGGGGATTCAACCCAAGACCTTTCCTTACACCAACTACCATCTCTATTCCATCCTAATTTATTGTACTGTTATATTATTAAACGGTTCCTTAATTCTTAATCGTGCCGTACTAAACCTAACGCTACGAAATATTCATTATATATGACTAGCTTCCGCCCACGACTTTGTACGTGCATCCCCATTTTTCCCCGTTCCCGCAAGAATTTCGGGAAATCCTTTCTTAGGGGACGCCTACGTTATGACATCTACCTGCATGCCAAATTTCAGACCGATACGTCCAGTGGTTTGGGCTGTGCGTTGATAGATCACTGTATCAGTCACCTTTGAGTTTTATATATTATATAGATGTCGAGTAAATATAGTCTCCAGAGTTATAATGTCTTATCGATGATGACATAAAACTAGTTACAAAAGGATTTATTACGTACATACATAGTAAAGTACGTCAATATAGTAAGGCTAGACTAATCAGGCGCTTTATCCGTTGTCCAGACATGTCAGTTGGGGATTATGAGATGTGCCCGGACTTATGGCTACTTCAACCAACTTTCATATTATACGTCTGACCACAAGAGGATATTTGTAGTACGATAAGATATTTATTTTAGTCGGCTCTAACTTTACATATCTTGGTAGACGATAGTTTGGATATTACTTAAGTATGAATGTTTTTGTTTCATTTATTTAGACATGGTTAAAATATACGATACCTACTATATTCTAAAACATGGAATGTAAAAATAGTATAAGACCAAGCTTCTAAGTTTAGATATAGGTCAACTGTGTGCTAACTTTCACTAAGGAAATACTTTTATTTTTAATCACGATAGATGCTAACGATGCTGAGGAAAAAGAGAAAATAAAGTCATGGAGGATTTTATAACTACATTTATGAAAGGTCATAATTATACTTTTAGAAAGTAACTTCCGAATACTGAAAAGTAAATCAATATTGGGACGTGCCTGAACTCACTTGAAGAACAACTCCCACAAGAAACGAGACTTCTTCAAATTGACTAGTATTTGACTTTGAGTATTGGACAGAAAGTGACCCAATTTGTCAAAGTTGAATTCTTTGTATATTTCATACTATTAATTACTATTTCCTATTGAATTTATTGAATTCAATAGGAAATAGTATAATTGCACACACCAAGTTTATTAACGTTCGATTGAGATGGCTGTCGAAAACAGAGCTCATCTAAGACAGCAGGGAGCGTGCACAATAGCACATCACCCAAACTCCCTCGAGGGCATTAAGCCTCAGGAAATTACGCCAGTACCGGTAAATAATATTAATGACCGCATTATCGCCAACCTGTCGTTGATAGCACGATATAATAAGTAATTAGGCCGCGCTGACCACTCCTCGATACGGCCTCTTGGGAACGAAATAATGAGGAATATTTCCAGGCTTCCCACGATATTTTTCTTATTGAATGGAGCAATAATAATCCGACCTATATTAATATCGAATACTCGTGCGTAAATGCATGATTGATCAATTACATTTTATTCATGAGTAATTTTATGAACTATTTCAGGTAGAAATTTTCATTAAAGGACACAAACAAGTGCGACATGAAATTGTACAATATACATTATAAAGTTTTATAAAAGTCTTTCATTTTTAATTAAATCTGAAACAGCATCTAGAATATAGCTTATTACAGCTATGTTCAAAACATAGGATGGATCCTTGGATGGATCTTATTTAACTACCTGATTCCAACAGATTCGTGTAATTGGCTTGCGAGTTCTGATTAGGGTTAATTCCCCGTCTGCAGATGGAATGCACTACGACAGTCATACAGGCATCTGCATTAAAGATTGTGTAATATAGGCCTGTATGTCGCATCGTGTAATTATATCCATTTACATTGCTGGCACGTCGCCAGCCGCCCACCAGGCGCGGACTTCTAACGGCACTAGGCTTTGGCCCTTTATTGCCCCAGAAACACGAAAATTTCATCTACTTGTCAATATTTATATTGCAAAAATGTAAATTTTATAAATTTTGTGAAGCAGTTATATTAATGGACAAAAAGTCTAATTTTTGCGCCTTCACTAACACTTATAACGGCTATTTCTCTCAATGAGAGCGGATGTAACGGATGATACGATGAATCATTTGGAACTGTGCTGTGAAATTGGTCACCATGCACGGGGGAATTAATTACTGGTAATTATGGTGCAAGTCGTCGAGACTTAAGATTGAAAGTATCCATGCACTCACTAAGTAATACCTTCAATTTAATTACATTTTGGGGCTTTATTCTTAAGTCCGTGCCTGCATGTCGTCTAGCAAACATCATGGCAACTATGGACAACAAAACGAGCCTAGACGTAAATATTTCGGCCATGCTAATGTCGTGTTTTGTATAAATAGTGATGAGGTTATGGTATTTGGGTGAGCGAGATCGAGGGAATTTATTGCTTGTATTTAAAGTGTTCTAATTTCAGAACTTGGTAGAATATTTTTTTATCTTTTGATAAATGTACGTGCTCTAGGGATTCATTTAAAATGAAAGCACGTGTGCTATGAAAAAAGTATGATACATTTTTCATTTTCTTGAAGTTTGTCTGTTAGTCAATTATAAATTCGGTACTTTCTTTGTTGCGAGTTTGACATAGTTAACGATGTAGGTAGTTACTTTTGGCAACAATACTGTTTAAAGTTGTGTGCACTTATCGGTTATCTATTATGTATAACTGATAGTATAAATTTCCAAAGTTTGTTCAAGTTATGAAAATGTTCGTTCCCCTTTACATGCAAAAACTGCTAGTACTTACACATTTGGCTGAAACTGACGTTCGACGTTTTTCCCGGGAACCATACGGGCAAACTCGGTCAGTATTGGAAATTTAAATGAGGAAATGCATAAAATTAATGTTACTTTTTTTTTAAAGTTCTATGGTATGTGTCGTGGTATGTAATCGGGTTATCTATGTATATTAAAGAAAATAACTTAGTCAGAATCAGACTCCTTATTTATGAAATTCAATATCTTTCTCAATGTTTTCATACACTTTCGTTAAAATATCACCCAGTCTCAATTTCCTTTGACCTTTCTATATCAAAACAAACCCATATATTTTTCTGTCCCATTTATGCCAATATTTTCGTCAACATTGTACACGTGCAAATAAAATTCACGTGTACACTGTACAATGTTGACAACCGAGCTTTATTTACACAGCCGTTGAATTCAGTACTTAGCCCATTAAGAAAATGCACTATCGTACAGTATGAACAATGCTGGCATTACATAAATACCGGTGGGTTACATAACAGCGAGCGGCACGCGACCGCGCCGCCCAACAAAAGCGCAATGAATTCTAATCAAACGCCACTCCAATATATTTTGCAGCCCGTATATTTGTTACGGAAGCCGAGCACTACCTATACAAATATACAGGCGGTTTTTATTTAACATGACTTTGAACTTGCGTACTGTTATTGAAAACACCATTTATTACCAAAATAAAATGTCCCATACCGCTCAGTCGATGGGTTTACACAGCGCAATTCCATCATACGCTTCAAGATAAAAATGCATTCCATAACATCTTAAGTGGAATTGAAAATTTCAATCACCTACCAGTCTTAAAAAATGGTGTGAAAGTCACATTTAAATTAATGAGTCCTTTAAAACATCCACATTTACCTGAGGCGTTAATAAATAAGTTGATACACTTACTAAATCGGGTTGATTATAATATCAAAGTTATATTAATTTGTAACATTCCCAGACACCAATAACCGGCCAGTGCTATGCAGATCTCTAGTGGAGTGAAAGACAAAGCCCCGACATCTAGGGCTCTTAATCAAAGACGTGTCTAAGTGCTAAAAGTAGATTAGCACGTGGATCTCAGACGGTAATCGAATTGTGTTGATGAAGACAGTGCAAGAAATAACATCGCTTTTGTTATAAACCTCAGAGTAAATTCAAGATACTGTATTAACTTTTATTTAGGGTAATTTCGGTCCGTATTGGTTTAACGTTAAATCATAGAAAACTTGAAAATCCTTGTAAATTTCAAAAAATTTTAAGGACCAATCTTCCAAACATTCTAGAACAATTTTCTCGAAATAATTGGGAAACTAGTTCCACTTACCCCTTGTTTGGGATCCGATTGTGTTCGACGTATATCTTGAGATGTAGGCAAGGAGAGGCTATCAAAAAGAAAGCGCTACCGGGCACCGGAAGTCCGGCTAGTTGGCGGGAAGCGGCCAATCGAGCGGCTAATGAGAGGTCAAGCGGGATCCCTTCAAAGGATCCGAAGTCCGGACCCTAGCCTTTGTTATGGTAAATTTAGAACTAGACTAGAAACTAGTGGGTAGAAAAAAGGATCAAATGGAATTGCGAAAACGCGATAGCTTTTTAATTTACTGTGTTTTGCTTAATTTTTACTGTCCGTGTTGTAAATAATTAAGGTTTAGATATTGTGAGTTTTGCACATCTGATGCTAGCATCAATGTAAGATAAATAAACGATAATTTTATAAAACATATAATTGATCACAATTATGGTGAAAAATCAACTAATAATAATTATATTATAAATGTCTATGCGAAATAGTCAAAATATAAGAACATGATTTATAAAATACAATGTCATACTCAAAATAAATTATATCGTCTGTTTATAGTCTGCTCTTTCCTTATCTACTTATGGCGCTAAGATCGAGAACCAGTTCTAAATAGAAACCATGTTCAAATATATAAATCGTTCGCATCAAAACATGTCTAAGTCACCTTCCATACCGGAACTATTCAACCATAAATATTATAGAAAATATTGTTTTTTCCTTATCATACAATTTTGCAAGCTCTGATTAAAGCTTTCAAATTTTCACCCTAATAATGCCTTTATAAATAGACAAGCCGAGCGAAACAATAATATTAAATAATGCCTTCATTAACGCAGAGCTTCAATTATCTTGTAAGCCTGGAAAACATTTAATTCTTATTAGGGGAGACAATCAAGGAAACATGGACGTAGCAGATTTTCATTAGTCGCAGGGGGGTAGATTGATTTGCCACAGCTGTAGGCGTTTGGCGGAATACTTGAAACTTCTCGTAGGTACCAAATTATTCATATCGTAATGTCTTGCAATATGTGGATCTTTGCAGCTGTGATTGAAGACTGACTACGTTATGCTAATCGTAAGTCGACGCTCGGGGGTTCGAAATCCCGCCTGCTTCATTGTTATTTTGGTGAAGCCACTTGTCAAAAAAGTGTAATGTATCCTTTTTTCTGACGTTCAAATCTGAATAGGGCTACAAAAATATGTCTATTATGCTCCGAGTTCCAATCATTACTATCTACCGTAAAATATTTATTTAACATACCTATAGGTATTTAACAATTTAAGAAAACAAAACTGAAAATACTGCGAAATCAGAAAAACTAATGAAAGAAAATGATTAGGTATCTACTTAAGAATTCAGGATACTTTTCTTGCATTTCGGAAGTTTTTATTAACACCCTGGAAGTTTAAAAATTAAAAAAAAACCTTACCGATGAGTAAAAGTAATAAATTTTATCTTGAAGTAACTGGAAGTTAAAGTAACCTATATTTACGTGATTTCCAAACAAATAGTAATTATATGAACATGAATGAGGTTCCATCGGTATAATTATTATAATTGCTGAGTAATTAATAGCATCATGACACAATATTGAAATTCACTTGAATTGTTTACAAAACATTTGTAATAATTGTAGATCAATGGAAAAAGAAAATTAAATGACACACCGAAATAGTAATACCTACTACTTATTACTTACTTAGTATAAAAACTTTAAATTATATCAATGTTATTGGCGCATCGCATCGATTCATAATTAAAGGTAAAAGGAAGGAAGGAATTGTTTACGTCATAAATCAAAGTATATTCTTTAAATTGATGTCCTTTCAACAGAACAGACTTCAATGTAACATATTCACGAATCGAATATAACACTCATTTTATAATAATAACACTTTTACACTATAGGTCATTTGTCTGCACTCATTTAGTTAAAACATTGCACAAAACTGCTATAAAACGGCATGAAAAGTCTAACATATGTTGGCAGCGGTGTAGGAGTGTGACGTCACTGGGGGGTCGAGGGCCATTGGGTCGACCCCACCTCCTATACGAGTCGCCCTTGGCCCGCAGTTTTTATACGGGGCAAGCGAATTGTAAGTTATTTAAGGACTTGTATGCACTTTGTATAGCGTTGAATCCATCAATCCCTAGAATCTCAGACACAATAGAAATCTATTGTTGTCGTGCCCCGATCGGGGCGCTCGGTGGTCAATGGGTTAAAACTAACAACGTGAATATGGAATCGTGAATTAACTGAGTATATTTCATTTTATCATTACGTGTTCTTCAAAAGTGAAATACAGTCTTTGAGAACATCAAATAATTGCAATCATAATATTGGACACACGCACTACTTATGATTATTTTAAATCGATCTATATACTCATTACCTACTGTATTATGCTGAAAATTGGCTAAAGATACTTTCAAAATATAAACAAGCTCATTACATCCCAGAATAAAGTAAAGAAAAAAAGAATATAATCTTCGACGATAATATAGGATAAGCTGACGTTTCGCTTTCCTCGCTCCAAAATAAAATTACCGTTTGATATAGCAATCAGGGGAATTCCCCTTGGGGCATGACATACCCTTGTCCCCGGGTGGGGGACGAGGACGGGAAACTATATCGTATATAGCAAAAAATAATCTATAGGTACTTAATATTATAATAAAGCTGAAGAGTTGGTTTGTTTGTTTGTTTGAACGCGATAATCTCAGGAACTACTGGTCCGATTTGAAAAATTATTTCGGTGTTAGACAGCCCATTTAGAGAGGAATGCTATAGGCTATATATCATCACGCTAAGACCGACAGGAGCAGAGCAAAGCGGGTAAAACCGCGGGGCACAGCTAGTATTATATATATAGGAAAAAATAATCCATTATACACTTAGATACGGATAATAATGAAGGATTATTGCTAAACTATTATTTTTCCTGAATAAAGTATTTAATTGATTTCACGCTAATTAACAGTTTTAAGGCCACGTTTACAACCTTAAATTATGCCAGGAAATTAGAATTTAAATTTTATTAGTACTTATGATAAAGACTTATCTACTTTTTACCTTGTTTATTCCATCATAAAAAGAGACATAAAAAGACAGCTGTTAAACTTTTGTCTCCTTCCAAATTACTTTGTTCTTTCTACTGGGATTTGAAACTTTGAACGCTTTTTACAACGTTTAGGTACTTCAATATATACCTACAAAACTATATCAACTATAAATATAAACGTATGTATTATTTCATCTTGCGTAGGCTAGTAGTGAGAGTAGGTAAATATTGTATTACGGAATGCTTCTTACAAAACTGACTGCAACGTTTCCAAACAACTAGTAGAAAGCTTGTAAAATCGATTGGTTCCTAGCAATTGATTATAAATTAAAACAGGCCAATGTCACGGTAAATTCTAGTACAAATCTGACCTTAGTTACAACGGCTCCGCATGCGATAGCTCCATTACTCGCTTACAGTAATCTTTACAAGTTAACTCCTGCGATTTGTATTGCTTATAACATTGCTTTGTAACGATAGCTATAAATATTAAAGAATTGTTTAGATTAGCTTCGTTTGTTGAACGTTTGGGAAAATATACCATGTAGTTTTCTTTTTTGTAGATCTTTAGAAAATATAAATTGTTCGGAATGTTTGTATGATTAGTTTGTAGGGACTAATGGACTGATTTAAAAATGGCGTGCAGCATATTTTACTGACTGTAATTGATTATAATTTCTGTCTTTGATTCGAGTATCTAATATCGTAAAATACGTTTCTTTCTAATACTGTACGTCTTTCCCGATACAATTATTTATTTATTAAATACAGCTACAGAAAGAATCTGCATACATACTATTTTGAACTTTCTTCTTCAACTACTATACAAAACCGAAGTCACAACGGGTCAATAAGATAATGTCTAACGTGTCCAAATATCTAAACTAAACAGACGATTAACAACGGTTCCTTTGATCGTTGACAATAATGCTATAATGCAGTGATGCACAGACCGCGGCCCGCGGGCCGCATGCGGCCCGCCGGTCGAATTCTGGTGGCCCGCCGACAGCATAAAATATAATACTCTCGAATTATTCCAGAATAAAACCAAAAAAAATATGTTCGAAAAGTAATTTGAATCTCGCGCGCGCGCTCTCAAGTGCACCTTGCTTGTGTCGGTAACGGTCGGTTATGTTCGTGCCGAACTCGGTTAAATTCGTTTTCTTGAGGAAGCGCCGCGGCCGGCACGCGTCGAGATTTCTCCAGAGTCCAGACAGTTTTCGACTCTATACGGGTGGCATAAATGTCACGCTAACCAAATCATTTAAATGTCTTGAACACACGGCTCAAGGCAAAAATCAAATGATATCCCAGCTCTACGCTCATGTATCATCCTTTTAATGCAAACTGACACTTTTCAGATCGCAATTGAATTCTGGAAATTACAACCATTTTCAGAATTATAAGAAAATGGCTGAAAAATTCAACAAAACTGCGATTAATTACAGTTACGTAGAAAAGCTGGATATTTTGATTCAATCTTTTCAAGACAGATTTTCGGAGTTTAAAAAAGTGAAACCTCTGTTTGACATATTCAGCAATCCTTTCACGATTTCAGTTGAAAATGCACCACAGTCAATGCAGTTAGAAATTATTGACATTCAAAACGACGAAGATTTACGCAACAAATTCAACGAAGGAGACTTGCTGAACTTTTACCGCTGCATTGATAAAAATATGTATAAAAAGTTGCGCATAAACGCACTGAAATGTGCCAGCTTATTTGGTTCTACCTATATGTGTGAACAAACCTTTTCGATATTAAATAATAATAAAACAAAAAATCGAAACCGCCTTGCAAACGAAAGTTTGGAAGCAGTTTTACGTGTTGCTACAAGTAAATTTGAGCCAAATATAAAAAAGATTGTAAGCACTATGCAGTGCCACGCTTCAAATTAATAAATTCTTTTTCAATTTTAATACATTATTATCAATTCTTTATTGTCTTTAATTACCTATATTTCCGGCGGCCCGCCATCAGTTCATAATTTGCCCGAGTGGGCTATAATGTAATCTTAATTGCCACAATCTATGAACTTTTTATTAGCCCATTACGAACGATAGGTACATGGATGTCTCACTATGGACTGATGATAAGAAGCAAGCTTATAAAGGGGCAATGTATAATGAATGTTAGTATTATTGATACTTACTATTTCGTAGAAAACGGATAATGAGTTCCGTTATTTACACATTACAAGAACCTTATGTATATTAATTACTAGCGGTCCGCCCCGGCTTCGCCCGCGGTACATATTCACGTTTTCTCTACATAAGAATTAAGAACCATCCTCGAACTTCAAGGAATATTATAAAAAAAGAATTAACGAAATCGGTTAAGCCGTTCTCAAGTTATGCGCTTACCAACACATTTTGGGATTCATTTTTATATATATAAGACCATATAGTATATTTGAATGGAACCAAACTGTAACTTATTTAAATACACAAAGTTTTTTCATTTACAATGATAGAAATAAGGAAAAGCTTCCTCATTATATTTCGTTAAAATGCGTGTTCTGTAAATGAAATTACTCAGATATAAAATCATTAGGTTTGTTATTCTTTGATTTCTTTGTTACCTCGCAGCGATTTGACATAATGAACCCATGACTCCATTACCTGCAAAAAAGAATAATACTCATTTTGTATACAGTAGGTACTTAGATTATGTGATAGACGAAAGATAATCACAAAAATTTTAAATTTTTATAGAGAACAGTTATTGCATTGATAAAACTTTTGAACTATAAGAGCTAGCGCGCAAGAGCAACTTTTGTCTCCGCAACTATTTTGTCTCTCCCATCAACTCTATGGGCTAATAAGAAAGTGCGCGCACGTAGCGACGCGACGCATCACGCAACTTCCCATAGAGTTGATGGGAGAGACAAAATATGAAAATAGTTGCAGAGACAAAAGTTGCTCTTGCGCGCTAGCTCTTACGTGAAATACTCATAACCAATTGCAGATTAAAAACAGAAAACTTTATTTATAAAAATCATATACCATTAAATTGCCCTTTCCACTTGTTCAATACACAACGAAATAATCTCACAGACGGTGCTCGATGAAGTTTTGTTACATTTCAATTTCACTTCACTTTATCTCTACGGGTGAACGACCTTGGTCAGACAAAGATCCGTACACACTACAGTACACACCACCTATTGCTGACTCATATCTAAACGATAACCAAGAGATTGGAAATAATTGAAAACTTCACTCATGCTTGTGTAGAACAATAAAATGTCTAATCGTATCTTCTTTTCATTTGAACCTACCTACCGATAGTAGGTATCTACTAGAATGATTAGAAGCTTGAAGACGATTCAATACCTATTTATTTTTTGATTAGATTTAATTAATTATTATCTTAGTTATTTATAGATCAAACAGTACTTTCAGGTGTGGAGGTAATTAAAGATAAAATTTTGACATAATATATCCAAACTCCAGATTGCATTCAAATGTTTTCAATGTGAAGTATTTTTGACTTCTGTTTATTTTATCTTGTGTCTAATTTTGTTTTTAGCTGCAAACTATTATGATTTTAAACTTTTAAGTGAGATTAAACTAATTTAAATATAACGCAGCTAATATGGGAAATAAAAGCTTAGCTTTTTATAAAACTTACGATCTCCTCAAGTCTACGAATGCAAAAGAGTTACCATAAATCATTTGAAGCGCTTCAAAGCGGAATGTTAACATGTGAGCGCGATGAAATAAAGCGGAACATCCGCTGCGAGATTAAAATCGATAAGTTTAATGCAATTCTATACCGACCGAGCGATCGCAGATTAAATTTTCATAGACGAGTGTAACATATTAGAGTTTTATTTTAATATAAAAGCGGTAAAGGCGATATTATTAGATAAGAGACTGGAATAACATTCAATTTGTGTTTTAAACACTTAAATATTGAACTCTGAATGAGAAAAAGTATATTTTCGGGGATGGTATGGGATAGGTAATCTATAAATGAAAAAAGCGATGGAGCTAACACGAAATTTAAAACGGAAGACGGTAAATGAGATCATGAGTGTCACGAAGATTTCCTCTCATTTTAAACCGACTTAAAAAAGCATATTTTCTTTATTTAATATGATTCAATGATATACCATACGCATTTTTATATTCTTTGAAAACAGATAACTCTGTCAGTTAACGCGAACTTTATATCCCAATCCCCGCAAACGGCAAACCATTTAATATTTTAAACAATGTATTATCTACGACTGAATTATGACTAATATTATTTTATAATATTAACAATATCATAAACAATTTTCTTGTTAGTATACACATATTATATACCTACCCCGCTTCCTTGAAAGAGTCAAACAATGAAAAACCGCAATGAATTATTTATAAAAGTATTGAAAGAATTCAAATTTTTATTCATCCATTGGCATAGCGTTAGTGTTTGTTATTCGCATGACGAAGATCCTGTTTAACATATTATATCTATAATATAGATTAAAATATTATGAATTATGGGACACCATCACAGTGGGTGGGCTATGCTTTTGCGAAGCCGCCAAGACGTCATAATCAACTTATAAGGTAAGAAAAACAGTTTAAGTATAGCGATATTTATTCAATATAAACCGGATGTACTTTTCACGAGTAAACTATCATTTCAATAAGTGACAAAGAAGCAGTGTCTGTAAATCGCGTTTTTAGCCAGTTTTTTAAATTTGTAAAATCAAATGCAAGACAAGTGCAAACAGTGCTCAACCTCTACAGGCCGCTATTGAAAAGAAAATTCACATTTAATATATTAATCAAACGCCTAATATTACTAAAATATATTTGACGACAAGCTTGTTATTCATTAGCTTTTTAATATAAAAAATAAATTACATATCACTTTGACCTACTTAATTCCAACCACGTTTTAATTGATAATAATGTATTAATTATAGCATAAATTACTTTCTCAAAAAGTAACAGTAACACCAAAATTGAGAAAGTTAATTACACAAGTCAAAGAGTGATCAAGGGGCAAAAAAGACGGTGATAAAAACTCGAAAAACTTTAATTACGTAAAAACAGAATCAATACAATATCCGAGAGTTGGATTTCTCAAGATAAATAGCAGTATAAACAGCAATTCTGATGAATTTCTATCTATTTCATCGTCTGGTAGCTCGTGCAGTGACGGTAATTTTTACGATGCATCTTTTCCCTCTATCATTTCCTCTATTTCTTCCGTATTCTCCTCTTATCCTAAAAATTTCAACGTCGTTCACATAAACGCTCAGAGCATTCCGGCGCATTTTCCTGATATGTTGGTCTCTTTTGCCTGCGCAAATCTCCATGCCATCCTGGTGTCCGAGTCTTGGCTCAAACCTAGTCTCCCTTCTTCTTTCTATAATCTTCCTGGTTTTGAATTAATTCGTAACGACCGTGTCGGGAGGGGTGGTGGGGGTGTAGCTATATACGTACGTTCACACATTCCCTTTACTGTTATTAGTTCTTCACCTCAGCCTCCTCCATCCGATGCGGCGGAACATCTTCTCATCGAAATATCTTTGCTTCATACCAAAGTCCTTCTGGGTGTTTTCTACAGTCCTTCTCTAACTACCAATTTCTTCAACTACTTTGAAAACACTCTTGATGAACATATTCCTTTATACACTCATGTTATTTTGATGGGAGATTTTAACACGTGTTTATTAAAACAGGATTCGCGTAGCTCTAAACTCCTTTCTATCACCGATTCCTTTAATTTACATTGTCTACCTTTAAATGCAACACACTTCTTTCCTAACTCTACTCCTTCCCTTTTAGATTTAATGTTTGTCTCGAATCCTAATCTTGTCCCTACGCACGGGCAATTCCCAGCTGTCCCCTTTTCCTATCACGACCTTATTTTTCTCTCCTATAATATCCAGATGCCCCGTGTTAAGAAAGTAACCGTTCTGCGTCGTAACTTTGGTGGTGTAGACATAGAGCGACTTTGTGATGATGCCCGCAATATTAATTGGTTGTCTGTCATAAATGCTGAATCGATTGATGACAAGGTGCAAGGCTTTAATTTCCTAATAACTCAGCTATATGATAGGCATGCACCACTAAGACCAGTTAAATTAAAGCACGCGCCTTCACCTTGGTTAACTCCCGAAATCAGACTTTTGATGAAGAAGAAGAATCGCGCTAAAGCTAAATTCAGATCCTGCAAATCTGATGCAAATCGTGAAAAATACAAGAATATTCGAAATCACTGCAACACTATGTGTAGAGATGCACAACGACGCCATATCTATGATTCGGTCGAAAACGGCGACCCCCAACATATCTGGAAATTTCTCAAATCATTAGGAGTTGGGAAAAATAACACTCATCAGCTTCCACCCGACCTTAACCTTAATAATCTTAACAGTTTCTTTTGTTCATATAACTCTATCCCTAATTTCAATAACCAAATAAGTATAAATCATATTTCTAGCCTTCCAACTCCTAACTATCCCCCGTTTACTTTCACTCAATTCGCCGTAGCTGATGTTAAAAAGATTATCTTGTCTATATCTTCGAAGGCCGTTGGCACCGACTCCATTTGCCGTAATATGATCATTCCTATCCTTGATATCATTGTTCCGATCATTACTCACATCCTGAATTTTTCAATTTCATCCCACAGCTTCCCTACCATTTGGAAAGATGCTCATGTTATCCCTTTACCTAAAAAGATTAATCCGTCATCCTTCAATGAGTATCGTCCCATTTCCATCCTACCTTTCCTGTCCAAAGTACTGGAACGCTTAGCTCATAAGCAGTTAAGCCAGTTCTTGTACGGTAACAATATCCTTAGCCCATACCAATCCGGTTTCCGTCCTGGTCATAGCACGGTAACTGCCTTAGTCAAAGTCGCCGACGATATTCGCTTAAGTATGGACAAGCAGCAACTCACTGTATTAACTTTATTGGACTTCAGTCATGCTTTTAACTCTGTTGACTTTAAAATCCTGCTGAGTCTGC